>NC_064248.1:40537327-40844310 GCF_003254725.2 Canis lupus dingo
CTATATCATACTTAAAGGATCTATTCAACAAGAGGACTTAACAATCCTCAATATATATGCCCCGAATGTGGGAGCTGCCAAATATATCAATCAATTATTAACCAAAGTGAAGAAATACTTAGATAAAAATACACTTAGACTTGGTGACTTCAATCTAGCTCTTTCTATACTCGATAGGTCCTCTAAGCACAACATCTCCAAAGAAACGAGAGCTTTAAATGATACACTGGACCAGATGGATTTCACAGATATCTACAAAACTTTACATCCAAACTCAACTGAATACACATTCTTCTCAAGCACACATGGAACTTTCTCCAGAATAGACCACATATTGGGTCACAAATCGGGTCTGAACCGATACCAAAAGATTGGGATTGTACCCAGCATATTCTCATACCATAATGCCTTGAAATTAGAACTAAATCACAACAAGAAGTTTGGAAGGACCTCAAACACGTGGAGGTTAAGGACCATCCTGCTAAAAGATGAAAGGGTCAACCAGGAAATTAAGGAAGAATTAAAAAGATTCATGGAAACTAATGAGAATGAAGATACAACCGTTCAAAATCTTTGGGATGCAGGAAAAGCAGTCCTAAGGGGGAAATACATCGCAATACAAGCATCCATTCAAAAACTGGAAAGAACTCAAATACAAAAGCTAACCTTACACGTAAAGGAGCTAGAGAAAAAACAACAAATAGATCCTACACCCAAGAGAAGAAGGGAGTTAATAAAGATTCGAGCAGAACTCAACGAAATTGAGACCAGAAGAACTGTGGAACAGATCAACAAAACCAGGAGTTGGTTCTTTGAAAGAATTAATAAGATAGATAAGCCATTAGCCAGCCTTATTAAAAAGAAGAGAGAGAAGACTCAAATTAATAAAATCATGAATGAGGGATCCCTGGGTGGCGCAGCGGTTTAGCGCCTGCCTTTGGCCCAGGGCACGATCCTGGAGACCCGGGATCGAATCCCACGTCGGGCTCCTGGTGCATGGAGCCTGCTTCTCCCTCTGCCTGTGTCTCTGCCTCTCTCTCTCTCTCTCTGTGACTATCATAAATAAATAAAAATTAAAAAAAAAAATAAAATCATGAATGAGAAAGGAGAGATCACTACCAACACCAAGGAAATACAAACGATTTTAAAAACATATTATGAACAGCTATACGCCAATAAATTAGGCAATCTAGAAGAAATGGACGCATTCCTGGAAAGCCACAAACTACCAAAACTGGACCAGGAAAAAATAGAAAACCTGAACAGGCCAATAACCAGGGAGGAAATTGAAGCAGTCATCAAAAACCTCCCAAGACACAAGAGTCCAGGGCCAGATGGCTTCCCAGGGGAATTTTATCAAACGTTTAAAGAAGAAACCATACCTATTCTCCTAAAGCTGTTTGGAAAGATAGAAAGAGATGGAGTACTTCCAAATTCGTTCTATGAGGCCAGCATCACCTTAATTCCAAAACCAGACAAAGACCCCACCAAAAAGGAGAATTACAGACCAATATCCCTGATGAACATGGATGCAAAAATTCTCAACAAGATACTGGCCAATAGGATCCAACAGTACATTAAGGAAATTATTCACCATGACCAAGTAGGATTTATCCCCGGGACACAAGGCTGGTTCAACAGTTGTAAAACAATCAATGTGATTCATCATATCAGCAAGAGAAAAACCAAGAACCATATGATCCTCTCATTGGATGCAGAGAAAGCATTTGACAAAATACAGCATCCATTCCTGATCAAAACTCTTCAGAGTGTAGGGATAGAGGGAACATTCCTCAACATCTTAAAAGCCATCTATGAAAAGCCCACAGCAAATATCATTCTCAATGGGGAAGCACTGGGAGCCTTTCCCCTAAGATCAGGAACAAGACAGGGATGTCCACTCTCACCACTGCTGTTCAACATAGTACTGGAAGTCCTAGCCTCAGCAATCAGACGACAAAAAGACATTAAAGGCATTCAAATTGGCAAAGAAGAAGTCAAACTCTCCCTCTTCGCCGATGACATGATACTCTACATAGAAAACCCAAAAGTCTCCACCCCAAGATTGCTAGAACTCATACAGCAATTCGGTAGCGTGGCAGGATACAAAATCAATGCCCAGAAGTCAGTGGCATTTCTATACACTAACAATGAGACTGAAGAAAGAGAAATTAAGGAGTCAATCCCATTTACAATTGCACCCAAAAGCATAAGATACCTAGGAATAAACCTAACCAAAGATGTAAAGGATCTATACCCTCAAAACTATAGAACACTTCTGAAAGAAATTGAGGAAGACACAAAGAGATGGAAAAATATTCCATGCTCATGGATTGGCAGAATTAATATTGTGAAAATGTCAATGTTACCCAGGGCAATATACACGTTTAATGCAATCCCTATCAAAATACCATGGACTTTCTTCAGAGAGTTAGAACAAATTATTTTAAGATTTGTGTGGAATCAGAAAAGACCCCGAACAGCCAGGGGAATTTTAAAAAAGAAAACCATATCTGGGGGCATCACAATGCCAGATTTCAGGTTGTACTACAAAGCTGTGGTCATCAAGACAGTGTGGTACTGGCACAAAAACAGACCCATAGATCAGTGGAACAGAATAGAGAATCCAGAAGTGGACCCTGAAATTTATGGGCAACTAATATTCGATAAAGGAGGAAAGACTATCCATTGGAAGAAAGACAGTCTCTTCAATAAATGGTGCTGGGAAAATTGGACATCCACATGCAGAAGAATGAAACTAGACCACTCTCTTGCACCATACACAAAGATAAACTCAAAATGGATGAAAGATCTAAATGTGAGACAAGATTCCATCAAAATCCTAGAGAAGAACACAGGCAACACCCTTTTTGAACTCGGCCATAGTAACTTCTTGCAAGATACATCCATGAAGGCAAAAGAAAGAAAAGCAAAAATGAACTATTGGGACTTCATCAAGATAAGAAGCTTTTGCACAGCAAAGGATACAGTCAACAAAACTCAAAGACAACCTACAGAATGGGAGAAGATATTTGCAAATGACATATCAGATAAAGGGCTAGTTTCCAAGATCTATAAAGAACTTATTAAACTCAACAGCAAAGAAACAAACAATCCAATCATGAAATGGGCAAAAGACATGAAGAGAAATCTCACAGAGGAAGACATAGACATGGCCAACATGCACATGAGAAAATGCTCTGCATCACTTGCCATCAGGGAAATACAAATCAAAACCACAATGAGATACCACCTCACACCAGTGAGAATGGGGAAAATTAACAAGGCAGGAAACAACAAATGTTGGAGAGGATGCGGAGAAAAGGGAACCCTCATACACTGTTGGTGGGAATGTGAACTGGTGCAGCCACTCTGGAAAACTGTGTGGAGGTTCCTCAAACAGTTAAAAATATACCTGCCCTACGACCCAGCAATTGCACTGTTGGGGATTTACCCCAAAGATACAAATGCAATGAAACGCCGGGACACCTGCACCCCGATGTTTATAGCAGCAATGGCCACGATAGCCAAACTGTGGAAGGAGCCTCGGTGTCCAACGAAAGATGAATGGATAAAGAAGATGTGGTTTATGTATACAATGGAATATTCCTCAGCCATTAGAAGCGACAAATACCCACCATTTGCTTCAACGTGGATGGAACTGGAGGGTATTATGCTGAGTGAAGTAAGCCAGTCGGAGAAGGACAAACGTTATATGTTCTCATTCATTTGGGGAATATAAATAATAGTGAAAGGGAATATAAGGGAAGGGAGAAGAAATGTGTGGGAAATATCAGAAAGGGAGACAGAACGTAAAGACTGCTAACTCTGGGAAACGAACTAGGGGTGGTAGAAGGGGAGGAGGGCGGGGGTGGGAGTGAATGGGTGACGGGCACTGGGGGTTATTCTGTATGTTAGTAAATTGAACACCAATAAAAAATAAATTAAAAAAAATAAATTTACATGAAACAAATTAACAGGATAAAAACCCCAAAGTTTTATGAGGTTTCATGGAGGCTCAATAATGAGATTGAGACCTAAAGAAATGATCAAGGCAGGTAGAGTTTAGACAATGGAAAATAAATTTGTGAAAGAAGAAAACAGATATTAAGAAGCCCTAATTAGGGAATTCTTAGCAGAATTTAGGGTGAAGTAGTAGATTAGAAAAAATAAGATTTGTATTTATAGCTTTCTCAGCTTAAATTCCCTATCTCTGGTGATAAGGATTTGTTTTTACTTCCTAGTAGAGAGGGCATTTTTCTTTCTTTTTTTTTTTTAATATTTTATTTATTTATTTAGGATAGTCACAGAGAGAGAGAGAGAGAGGCAGAGACACAGGCAGAGGGAGAAGCAGGCTCCATGCACCGGGAGCCTGACATGGGATTCGATCCCGGGTCTCCAGGATCGCGCCCTGGGCCAAAGGCAGGCGCCAAACCGCTGCGCCACCCAGGGATCCCGAGAGGGCATTTTTCATATGAGAGATTGGTTTCCTGCTTTTAGAGGGACAGAAGAGGGTTTGAGTGTCCCTATACCAACTGTTTCTTAAGTAACTCTTATTAATAATCAATATGCCAAAGTGGCACATTTGGTGACCTGCCCTTGTCCTCCACACTGTTTATCAGCTATTGTTTCACTACCTTAGCTATAGAAATAAGCCCACAGTAGGGAGAAAACCAAGATGAGGGTGGGGTTCAGCTACCTAAAGACACATTCACTGAGGTTGTAGAAAGAGACCTATGGGAAGTAAAGGACCAAGGTGACTTGCACCTGCTGCTTTCATCATTCCACCCAGATAATTTTTACAGCCAGTATCCCTTTCTTTGAGCTGGAGTATCAGGAAGATGTTCATTGAGAGATTAGGATCCTATACTGAAAACTTTCAGACTTGAATCCAATCACACAAAATGGGAAAAAAGCAAGAATTTGATTTTAAGGGACAAGATAATAGGATGTATATTAAGCTTTGGTACTTAACATTAGCTGTGTTGGCCATGAACCCAGTCTTGGTACCATTTTCTGTTTGTTTGTTTGTTTGTTTGTTTGTTTTCAGGAATTATCTCTCACTCTCTTGGGACTCTCACAATCATTTGAAATCTAACACCCAAGCTTTTCAGATGGACTTCTTAGTAGCTTTTAGTTAAAGATCTATTTTTTCCTAAGACTAAGGACCCTTAGGACCCCAACTTCTGATTAATTCCTTGTCTTATGTATGCCGTCTTTTTAGATGTGTGCTCTGACCTAGACCTCATATGCCCGAGTCAAGAAACTGAAGAATTTTTGATTCATAAGGATTTTAATAATACCTACTGAACACTATTCCTCCATCCTGACTATGTAAACTCTTCAAATATTGTGATAAGAAAACTGAATATGACAGAGGTCTTTTTAAACTGTGATCACTTCCTACAGATATGTGACATATTAGACATAATATACTTATGTTGGAAAAAAAACTGGCATTTACAAAGAACAATTTTAACACTGTATCTCCTAATAGATCAGGTACCTTGAAGAGAAGGTCCCTAAGCACCTCTTGCTAACTAGAGATGGATGCCTATGTATCGTGTTCCCCTCTGCCTTCTCCTGGTAGATAATTCTGAGTGGAGGCTGCTGTGCAGAGGACAATGAGTGATATTTCAGGACCCAGGCTTCTACAAGACCTTAAATGCTAGTGGGAGAGAGAAGACAAGTAGTCAAATCATATACTTCTGAGAGAATCCAGCGATTGTGAGTCACAAGCATCTCATCTCATGCTGAGGAAGCAGATTCAGAGAGCTTATGTGCTAACAATGTCTTGCTGCAAAGAAGACTTGGTAAGTACAGTAAGAGAGCCTGCAGTGTTAAGGGATTGACAAGAGGTCAGAGGCACAGGTGGGTGATGGAAAAATCCCAGGAACGGTTGGCAGGTTGGATGTGCGTAGACAGGGACAGGACACAGGCTCAATGGGTATGACTAATGAGCAGGCACCAGTCGTCTCCACATGGGAAAGTGAGCTGTGGACACTATGTGAGGAGCTTTCTCATTTGTTTTTGTATATATTTTTTACTGGAGTTTGATTTGCCAACATATAGCATATCACCCAGTGCTCATCCTGTCAAATGCCCCCCTCAGTGCCCAACACCCAGTCATCCCATCACCTGCCCACTTCCCCTTCAACTACCCCTTGTTTTGTTTCGCAAAGTTAGGTGTCTCTCATGTTCTATCACCCTCACTGATATTTCCCACTCATTTTCTCTCCTTTCTCCTTTATTCCTTTTCACTATTTTTTATATTCCCCAAATGAATGAGAACATATAATGTTTGTCCTTCTCTGATTGACTTATTTCACTCAACATAATACCCTCCAGTTCCATCCAGGTTGAAGCAAATGGTGGGTATTCGTCGTTTCTAATGGCTGAGTAATATTCCATTGTATACATAGACCACATCTTTTTTATCCACCATCTGTCGATGGACACCGAGGCTCCTTCCACAGTTTGGCTATTGTGGACATTGCTGCTATAAACATTGGGGTGCAGGTGTCCTGCCGTTTCACTGCATCTGTATCTTTGGGGTAAATCCCCAGCAGTGCAATTGCTGGGTCGTAGGGCAGTTCTATTTTTAACTCTTTGAGGAACCTTCACACAGTTTTCCAGAGTGGCTGCACCAGTTCACATTCCCACCAACAGTGCAAGAGGGTTCTCCTTTCTTTACATGCTCTCCACATTTGTTGTTTCCCGTCTTGTTAATGTTCACCATTCTCACTGGTGTGAGGTGGTATCTCATTGTTTTGAATTGTATTTCCCTGATGGCAAGTGATGCAAAGCATTTTTTCATGTGCTTGTTGGCCATGTCTGTGTCTTCCTCTGTGAAATTCCTGTTCATGTCTTTTGCCCATTTCATGATTGGATTGTTTGTTTCTTAGGTGGTGAGTTTAATAAGTTCTTTATAGATCTTGGATACTAGCCGTTTATCTGAGATGTCATTTGCAAATATCTTCTCCCATTCTGTAGGTTGTCTTTTAGTTTTGTTGACTGTTTCTTTTGCTGTGCAGATACTTTTGATCTTGGTGAAGTCCCAATAATTCATTTTTGCTTTTGTTTCCCTTGCCTTCATAGATGTATCTTGCAAGAAGTTGCTGTGGCCAAGTTCAAAAAGGGTGTTGCCCGTGTTCTCCTCTAGGATTTGGATGGATTCTTGTCTCACATTTAGATCTTTCATCCATTTCGAGTTTATCTTTGTATGTGGTTTAAGAGAATGATCTAGTTTCATTCTTCTGCATGTGGCTGTCCAATTTTCCCAGCACCATTTATTGAAGAGATGGTCCTTTTTCCAGTGGATAGTCTTTCTGCTTTGTGGAGTATTAGTTGACCATAGAGTGGAGGGCCCATTTCTGGATTCTCTATTCTGTTCCATTGATCTATGTGTCTGTTTTTATGCCAGTACCACACTGTCTTGATGACCACAGCTTTGTAGTACAACCTGAAATGTGGCATTGTGATGCCCCTGGCTCTGGTTTTCTTTTTTAATATTCCCCTGCTATTTGGGATCTTTTCTGATTCCACACAAATCTTAAGATGATTTGTTCCAACTCTCTGAAGAAAATCCATGGTATTTTGATAGGGATTGCATTAAATGTGTACATTAACCTGGGTAGCATTGATAGTATCACAATATTAATTCTGCCAATCCATGAGCATGGAATATTTTTCCAACTCTTTGTGTCTTCCTCAATTTCTTTCAGAAGTGTTCTGTAGTTTTTAGGGTATAGATCTTTGCCTCTTTGGTTAGGTTTATTCCTGGGCATCTTATGCTTTTGGGTGCAATTGATCCTCTCAATAGATGCAGAGAAAGCATTTAACAAAATACAGCATCCATTCCTGATCAGAGTGTAGAGATAGAGGGAACATTCCTCAGTATCTTAAAAGCCTCTACATACAGCCCACAGCAAATGTCATTCTCAATGGGGAAACACTGGGAGCCTTTCCCCTAAGATCAGGAACATGACTGGGATGTCCACTCTAACCAGTGCTATTCAACATAGTAGTAGAAGTCGTAGCCTCAGCCATCAGGCAACACAAGGAAATAAAAGGCATTCAAATTGGCAAAGAAGAACTCAAACTATCCCTCTTTGCAGATGACATGATACTGTACATAGAAAACCCAAAAGACTCCACCCCAGGATTGCCAGAACTCATACAGCAACTCGGGAGTGTGGCAAGATAAAATATCAATGCCCGGAAATCAATGGCATTTCTATACACTAACAATGAGACTGAAGAAAGAGAAATTAAGCAGTCAATCCCATTTACAATTGCTCTCATTTGTTTTTTGTTTTTGTTTCTGTTTTAGAATAGATTTTTTATATAAATTTATTTTTTATTGGTGTTCAATTTGTCAACATATAGAATAACACCCAGTGCTCATTTGTTTTTTGAAGAGTAACATGAGAGCTTCTGAACCCTGTTTCTGTTAAGTTAGGAATGTTGCCACCAGGAGGCAGCAGCATACAGGATTACATTTTCTTTCTTTCTTTCTTTCTTTCTTTCTTTCTTTCTTTCTTTCTTTCTTTCTTTTCTTTTCTTTTCTTTTCTTTTCTTTTCTTTTCTTTTCTTTTCTTTTCTTCTCTTCTCTTCTCTTTTCTTTCTTCTTTCTTTCTTTCTTTCTTTCTTTCTTTTTTCTTTTCTTTTAGATTTATTTATTCATGAGAGACAGAGAGAGAGAGAGAGAGGCAGAGAAGACATAGACAGAGGGAGAGGCAGGCTCCTTTCAGGGAGCCTGATGCAGGTCTCAATCCTAGGACCCGGGATCACACCCTGAGCCAAAGACACACGGTCAACCACAGAGCCACCAAGGCATCCCTAGATGATCAGTTTCTTCTTCATATTCCTCTACAATTGATTCATCTACATCAGGGGGGAGAATCCTTTTTACTTTTTTTAAAGTGATGCCATCCACTGCCTTACACCCTGGTCACCTGAACTACCTCCAGGTTAGAATATACCTTGTTGATACCATCTCAACAATAAACTCAAAATGGATGAAAGATCTAAATGTGAGACAAGAATCCATCCAAATCCTAGAGGATAACACGGGCAACACCCTTTTTGAACTTGGCCACAGCAACTTCTTGCAAGATACATCTATGAAGGCAAGAGAAACAAAAACAAAAATGAATTATTGGGACTTCATCAACATAAGAAGCTTCTGCACAGCAAAAGAAACAGTCAACAAAACTAAAAGACAACCTATGGAATGGGAGAAGATATTTGCAAATGACATCTCAGATAAACGGCTAGTATCCAAGATCTATAAAGAACTTATTAAACTCAACTGCCAAGAAACAAACAATCCAATCATGAAATGGGCAAAAGACATGAACAGGAATTTCACAGAGGAAGACACAGACATGGCCAACAAGCACACGAAAAAATGCTCCGCATCACTAGCCATCAGGGAAATAAAATTCAAAACCACAATGAGATATCACCTCACACCAGTGAGAATGGTGAACATTAACAAGATGGGAAACAACAAATATTGGAGAGCATGTAAAGAAAGGAGAACCCTCTTGCACTGTTGGTGGGAATGTGAACTGGTGCAGCCACTCTGGAAAACTGTGTGAAGGTTCCTCAAAGAGTTAAAAATAGAACTGCCCTACGACCCAGCAATTGCACTGCTGGGGATTTACCCCAAAGATACAGATGCAGTGAAACGGCAGGACACCTGCACCCCAATGTTTATAACAGAAATGTCCACAATAGCCAAACCTGGAAGGAGCCTTGGTGTCCATAGAAAGATGAATGGATAAAGAAGTTATCATTAAAGCTGATAATTTGGAGCAATTGAGGCAGAGAGAGCGTGAACACCCCAGGCTTAGATACAGGTTCAGTTCAGGCAAACCAGGCTTGAAGTCCCAGCTCCGTCTTTGATTATGTGATCTCTGGGAAGTTAGATCAGCTTCTAAGCTGGTTACAATGGTTAAATGAAATATTTGCCTGGTCCAAGGGCGATAAGAGGGGGTTGTATAAGCATATCCTCTGTAGATCTTCCAGTTTCTCTCTAATAATTTGTTTCTATAAAGAAGCATTAAATCATATATATGAAATTAGAAACCCTCTGGATTTGTGCATAGCTCAAAGGCTTCAAGGTAGATTCATGACAAAGTTCCAGTTACTTCTCTCATGCCCATGACAACTTTACTTAGGGAATCATTTTGTAAACTGGCCTCTTTTACCACATCTTCTAAAAGGCTCCAATCTAGAAACTAGTACATAGGGTAGCTAGAAGGCATTGAGTGTGTCATTTCTGGGATTAAAAAAAATCAATGGCTCCTTACTGCTTAAGGAATAAAGTCCATGTTGCTTGGCCTGACGTACGAGGTCCACCTCACCATCCAGTCACGCCCCTGTGAACACCTAGTGATGTGCTCCAGAAGTTTTATCCAGGTGCTCCAGGGTGTGCTCCACCAGTATGAGGCATAATAAATAGTTTGATGGAAGACAGGTTAATACTCTGTGGATGCTGAATATATGCTGCTTTCATATAGTTTTATAGAATCAAGAGTTTTCCTTTTATTTTTACAGTGCTTTCCATTGCAAGGGAATCCTGAGTAGAAAATAATTTCCAAATAAAAAAAAGAAAATAATTTCCAGAGCTAATTGTCATGAGGAGGACTGAGAAAACCCAGTGCCGGTCCTGTGGGTGGGTCTTGGCTTGCAGAGGCCATGTTGGGAATTGCTCTTCTGGCCACACTGGTCACAGTGTTTTCTGACTTCGTGACACAAACTGCACTCCTGGGTGCCATTGCTCAGGCTTTGCCTCTGCCTCCAGTGGCTTTTCCACTTTCCTCACTCTCTCATCTATCATCCTGCAAGATCCTAACTCAAATGTAACCTCTTCCCTGAAGCTTTTCCATCCCCCCAGGAGCTATCACCTCTTGTCTGTGCTTGCTTCATGAATACTGTCCTTATCACTCTCAATCATTCAACACATGTTTGGATGGTAGAGCCATCACATCATCTTGTAATTAGATTATGTATCAGTCATTAGGCAGGATGCCGACTTTGCAGGACCATTTCCGAAATTTCTTTGTACTTCCAGAGCTTAGTGCAGAAGTGAGCACTAAGCACTAAGATGGAGTAGACTTTCCATCAACGTTGGCTAATTGAGAACTAAGAAACAGAAAATACAGATCAGAGTGCCATGGGCTATGAGAATCACAGCAGAAGACTATAGATGAGTCTGATGAGAGGAACAGGAAGGAAAAGGGGAATCAGAAGTGGAGAGTCTACTGTAAATCTCCAGAAAGCACATGGACTTTGGAGCCAAAGAACAGATTGTTCTGGCAGAAGTTGCCAGCACCCATTTCCCAGTAGATGTGGGCACCAGGATCCTTCGTCCCCAGTGCATTTCACATTTGTTATCATATCGTTTGGATTCCATCAGCAAAGCCACTAATCACTTTTTAAATTGACTGCAGAGTGGACATTAAAGGCCAAGGTGTTTGCCAGAAGGAAAAACAAACAGAACCCATGGATGTGTAGGAGCACAAGCTGGTACAAGGCTAAGAAGCCCACATGCCAACAGGGGGAAAGTGCAGGGAGATCAGGGTATAAAAGAGAGACTCAATCTCCCTCTGTCTGTTCCAACTCTTGGGTGTGCCACTGTGTCCTGTGTGTCTGTGGGCCACAGAAATCAGCACCATGAAGATCCTGGTCTTGGTTTTGGTTTGCCTACACCTCTCAGAGGGTGTGGAAAGGTGTGTATAGGGATTCAGCTTTACAGTGATATTCAGCCCCAAGGCAGCATCAGAAGCTGGGGAAGAGCAAAGGCCTTCCCCTGCAGATCTCATGGAAAAGCGGGCAGATTGTGTCTTGGTACATGAACCCCAAAACCACAGGGACCAAAGACTTAAAATGGATGATGATGATGATGATGATGATGAGTATGTAGGTGTGTGTGTGGTGTGTGTGTATGTTTTTAAAGGTACGTTGGTGTTTTGTTGGCTAAGAAAGAGGGATACAGGGCTCATGTCTCAAGTTTATAGGAGGGACTTTGGATAAACAGAAATTTATTCCTTGGAAACAATATGCAAGCAGGAAACCCCATATATACCTTGTAGTGGATTTTCAGGCTAGGAATGCTGCTGGAAATGCTGGAGTGACTGCAGTGGTCAGAACTCACTAAAATCCAGGAGGATTTCTTATAAGAGGCTCTTCTAAGAGGACTAGGGAGGTTTGGAAACTCCAGATCAGGTCATTGAAGGGATTGCTATAATGGAAAAGGTGAAGCTCACTCCTTTTGTTTGCCTATTCTCCACAGAATTATCCTGAAGAAAGGCAAGTCCATCCGCCAGGTGATGGAAGAGCGGGGTGTCCTAGAGACATTCCTGAGGAACCACCCAAAGGTTGACCCAGCTGCCAAGTATCTTTTCAATAATGATGCTGTTGCTTATGAGCCCTTCACCAACTACCTGGATGTAAGTGGAGGGGGAGGTAATGTCCATAACCTTTGGCTAATAAGCACTCTTGATACTATTTAGACCTCCCATTAGTCTGATTTTGGTCTTTTTACTAAACCTATGTCTCACCTTCCTATGGAAAGTATCTGGATAATTTTGAGTTGGTACCACTTGACACTATAGTATTTCCTTTCCTTCCTTCTTTCCTCTCATTACTGGCTCACTCTCTAAAGCTCTCTTTATATGGTTAAGAGATTCACAGTGACATATTCAAGTCAGTTGAGAGGGCCAGGAAGGAAGTCCAAGTGATGAGCTGCAGGGGAAAGAAGGAGAGCACGTGCAAAGCTGCCAGGCAAAATCTCCAGTGGCCCCAGCTGCTATATATCTTCTCTTTTGGAAACATACACTGGTACTCAGAGCAAGTATTTGAACATTCTTTAGGCTGCAGTGTCTGCTCAGGGCATCTCATCATACTGGTGTCCTGTAGGCTGTCTTTAGTGAGGTGTTACATGCGTGTCAGATCTAGAAGCCACCCTAGGGATTTCCTACTTGGACTTCCCCTTTCTTATAGATGTGTAGGAAGAGGCAGGTAAGTGACGTGGCTGGCCCGAATTCACTTAGAACTGAAACTGTGTCTCAGTGAAGTTACCTTTTTGCTTTCCATGCTACGTCTCATTCTAGGTTTCCTGGGGCCTTAGCTACTGCGTGACCAGAAGGAGAAGAATGGTGGGGAAATATCTAACACTGGAAGAGAAAGAGGGGTGTGTGTGTGTGTGTGTGTGTGTGTGTGTGTGAGAGAGAGAGAGAGAGAGAGAGAAATGGGGAGGATGGATGGACACTGGGAGTGAAGAAAAAAGTGATTGCTTCTCCAACTTTGCATGTTCTGGCACAGAATGATAAATCCATGGAGGTATTACGTGATACAATGTACAAAAAGCTTTGGAAGTGATATCGTCTTGCCAGACTCAGCTAGTCACAGGCTTGTAATTAGGGACAAAAATCGGAAATATTGAATATAGCTCCAGATAGGAAGGAAACCTTGTGGAAGGAGAAGTTATTAACTCCCCCAAGGAAGTGATTTGGACAAATGTTGCTTCTAGTGAGTCAACCTCTCCCTATTCAAGACAAGACTTGGCAGCTGAATGAGAGTGACAATCTTTTGTCTTTGCAGTCCTACTACTTTGGAGAGATCAGCATTGGGACACCACCACAAAATTTCCTGATCCTCTTTGATACAGGCTCCTCCAACCTGTGGGTGCCCTCCACCTACTGCCAGAGCCAGGCCTGCTGTGAGTATACCACCATCACCACCCACCCACAGATAGGAGAAGAGGGTGGGGCAAAGTCAGAATTGATCACAAACTCAGCATCAAAGTCCCAAGTTCCCAGTGCATACCCTTGATATCATCCTCCTTAAATTCAGACCATCTGGAAATCTTGCCTTGGTCTAGATTTCACAAGTACTACAGTTCTGGAGAGAGACAGCAGAAATAGACCAAAGCTTCCATTCCTTTCTACATTGTTCCCTTTCCTCAGCTTTCTCCTATTGGCCCCAATTCCTGGCACTTTTGTGTTGAGCAATCCCTTAGGAAATGGAAGGAATTAGGGCAGCATCTGTTTCCCAAGGGGACAGTCTTTTCGGGGCCACAGATTGTCTCCAGCATAAAGGATCTGAGGCTGAGGCCCAATCTCAGGCTTGGTCTGATGGTCTTAGGCCATCAAAGATAGATGTCCTCCAAGTTTTTTGGAAAGTGTATTGACATTAACATTCCATTCTAATCTTACACAGCCAATCACAACAGGTTCAACCCCAGCAGATCCTCCACCTACCAAAGCAGCGAGCAAACCTATACACTGGCCTATGGTTTTGGGAGCCTGACTGTGCTCCTGGGATATGACACTGTGACTGTAAGTGCTGTTCTCATACTTCTGTGGGTCTGCTCTTTGATTCCCCTTTTCTAGAGCCTTCATCTATCAGAGAGTCTCATGATTACTAAATAGGTACAAATTCCCAGAAGCTAATTGTGGGAAAGGATGCCAAAGGCCATCTAATTAAACCTTTCTCCCAAAACAAAAATTGCCACCTCTCCCCCAAGCAGTCCTGATCGCAGCAGACTCTACATTGTGCTTCCCTGTGACTGTGTTCCGTGTTCTTAACGTGCCCTCTGCAGCCACATGGAGTACATCTGCTTTCTTTTCCACATGATTTCACTCTAGGTATTTGAAGACTTTCCTTTCAGTATTTTCTTTTCTTTACATCAATCACCCACAGTTTCTATGTCATTTGTGCAGGTGGATTGTTCAATATAAAACCCGCCACTGTCCTTTCACTGTCCATGGAAGTGGAAACTAACTGCACAACACTTCCTCAATACTTGCACTCTTCTTTCCAAGACACACATCATTGAATGATGCTCTTGTTCTTTCATTTTACATACCCTACCCCATGATTGTGCTAATTGTGAAAGAAGCCAACCTCCTCTCCCAAAAAAGGGTCCTCTCCCAATAAAGGGTCTTAATTCCATTCTCTGGGCACCTACGTCTGGGAAGGATTTGCCCCCCTGAATTGTCAATCTTTTCTTTCTGATTGTCCCAGGTTCAGAACATTGTCATCCATAACCAGCTATTTGGCATGAGTGAGAATGAACCCAACTACCCATTTTACTATTCATATTTTGATGGTATCCTGGGAATGGCCTACTCCAACCTGGCAGTAGATAATGGCCCAACAGTCCTGCAGAACATGATGCAGCAGGGCCAGCTCACCCAGCCCATCTTCAGTTTCTATTTCTCTCCGTAAGTACCCTTGCCCTGGGTAGTTTTCAGCAAATGAGGTGCTGTGTGTGCCTTCAGGGCTGAGGTCTCAAAGTTTCCTGATACAATGAGTATAGGTTGCTCTATGAAATTCATGCATCTCTGAAATTTTATTATTTCATTTTGGAGGGAATTTTACTTTAAATACACTAGAAGTATTTTAAATTCAGGCCATAAACCATAAGATGATTCTTTTCTTTAAAATGAACTATAGTGTCTCAGATTTTGATGAATAAATTTAAAGTTATTTCATTAGCTTTGTACAATTGTAGAGCTATAAAACAAGCCTGGTGATAACTTGCTAGGAAAGAGAACAACAATGCAACGATATTGCAATATATGTCTGACTTTCCAAAGTGTTCTCATAGTAATAACGTCAAATAACATCTCAAAAATTCTGTTGGATTCTTTTTGCCAGAAAAGAAATTCAGGCTCAAACATGTGATCTATGTCAAGGTCACCCACTAACTCAATGTAGATATGAAGCCATGACTCAAATGCAAATATCTTGGTCACAAATCCAGTACTCTTCCTACTCTAGTAGCCTTGAGCTTTCATGGCAAACTTTACTCACTGAATCTTTTTTCCTGAACAACAATCCTCAGGGTGCTTGGTCCAAATGTCTTTCTTCAGTGAGTGGCAGGCCCAGAGTAGGGGAGAGAAGAGACCCAAATCCTTTTAATACTGTCTACTTATGAACTTTAAAAAAAACATTTGTTTATTTATTAGAGAGAGAGCATGAGCGCAGCGGGGCAGAGGGAGAGGGAGAAGCAGACTCCTCATGGAGCAGGGAACCTGATGCAGGGTTCAATTCCAGGATACCAGGTTTGTGACCAGAACCCCAAAGGCAGACATTTAACGAACTGAGCCAGCCAGGCACTGTGTCTAGTTACCAACATGAGCACGACAGGAGTATCCTCTTGACTGCACACTAGATCTCATTCTCTCTCTCTCTCTCTCTGTCAGGCCCCATCCCAGGTGCTCCCTGAGGTATTTCTTCTTGTTCTCACTCTGACCCCAGGAGAGTTTCTCTGGAATGCTTTGATAGTTTGTTTTCACAGGCCTAGTTTCCAATTCCATCTCCTCTTTTATGGGAATAGTCTGTGTTTCCAGTTCTCTGATATTCTGGGTGTTCCTCTGAGCAGCCTCTTCTCCCTTGTGCCTTGAGCCTGGTAGAGTCTGAGAGCAGGTCAGAGGATGATACCCCTTGTGCTGTGGTTCCTCTGTGTCTGAAAGACAGAGGGATAGTTAAAGCGGAGGGAGGAGCTGCCTGAAACTATGTGAGTTATGGGAAGAACTTGTGCTCTTCTCCTTTTCTCCCCAGCCAACCAACCTATGAGTATGGTGGAGAGCTCATCCTGGGAGGTGTGGACACACAGTTTTATTCTGGTGAGATCGTCTGGGCTCCAGTCACTCGGGAAATGTACTGGCAGGTTGCCATCGATGAGTAAGTACAGAGGAAAATTCCTATGGATTGTGGATACCCCTAGGGTGTTCCTCCAGTGTGACAATATTTCCTGTTCTTGCATTGGCACAAACTTCATAAAGAATCAGCAAATCCTCATGCTCATTATTCCAGGAGCTCAGTAGACTCTGGCATCTAGCTCTAGACTAAACTTTTTGACTTGTCATTGAGCCTTGTCATGCCAGCAGGTTGGCATTCCTAGACTTCTGTGAACCCATGTCTTTGTTCCCTGAAGCTTCATTATCTCAAGTAGCACAATCTTTATCAAGTCCTTCATAAGTAAGAGTAATAGCTGTCATCGATGTTTTCTATGTGCCAGATACTGTGCTAAATATTTTATATATATTATTGTATGTGTATTTCACTGCAGCACTATAAGGTGGTCAGTAGTATATTTCATTGCACAGATAAAGAAATCAGGGCTCAGAGGTTAAGTAACTTATCCAAAGTCATACATTTCACAAATTTCCAAATTTGAGCCCAGGGATATCTGATCCATAGCTCAGGACTATGACTCAGTTACTTCTACACTCCAGGCCTTCAGGAAATCTCCATCACTGCCAATTAAAGATACACTTCTTTGGCCTATACTCAAGACCATATATAACAGCAGGGCACTTCCTACGGGTACAGCCTTCCCACCACTTCCTGATGTGCAGCACAGACTTCACCATGTCCTTACACCTTGCCATGACTCTCTTGCTGCTTCTCTTTTGACTATATCACCTGAAGTGCCCCCCTCATGTCCTGGGTGCATCCTTCTGAGCCCAGATGAAGTCCTCTCCCCCTCGAAAAGGTCTCTTAGGGGCCCAATCTCTCTTTCAGTCCCATAGTATTACTGGCGTGTATCCCAACTTGTATCTCCTCATTTCAGGGTAGCCACAGGGACACCAGCCCAATGTGCATGAATAGACAGGGAGATAAGCAGTTGAATATCTGGCAAGTAGTTTTCTGTGCCTGGAATAGAGGGGTCTTGTCACTTGGACCAATGGCACTCACCCTTTAAGCATCTCTTCTCTGAAAAATCCTTGTCTGACCGACTACTTCTCACACCCATAGTAGATCAAGTCCCTCTTCTCTGGCCTCCTTATTTTTTTCATGGCACTCACCAGGACTACAATTAAGTACCATTTGTGTGTTTCTGTTAGGTTTGTGGTGTCTATCTTGTTCACCATTATATCCAAGTGCCTTGATTCACCAACCGTGCTCAAAATATAAATGGAGTGAAGAGGAAGGGTAGAGCTGCAGAAAAAGCTGAATGAGGAATCAGGAACTGAATCACATAGGACTAGATTATGGAGATCATCAGCTGCTGTCCTATCGTGTTGTGCCTCATGTACGGTGTTATCTCATGTCATTAGAATGCAGTCTTTGAACACAGTGAATACAATTTACTCCTCTTTATATCATCATAATTCTTGTAAGAGTGCCTTTTACATAGTAGATGGCCAATGTGTATTTATTAAGTGATTACCAGTGCTAGTTACATTTGGCACTATGTTCTGGGCCTCATATAGGCAGAGTAAAGAGGATAAGACACAGTCCCTACCTCCCCAGTGCTTTCAGTCAGAGCTGGAGGGGTTACCAGAGCAAAACTGAGAATATTACTCCAATAGTCACAAAGACACAGAATTATTACATGGAATACAGTGTCAAGATATAGCCTGGATTTTTGGAAGTGGCATATTTTCAGAGCTGTAGGGTTGGACATTGGGGTGAATGTCAGACTTATTTATGGCAAAAGTGCCTGACCCTCTCTTTAAAAAAAAAGATTGAAAGATGAATGGATAAAGAAGATGTGGTTTATGTATACAATGGAATATTACTCAGCCATTAGAAATGACAAATACCCACCATTTGCTTCAACGTGGATGGAACTGGAGGGTATTATGCTGAGTGAAGTGAGTCAATTGGAGAAGGACAAACATATGGTCTCACTCATTTGGGGAATATAAATAATAGTGAAAGGGAATAAAGGGGAAAGGAGAAAAAATAAGTGGGAAATGTCAGAAAGGGAGACAGAACATGAAAGACTCCTAACTCAGGGAAACGAACTATGGGTGGTGGAAGGAGAGGTGGGCGGGGGGTGGGGGTGACTGGGTGATGGGCACTGAGGTGGGCACTTGATGGAATGAGCACTGGGTGTTATTCTATATGTTGGCAAATTGAACACCAATAAAAAATAAATTTATTAAAAAATAAATAAAATAAAAAATAAAATAAAAATAAAGATTGAATGATTTCAGAGAGAGAGAGAGAGAGCAGGGTTAAGGGGCAGAGGGTGAAGAGAATCCCATGCAGACTCCACACTGAGCATGGAGCCTGATGCAGGGCTCAATTTCCTTTTTTTTTTTTTTTTTTGAAAGCACAAACAAGGCCAGTTTATTTTACACAGACTCCCGAGGTAGTTAATGTGGGAAACAGCAGGCTAGTCATTAAAACCCTCTCTGGGGTTAGTTCATTCAGCACACATCTCATTCACGCTCACGAGGCCAAAACGAGGTCAAAATGAGCACAAATCAAGCCCTGGAGAAGAATCCAGGCCATGGGCAGTGTCTCCAAGCTCTGGATCCCAATTTCCCTAAAACAGCTCAGCAGATTCCAGTGAAGGTAAGAGAACTTTATTTTGATAAAAATGTCCTCTTGAAGCCGGCCCTTTCTCCCATCACTAGAAAGCAGCCTTATCTGTAAAAAGCAATCCATTTATTTAGACATACTCTTTTTAGGCAACTTTTTAACTTTTTCCACCGGTGTAGGACCACTCTGTACTTTTCACTTTCCGTTTTCTCCTCCAACACTTTTTTCAGAAGAACTCTCATGACGTCTCTGTTTCAGCTTCTTTATACTCTCCAATTAGAAGATCCAATGTATCTCTCACTTTTACCGTTCTGCTTTTCTTCCATAATTTTTCCCCATTCAGCCTGAGTTCACCTTTGTAGAATGCATCTTCTACTTTGTTTCTTCCAACATCTAGGCCTGTCTTTAAGATAACATCATACCGGAAAGACTGCACTACTTTTTCCAGGTCTTTATAGTCTTTGACCACACTGGGGTCATCCTCGAGCTCCTCTTCCTGCTCACTCATCTCATGATCACTCTCTTCATCAGAGTCCTCTTCCTCTTCGGCCAGGGCTCAATTTCCTGACCCTGAGGTCATGACCCAGACTAAAACCAGTCAGTCTCTTAACTGACTGTGTCACCCAGTTATCCCTAGAAACACCTGACTCTTTTTGTATTGGTGTTCCCCTCAGGTTTCTCATCGGTAACCAGGCCACTGGCTTGTGCTCTCAGGGCTGTCAAGGCATCGTGGATACAGGAACCTTCCCACTGACTGTTCCTCAGCAGTACTTGGACTCCTTTGTGAAGGCAACAGGAGCCCAGCAAGATCAAAGTGGCAATGTGAGTACCCAGAAGAAAGGTTCCTCGCACATCCAGGCAGCCTCAGCATAGGAGCCTGAGTGGAATGAGTTCATGAGAGACAAGAGGAAGAAATGGTAGAGAACTGTCCCCCTGGTCAGATATAACAGGTGGGGAACACCATGTTCTTTCAATCATGAACCCTCAACGCAAGAATGGGTATGGGGAGGGAATAATACCAACTCCATACCATAAGTATGGGCTGAATGGTTGTCAAGAGGGGTGACTATTCCTGGGCAAGCCTTACGAACACATCTCACCTTGATGTGGCCACTGTCATTTGACTATATGCAACAGAGCCAGGCATATTCCATTTGTCCATTCCACTTGGGTTTTTTTCTTGTCTAGGAGTTCTCCTTTGGCTTTTACTCTGTGCAGCCTCCTGTGCCTACCCCAGATCCCTTTATATACACTTCTGTAGTTTGCTCCTCCTGCATGCAAGAGTCTAGTATAGTCAGAGTAAATCTTGATTCTTCAGTGTGTGTGTGTGTGTGTGTGTGTGTGTGTGTGTGTGTAGTATATTGACAGGTACACACAAGTGTGGGTATGAATTTTCAAAAGCACAGTTCCACAGGGTGTGCCCATGCTTCTCTGTAAGTGGTACATTCTGGCAGTAGAATCCTGTGATCTGAAAAGAGTCTAACTCATTATGGCCATAAAAGTACAACCAAGATCTTGGAATCTTGGAGCTGAGATGTGTTCAAGGAGGCCCAGGAAAGCGGAAGCACCTGGTCAGTGTTGTGCCTGTGAATTGGGCTTTGCCTTCCATGCTCTCAACCAACGTCTGCTGGAAGGTCAGGAAGATGGCTTCACTGGGAAAGGGGAACTCAGGACCTTTGTCTGGGCCCTCAGTCCCCTGCCACTCTACAGTTCTGCTTATCTTCTCTCTCAGTTTGTGGTCAACTGCAACTCCATACAGAGCATGCCCACCATCACCTTTGTCATCAGCGGGTCACCTTTACCTCTGCCTCCATCTACCTATGTTCTTAATGTATGTATACACCCCAGGCTCCATGAATATGGGATTGGATGACCCAAAATGCCATTCTGTGTCCCAGCTCACATCTGGGCACCTATGGGAAGTCATCAGTGGCAGGGCTGAGGGTGAACAAGAGGCCAGAGACCCTATAGGTGTCATGGAATATAGGGTGGGAAGTTCCTGTGGGGAAAGGCCTTTCCATTTACCTGGTTATATCCTCATGTTCTTTGTATTTTTAGAACAATGGCTACTGCACACTCGGGATTGAAGTCACCTACCTGCCCTCTCCCAATGGGCAGCCTCTGTGGATTCTGGGAGATGTCTTCCTCAGGGAATATTACACAGTCTTTGATATGGCTGCCAACAGAGTGGGTTTTGCCCTCTCTTCCTAGACTAGCAAAAGGTAGCTGTCTCCATCCTTCCAGCAGGACTCTGGGGTTGCCCTACTGTTTCTCTGGTCTGACAGAAGCATTTTGGACTATCTGACCCTTCTGTGCACTAGTCTTTTTTTCCTGCAACTAATAAATTAAGAATCTCCAAAAATCCTTGCTGTTCCTTCCAAATGTCTTGTGTTCTGTTTATAGTAGTTTCTTCTAAATTGAGTTAGCAATAGCTCTTTGGGAGAATCTGTGAATTGACCAATGGGAAAGGACATGGAGCAAAGGTTTCTGAGTGAGGACGCACAGCACAGACATTAAGGACACAGTAGTACCTACATGAGGTACTCTTGTAGAGGTGACCAGTCCTCCCAGCACTGGCACTTCCAAGACAATTTTCACTCCGTTCTTAGAAAAGAATGTGAAACAGAGTAGTCTCTAACTCAAGAATATTAAAGAAGAAAAAAGTAACCTTAGAGAATGTTTCAAACTGGCTCTCTGAGGAAACAGATCAGAAAATGGTAGTTTTTCTTGAAGGGAGTAGCACATTTTTAATGAATAGTTTCTGGTATTTTCACAGGCCCCATTCCTCCCTGCTTAATACAGATGGTCTCAAGCTGTTCGCATATACAATTCACCCGCCTGGTCCTGAAAGTTTTTGAGTTTTGAAACCCAGTCTCATTTTACAGTATAAGAAGGAGAGGCACAGACCTGTTATCATACAGGTAGTGTTAAAATCAGATCCAAAACTGTGCATTAAACATTTTTTTAATTCTGTTGTTATATAATAAACTCTGCTACATGTTAGCCATGGGGGCACACAATTACAAATGAGGCATGGCGTTGGCACACTAGGAATTTTCTAGCAAGTACAACATATTGCTCTTGAGCATGTTTCCTGTCTGAAGTAAGCCCAGTAGCTGAACTCACATTCCATAATAGGTTATGAACAATCATCTGCAGTGGTTTCTTCTAATGCAGTAATGCTGCCTTTATGGAGTTAAAACTGGTATCGCTCTGGAGTTCAAACTTGTTTCAAGAAATGTAATTAGAAGGACATACCTGGAAAGAAAGATGCAAAGAATTCTCAACCCAGATGTGTGCGGGTGGTGGTGATGGATGGAGGTATCCATTTTTCTACACTGTTGGCATCATTCCCCTCCACCAACCCATAATGAAGTTGATCTTAAGGAGTTGGGTAATGTCTGCACTTTGGCCATTCCTTTTTCTTTCCGTTGTGTTTCTTTTTATGCGAGATATGGCCTTTTTTTGGTCAGAGAGAAGGGAGCTCAGTTCAGCCCCAATTCACCTGCATTCTCATCCCTGCCCTGTCAGCCACTGTTCCTGCCTCAGTATCACCTCTATTCATGCTCTGGTGGTCGGCTGCAACTATAGAGTGCAAAGATCTTGAGATGGAGATATGATTGCTAGAAACTCTCATGAGTAAGCTGAAATTCATCAGCAGGGACTGTCCTCAGCCACTGGAGCAACATAAGGTATTGGTAAAGCCAAAGCTAGAAATTCTCTGCTCCTGGATTCTAGAAACTAGCAACCAAGAGCAGCTCTCCACAGCTTATGGTCTATTCCACCTTGTCTATCATTGTAGGATGGGGACAAGATTTATTAATGTGTGATTGTTTCCCACCTTCCCACTCTGTCCCCATCACACTAATAAAGATCTTGTCTGTCTGATTCCTGTTTCTTATTTATGTTATATGTATACAGACTGAGGGACTGGAGAAGGAAAGAGAGAGAGAGAGAGAGAAAGAGAGAGGCCACTAGGTCAAAAAAGGTAAAAAGAGGAGGAGTAAATGAGATTTTTAAAAAGCTGGAAGGGCACTTGATGGGGATGAGCACTGGGTGTTATTCTATATGTTGGCAAATTGAACACCAATAAAAAATAAATTTATAAAAAAAGAGCTGGAAGGCAACAGGGAAGAAAGAAAGAATAGAAATTATAGGTGGGGGAGACGAAAATAGAAACTTAGAATTTGGAATTTCTTGGGGGAGATGTTCCACACCAACATATCTGGGGGAGCATGTAGGAGGAAGATTTTGAGAAAAGTTGCATATACTTAAAAATTAGGATGTTTTTTAAAAATTGAGAGATTGATTTAGAGGACATGAGTAGAGGGAGGGATGAAGGGAGATGGAGAGAATTTCAGGCAGATTTTCCCCTGAGCACAGAGCCCGTGAGGGGCTTATCCAAGACCCTGAGATCATGGCCTGAGCTAAAATTAAGAGTCAGATGGACACTCAACTGACTGAGCCACCCTAGACCCCACAGATTAGAGACTTTTTAATGTTCTGCAAGAGACAAAAAAGATTGGAATTCCTTTTAAATTATTTTTGGCAGATATAATGTGTTTTTTTTAAAATTTATTTATGATAGTCACAGAGAGAGAGAGAGAGAGAGAGAGAGGCAGAGACACAGGCAGAGGGAGAAGCAGGCCCCATGCGCACCTGGGAGCCCGACGTGGGACTCGATCCCGGGTCTCCAGGATCACGCCCTGGGCCAAAGGCAGGCGCCAAACCGCTGCGCCACCCAGGGATCCCCTATAATGTGGTTTTTAAATGTAATTCATGCAGAAAGTGGCCACATGGACCCTAGTCTATGTTTGGGTTACACTTGTAAAAGTATTCTAGAGCTTTTATTTCTTATGTCATCACTACTTATGAAATATCATTCATTTGTTCATAAAGTATTTATTGAAATGTCTTTGTGTAAGTAAAATCTTCCCTGGTCCTTGACATCTTTTTGCATCTCCTCTGCCTACCCTCTCAACAGCTATGAGAGGTAATTACTGCTCCTTTCCTCCTCCCACAGCACTTTGTACCTCTGACATTGCACTACACAATGCACTGTATTTTACTCATCGCACATCTGTCTCCCCAACTCAATTATGATCTAGAGGAGAGAGACTTTATTATTCTCTTTAAGTCCCCAGATCTGACATGTCTTCTGACAACAAGTGCTTAGCAATTATATACCACCAAATTCATGATGATACAAGTGACATAAGTGCTGTTACAGTGAATGGTGCCCGAGAGTGGCAGGAAAGAGGAAGGTATCACAAAGGAAAGCATGCTAGATTTCATCTTGAACTATATGCAGGAGGGACTCACTGAGTAGAAAAAGTTAGAAAAGGGATCTCATGCAGAAATCAGCATAAGAACAGCAAAGAGGCTGGAGAATTTGTGTAAACAGCGAGTGGCAGGATATCTCAACTGGCTGGACACAAGGCACCTGAGAGGATAGCAGGAAATGAGGCATCCAAGGTGGGTTGTGGCCAGATGGGAAGGGTCTTGCTAAATGTCTGGACTTGATTCTCCAGTCAAGGGGCCCCATAACGGGTTTTAGCGGAGGAGAGACCTACGATATTTGAGGTAGAGGGCTCTGCTGGCAGGGCTCCTCTGCTGTTGACCAGCCCTCCGCTGGGCTCCCCCAGAAACTCAACTCCAGATAGATGCATAGCCTTTGTTCCCTGTGGAGCATCTGCTCTAGAACTCTGGACATTTTCCTAGGTTCATAATCATAGCTGAAAGACCTAAATAGAAATGAAAGACCCCTGTGTATCTGACCCAGATATGATATCAGAATTCAAAGAGTGAGGTTCTCTGTGGATTGCTAGAAAGTACTAAAGGAACAAAATACAACATTTCAAAGACCTAGAGGTGTGTTCCAGCAATTCAGGCATCCCCTGAATAGATCTAGACTTGGGCTCTGCTTCTGTAGCTTCTGGACCAGTAGAAGAGGTTACTTCAATTCCTGCTGTATCCCCAGTCCCTGCCATTGTGCCTGACACATGGTTGGAACTCAATTTATATGATAAGTGACAAGTGACATAGATGAAGGATTGGGAGATATGGATATTTTTTAATATTTTATTTGAGAGAGGAGAGGCAAGATGGCGGAAGAGTAGGGTCTCCAAATCACCTGTCCCCACCAAATTACCTAGATAACCTTCAAATTATCCTGAAAAATCTATGAATTCAGCCTGAGATTTAAGGAGAGAACAGCTGGAATGCAGCTTGGAGCAGCTTGGAGGGGCTCCAGCAGTGGATCCGTGGAGAGGGGGCTGCTGCGCCGGCCTGGGAGCAGCTCGGAGGGGCTCGGGCAGAGGAAGAGGCTCTGTGTGGAGGGGGCTGTGCGGCTGCGTGAGCAGCTTGGATGGGCTCGGGCGGCGGCTCCCTGGAGGGGACTGTGCCGCCGGAGCCGAATCCAGCGGCGCAGGCTGGGAGCAATGGGCGCCGGGACACAGCCCAGGATCCGGCCTCCCTCCAGGACAGGCAGAGGCCAGGAGGGCACAGGACAGCAAGATGCTCCTGCCCCGAGCTGAGCAGATCAGCGGCCCAGCCCCGGAGCCTCCAGGTCCTGCTGACGAAGAGCTCTGTAGTTACTGCGGGAGCTGACTCCAGGGCTGGAGAGCTGGCCGCCGCCACTGTGGTTGTTCCTCCTGGGGCCTCACAGGGTAAACAACCCCCACTGAGCCCTGCACCAGGCAGGGGGCAGAGCAGCTCTCCCAAGTGCTAACACCTGAAAATCAGCACAACAGGCCCCTCCCCCAGAAGACCAACTAGACGGACAAGTTCCAGGGGAAGTCAAGGGACTTAAAGTATGCAGAATCAGAAGATACTCCCCCGTGTTTTTCTTTTTTTTTATTTGTTCGCTTCCCCCACCCATTTTTTTCCTTTCTTTTTTTTTTCTTTTTTTTCTTCCCTTTTTCTTTTTTCTTTTTCTCTTTCCATTCCTTCCTTCTCTCCTCTCTTTTTCCCTTTTCCCAATACAACTTGTTTTTGGCCACTCTGCACTGAGCAAAATGACTAGAAGGAAAACCTCACCTCAAAAGAAAGAATCAGAAACAGTCCTCTCTCCCACACAGTTACAAAATCTGGATTACAATTCAATGTCAGAAAGCCAATTCAGAAGCACTATCATACAGCTACTGGTGGCTCTAGAAAAAGGCATAAAGGACTCAAGAGACTTCATGACTGCAGAATTTAGATCCAATCAGGCAGAAATTAAAAATCAATTGAATGAGATGCAATCCAAACTAGAAGTCCTAACAATGAGGGTTAACGAGATGGAAGAACGAGTGAGTGACATATAAGACAAGTTGATGGCAAATAGGGAAACTGAGGAAAAAAGAGACAAACAATTAAAAGACCATGAAGATAGATTAAGGGAAATAAACGACAGCCTGAGGAAGAAAAACCTACGTGTAATTGGGGTTCCTGAGGGCGCCAAAAGGGCCAGAGGGCCAGAATATGTATTTGAACAAATCCTAGCTGAAAACTTTCCTAATCTGGGAAGGGAAATAAGCATTCAGATCCAGGAAATAGAGAGAACCCCCGCCCAAAATCAATAAAAACCGTTCAACACCTCGACATTTAATAGTGAAGCTTGAAAATTCCAATGATAAGAGAAGATCCTTAAAGCAGCAAGAGACAAGAAATCCCTGACTTTATGGGGAGGAGTATTAGGGTAACAGCAGACCTCTCCACAGAGACCTGGCAGGCCAGAAAGGGCTGGCAGGATATACTCAGGGTCCTAAATGAGAAGAACATGCAGCCAAGAATACTTTATCCAGCAAGGCTCTCATTCAGAATGGAAGGAGAGATAAAGAGCTTCCAAGACAGGCAGGAACTGAAAGAATATGTGACCTCCAAACCAGCTCTGCAAGAAATTGTAAGGGGGACTCTTAAAATTCCCCTTTAAGAAGAAGTTCAGTGGAACAATCCACAAAAACAAGGACTGAGTAGATATCATGGTGACACTAAACTCATATCTCTCAATAGTAACTCTGAACGTGAACGGGCTTAATGACCCCATCAAAAAGCACAGGGTTTCAGACTGGATAAAAAAGCAGGACCCATCTATTTGCTGTCTACAAGAGACTCATTTTAGACAGAAGGACACCTACAGCCTGAAAATAAAAGGTTGGAGAACCATTTACCATTCGAATGGTCCTCAAAAGAAAGCAGGGGTAGCCGTCCTTATATCAGATAAACTAAAATTTACCCCGAAGACTGTAGTGAGAGATGAAGAGGGACACTATATCATACTTAAAGGATCTATCCAACAAGAGAACTTAACAATCCTCAATGTATATGCCACGAATGTGGGAGCTGCCAAATACATCAATCAATTAAAACCAAAGTGAAGAAATACTTAGATAAAAATACACTTATACTTGGTGACTTCAATCTAACTCTTTCTATACTCGATAGGTCTTCTAAGCACAACACCTCCAAAGAAACGAGAGCTTTAAATGATACACTGGACCAGATGGATTTCACAGATATCTACAGAACTTTACATCCAAACTCAACTGAATACACATTCTTCTCAAGTGCACATGGAACTTTCTCCAGAATAGGCCACGTACTGGGTCACAAATCAGGTCTGAACCAATACCAAAAGATTGGGATTGTCCCCTGCATATACTCAGACCATAATGCCTTGAAATTAGAACTAAATCACAACAAGAAGTTTGGACGGATCTCAAACACGTGGAGGTTAAGGACCATCCTGCTAAAAGATGAAAGGGCCAACCAGGAAATTAAGGAAGAATCAAAAAGATTCATGGAAACTAATGAGAATGAAGATACAACCATTCAAAATCTTTGGGATGCAGCAAAAGCAGTCCTAAGGGGGAAATACATCGCAATACAAGCATCCATTCAAAAACTGGAAAGAACTCAAATACGAAAGCTAACCTTACACATAAAGGAGCTAGAGAAAAAACAGCAAATAGATCCTACACCCAGCAGAAGAAGAGAGTTAATAAAGATTCAAGCAGAACTGGGCAGCCCCGGTGGCACAGCGGTTTAGCGCTGCCTGCAGCCCAGGGCGTGATCCTGGAGACCCTGGATCGAGTCCCACGTCGGGCTCCCTGCATAGAGCCCGCTTCTCCCTCTGCCTGTGTCTCTGTCTCTCTCTCTGTCTCTATGAATGAATAAATGAAATATTTAAAAAAAAAGATTCGAGCAGAACTCAACGAAATCGAGACCAGAAGAACTGTGGAACAGATCAACAAAACCAGGAGTTGGTTCTTTGAAAGAATTAATAAGATAGATAAACCATTAGCCAGCCTTATTAAAAAGAAGAGAGAGAAGACTCAAATTAATAAAATCATGAATGAGAAAGGAGAGATCACTACCAACACCAAAAACACAAACAATTTTAAAAACATATTATGAACAGCTATACGCCAATAAATTAGGCAATCTAGAAGAAATGGACATATTCCTGGAAAGCCACAAACTACCAAAACTGGAACAGGAAGAAACAAAAAACCTGAACAGGCCAATAACCAGGGAGGAAATTGAAGCAGTCATCCAAAACCTCCCAAGACACAAAAGTCCAGGGCCAGATGGCTTCTCAGGGGAATTCTATCAAACGTTTTAAGAAGAAACCATACCTATTCTACTAAAGCTGTTTGGAAAGATAGAAAGAGATGGAGTACTTCCAAATTCTTTTATGAGGCCAGTATCAACTTAATTCCAAAACCAGACAAAGACCCCACCAAAAAGGAGAATTACAGACCAATATCCCTGATGAACATGGATGCAAAAATTCTCAACAAGACACTAGCCAATAGGATCCAACGGTACATTAAAAAAATTATTCACCATGACCAAGTAGGATTTATCCCCGGGACACAAGGCTGGTTCAACACTTGTAAAACAATCAATGTGATTCATCATATCAGCAAGAGAAAAACCAAGAACCATATGATCCTCTCAATAGACGCAGAGAAAGCATTTGACAAAATACAGCATCCATTCCTGATCAAAACTCTTCAGAGTGTAGGGATAGAGGGAACATTCCTCAACATCTTAAAAGCCATCTACGAAAAGCCCACAGCAAATATCATTCTCAATGGGGAAGCACTGGGAGCCTTTCCCCTAAGATCAGGAACAAGACAGGGATGTCCACTCTCACCACTGCTATTCAACATAGTACTGGAAGTCCTAGCCTCAGCAATCAGACAACAAAAAGACATTAAAGGCATTCAAATTGGCAAAGCAGAAGTCAAACTCTCCCTCTTCGCCGATGACATGATACCCTACATAGAAAACCCAAAAGCCTTCACCCCAAGATTGCTAGAACTCATAAAGCAATTTGGTAGCATGGGAGGGTACAAAATCAATGCCCAGAAGTCAGTGGCATTTCTATACACTAACAATGAGACTGAAGAAAGAGAAATTAAGGAGTCGATCCCATTTACAATTGCACCCAAAAGCATAAGAAACCTAACCAAAGAGGTAAAGGATCTATACCCTAAAAACTATAGAACACTTCTGAAAGAAATTGAGGAAGACACAAAGAGATGGGAAAATATTCCATGCTCATGGATTGGCAGAATTAATATTGTGAAAACGTCAATGTTACCCAGGGCAATTTACATGTTTAATGCAATCCCTATCAAAATACCATGGACTTTCTTCAGAGAGTTAGAACAAATCATCTTAAGATTTGTGTAGAATCAGAAAAGACCCCGAATAGCCAGGGGAATTTTAAAAAATAAAACCATATCTGGGGGCATCACAATGCCAGATTTCAGGTTGTACTACAAAGCTGTGGTCATCAAGACAGTGTGGTACTGGCACAAAACAGACACATAGATCAATGGAGCAGAATAGAGAATCCAGAAGTGGACCCTCAACTTTATGGTCAACTAATATTCGATAAAGGAGGGAAGACTATCCACTGTAAGAAAGACAGCCTCTTCAATAAATGGTGCTGGGAAAATTGGACATCCACATGCAGAAGAATGAAACTAGACCACTCTCTTGCACCATACACAAAGATAAACTCAAAATGGATGAAAGATCTAAATGTGAGACAAGATTCCATCAAAATCCTAGAGGAGAACGCAGGCAACACCCTTTTTGAACTCAGCCACAGTAACTTCTTGCAAGATACATCCATGAAGGCAAAAGAAACAAAAGCAAAAATGAACTATTGGGGCTTCATCAAGATAAGAAGCTTTTGCACAGCAAAGGATACAGTCAACAAAACTAAAAGACAACCTACAGAATGGGAGAATGTTTGCAAATGACTAATCAGATAAAGGGCTAGTTTCCAAGATCTGTAAAGAACTTATTAAACTCACCACCCAAGAAACAAACAATCCAATCCTGAAATGGGCAAAAGACATGAACAGAAATCTCACAGAGGGAGACATAGACATGGCCAACATGCACATGAGAAAATGCTCTGCATCACTTGCCATCAGGGAAATACAAATCAAAACCACAATGAGATACCACCACACACCAGTGAGAATGGGGAAAATTAACAAGGCAGGAAACCACAAATGTTGGAGAGGATGCGGAGAAAAGGGAACCCTCTTACACTGTTGGTGGGAATGTGAACTGGTGCAGCCACTCTGGAAAACTGTGTGGAGGTTCCTCAAAGAGTTAAAAATAGACCTGCCCTACAACCCAGCAATTGCACTTCTGGGGATTTACCCCAAAGATACAGATGCAATGAAACGCTGGGACACCTGCACCCCAATGTTTATAGCAGCAATGTGCACAATAGCCAAACTGTGGAAGGAGCCTTGGTGTCCATGGAAAGATGAATGGATAAAGATGTGGTTTATGTATACAATGGAATATTACTCAGCCATTAGAGACGACAAATACCCACCATTTGCTTCAACGTGGATGGAACTGGAGGGTATTATGCTGAGTGAAGTAAGTCAATCGGAGAAGGACAAACATTATATGTTCTCATTCATTTGGGGAATATAAATAATAGTGGAAGGGAATACAAGGGAAGGGAGAAGAAATGTGTGGGAAATATCAGAAAGGGAGACAGAACATAAAGACTCCTTACTCTGGGAAATGAACTAGGGGTGGTGGAAGGGGAGGAGGGCGGGGGCTGGGGGTGAATGGGTGACAGGCACTGAGGGGGGCCCTTGACGGGATGAGCACTGGGTGTTATTCTGTATGTTGGTTAATTGAACACCAATAAAAAATAAATTTATTTAAAAAAAGGTTTATATGACATGATTCTTTATAATATTGAAACATGCTTTAACTCAATATTTTCTGAGATTTATTAATCTATAGCTCTAGTGTAAACTCTATTAAAGGTTCAGATAGGGAATATGTTAAGTTTTGTGGATAGATGATGCTTTGCAACTTTTCATCCTGCAGTTGTAATACAAAAGCATATGTAAGAGTGTGCCTGTGTTCTGATAAGACTTTATTTATGAAAATAGGTGGCAGAGTGTAGAATTGCTGAACCCATAGTTAATATAAAAATTATAACACTACAGATATCTTGAGTTCCCTAAAAGTTACTTTAGGTTATAACCCAACTCCAACTCCATCCTTATCGTATTCCTTTCCTTAAGAAATTTTGAGCAACACCAGCTTAGCAATTTCTTTCTTACCATGTCTTTTCTGCCTAGAAAATTTCAACTCGGAACCGCCATCTTCCAGTAATTTGCCAAAATGACCAACACAAAGGGAAAGAGGAGAGGTACCCGCTATATGTTCTCTAGGCCTTTTAGAAAACATGGAGTTGTTCCTTTGGCCACATACATGCGAATCTATAAGAAAGGTGGTATTGTGGACATCAAGGGAATGGGCACTGTTCAAAAAGGAATGCCCCACAAATATTACCATGGCAAAACTGGAAGAGTCTACAATGTTACTCAGCATGCCGTTGGCATTGTTGTAAACAAACAAGTTAAGGGCAAGATTCTTGCCAAGAGAATTAATGTCCGCATTGAGCATATTAAACACTCAAAGAGCCGAGGTAGCTTCCTGAAGCGTGTGAAGGAAAATGATCAGATAAAGAAGGAAGCCAAAGAGAAAGGTACTTGGGTCCAACTGAAGCGGGAGCCTGCCCCACCCACAGAAACACACTTTGTGAGAACCAATGGAAAGGAGCCTGAACTGCTGGAACCCATTCCCTATGAATTCATGGCATGATAACTATAAAGAAAATAAAAGACCTCAGGATTGTAAAAAAAAAAAAAAAAAAAAAAGAATTTCAACTCATATGTCATGGTTTCCCTCAAATGCCACTTCCTCAAGGCTGCCTTTCTTAATATTCCCCAGCTGAAGGAAATGGTTCTCCTGTATTTTCATACTTAGTTCATGTCTCTACTAACACTTAACTCAAAGCTGTAATTATTTCTTTGCATGGCTGTCTTTCCCCATTAAATTTTTTATTTCCTAGAAAAAAATAAAAAAAAATAAAAAAAATATTTTATTTGAGAGAGAGCATGAGCACAGGGAGTGGTAGAAGGAGAGAGAGAAGCAGGCTCCCTGCTGAGCAGGGAACCTGATGGGGATCAACCCCAGGACTCTGCTATCACAACTTGAGCCAAAAACAGATGCTTAACTAACAGAGCCATTCAGGTTCCCTGGAATTGGGGAATTTTGATTCAGTGAGGTTAATATCAGTCTGGGAAAGGCAACAAAATCCGTATCAGCCCACTGCATGCCAGGAACTCAGAAATCTGGAAGAGTTTCTAAAATATAAATGTTTTACTCTGCCTGTATGTATCATCTGTGTGTAGGAAGCCCAAGTATAAGCCAAAGAAGCCATCCAATCCTTGCTACTTAGAGGCCAATAGCCCCTGTTCCCAGGGCTAGTGGTAGATGACATAAAACTGGAACCTGGGAACTTAGCATGAGGACAAAGACCCATGAGCATCTAAGTACAATGGAGCCACCCCACTGAACGCTGGGCAGGAACCCTCCAGGCCCACGTATGTATGTAAATGACAAACCAGCACATGGACACAGAATGCTCGGAAGTAGTCTTTCTGTTCTCACACAGAAAGTAGTTATGAGCCCCTTCCCCTCCCTGGGACCCATGCTGGCAGACAAGAGAGTACAGCAGTGCAGGCGGAAGACCAGCTCTGTCCTCAATCCTGGAGCTGTGGTCAGGAGGAGTGGGTGAAGGTAGTCACAGCTCCTCAACTGTAAAACAGGCTTAGGTAGGCCACACGGTTCCGGTGCTTTCTGAAGTCCTTGTCAGTGGACAGCTGCAATGGAAGGAACTTTGTCTAGGTCAATATTCCAGCGAGAAGCCTCTGCCTCTGTCTTCCTGGCTGTGCAAAATGAACTGCACATCACCACTGTTGTGGCCCAGCTGAAGCCCACCCCATTGGAGCCTAGTCTTAGGATTCTGTCAACAGCTACTCTGTCATCTTACTCTGCTGTCCCGCTAGGAATTGTTTCCTACTTGGTAAATCTCCAAGTTAATTGGCAAACTACTCAAAAACAAAGAGTATATGTTTGATTCCTGAATGTTACGCATATGTCTAACATGATAACATTGCTACTCTAGGCATTTCACAAATAGTAGTAGAATGAATCCAAGCTTCCTCTTAAAATATGGCACCACTGGAATTATGATAGCTCACATGGATTGAGCATTCATTATGTTATAGGTACTATGTTAAGTGCTTTTCTACATTAGCTCGATCTTTACAATGTTATCAGATTGACTCTATTATTATACTCATTTTAAAGTAAGGAAAACTGGGTCTTAGAAAAGTTGCCCGAGATCACACAGCCAGTAATATGGGAGCTAGTATTTGAACCCAGGCAATCTGTCCCCTGAATCCATGTTCTTCTGAGAATGTTCTACAGCCCCCTGATGATCTAATACTCTAGTAGTGTATGGAAAGAGCACTGGCTTAGGAATCACAAGATCTAGATTCCAGTTGTCAACGTGCACTTGTCACTTAATCCATCAGAGCCTGATTTTCTTCCTCTATCATCAAGGTATAATTCTCCTGCTCCTACACTTGAGGATTAGGTAATAAAATGTGACTTTTTCCATTGTATCCACCTTTAAAAATTTTAACAAAACTGTCAGAAAAAGATACCCATATGCATATTCGCACAAAACTGCATATCCTGTCAGGGGAACAAGGACTGTCTGAAGCTCATTCAGACACTCCTGGATAAAAACCTCTGACACATATGAAAGTACCAGATAGAGAGTTCTACACAATTCCAGTCTTATACCTCAGCTTTTAGGGTTCTTTTCTGTAGACATGGAACTTGAGCCCAGTCTGGAGATCCAAATTTCATTGGCCAGGTGATTTTGGGGGGTGGTTTCATCTCTGGGTTATATGTGCCAGGGCTAGAAATGAAAATACAAAGCATCCCGTGCAATGACTTAGTAGCCATATATGAATTCCATCTATATCTGCACTTGGTCTAATTCCTTGAGAAACAGGCAACATCTTAATCATCTTTTTAATGTGGGGCAAGTGTGGAGGTCCCTTGCCTGTTAATGTATTTCTGATTAGGTGTGAGTGTTAAATATATCTAATCTTGACATCCCAGTTAAGATTAAAATTGACTCTAGTTTGAAAAACATTTTGGCAGCTCAGTATCCTTGGCTGAGGATCCCAGGAGTGGTGGGTAAGGAAATAGCCTACCAAAGTCATGAACAAGTACTGCTGTGCTTTGAAACTGGGGATAAAAGTGTAATGATAATTCAATCAGCAATATCAGCAATTGCAGGACAAGAAGGCAAAACCAGTTACATTTTGATTGACATGGCATTTATAATTGCCTTTGCTCATAACACTTGGTCTTTGGGGTAGACTCTTTGCTGTGTTGAAAATCATACTTGGGAAAAAAAAAGAAATCATACTTAGAATGAACATAGGGGCCAATGTTCAACACTTCCACTTCCTTACTTTGACCTTGAGAAAGTTACGCTCAGCCACTGATCCTTGGATTTCTCATGAGCAAACCAAAGACCTTGACCCTTTGCCTCTCGGCTCCATACATGCTGAATGGCTTCCTGAAATACTTGGTCTATAGGGACCATGTGCTCAGCCTCTCTCTTCTCTTTTCAGTTCCTCCTTGCTCACCACACTCTAGCCACACCAGCCTCCTCCTTATTCTTCCCACCAGTTCCTCCCCAGCTTACAGCTTTTGCACTTGCAGCTCCTCCTGCCTGGGAAGCCCTGGCCCAGATCTTCACAGGGCTGGCTCAGTCTTGTCATTCAGACTTCAGATCCAGTGTCATTTCCCCTAAGGAACTTTCTGGACATCCTTGCCAAAGTAGCGCCACCCATCCCATCACCACCACCCTGTTTACCATCTTCACAGATAGCACATCACCGGGTCACCACCTTGCCTGGTGTGCCTGTGACAGTCCTAGCTCATGGCTACTGTCTTGGTATAATTAGTAAGCTTACTCTCAGACGTGTCATTGCCTGACTGCTTAATTATATGGTAACCATCCTTATCACCATTGGGTTTTTTTTTTTTGTTGTTGTTGTTGTTGTTTGTTTATTTTAGTGTATTTGCTTCCCATCTGTCTGGACTCAAGAGTGTAAGTTCCAAGGAATGAGGAGCCTTGTGTGATGGGTTTGTGCAAAATCGCTGGATCCCTTGAAAGTGCCTGACACTTATAACTGTTGATTGAATGAACCACTATGATTTAGAGTTCTATAATGCCAGAGGTCTGGAAGGTCAGAGGTTGGTGCTTTAAAGATGGGTGGGTGGTTTCCTATTCAGCTGCCATGGTTTCGATGGAACCCCTCCTTTGTACATTCTTTCCTATTGCTGTTTGGTGAAGTGCTCCAGAAGAGAGGAGACATACCCAGGATAAGAAGAGTCCTTTGATGTCCTAAATCGAGGCAACAAGGCATTAAATGGTGCAAAATTTTGTTTGTGTATTTGCTCCTGAGGATTTGCAACCTGGTACATGCCTGGGTAAAGCATCATGTCCTGTTTCTCAGAAAAAAATAACATGTTAGAGGGTGAAAAAAATATATATATATTAAATCCTACTAAAATAAGCATTTTTAATGAAAGTCTATAACATGTGCATCAAAACAAAGTCACTACTGATGCCAAATAAAAAACTTTAAGAGAATGTATACCACATGATTCAATTTTTTAAACTTCATATATATATATAAACCTTTATATATATAAAATCAGTATAATAAATACAAAGCTAAACTATTAGAGTGCTAACAGTACTGTTCATACAAAGAAACTTAACAGTACTAAAATATTAATACATAAGACACTTATTTTTGGTCTTTTTGGAAAAAAAGAACTAAGTTGTTTTTTTGTTTTTTTAACATGGCTCCAGGCACAAAAATAGAATATGAGATGAGAACTGCAACATTCTTAGTGTTTACCTTGTAATTCTTTATGTCACCAGTCAGAATAGCAATGAACTCCTCTTTATTTATTTTTGTAGTTTATTTTTTTCAATTTTTATTACTTTATATTATTTATTTGGGGGGATTTATTTATTTATTTATTTATAAACTGTAGAATGCATTATGTTTTTCTCCATAATTTTGGTAGCTAAATGTTTCTTTTTTTATTGGAGTTCAATTTGTCAACATATATCATACCAGTGGTGCTCATCCCATCAAGTGCCCCCTTCAGTGCCCATCACCCAGTTACTTCAACTCCCCACCCCCCTATCTTTTCACCAACCGTTGTTCATTTCCCAGAGTTAGGAGTCTCTCGTGTTCTGTCTCCCTCACTGATATTTTCACTCATTTTCCCTCCTTTCCCCTTTATTCCCTTTCACTATTTTTTATATTCTCCAAATGAATGAGAACATATAATGTTTGTCCTTCTCTGATTGACTTATTTCACTCAGCATAACCCTCCAGTTCCATCCACGTTGAAGCAAATGGTGGGTATTCATCATTCCTAATGGGTGAGTAATATTCCATTGTATACATAAACCACATCTTCTTTATCCATCATCTGTCGATGGACACCAAGTCTCCTTCCTCAGTTTGGCTATTGTGGACATTGCTGCTATAAACATTGGGGTGCAGGTGTCCTGGTGTTTCACTGCATCTGTATCTTTGGGGTATGTCCCCAGCAGTGCAATTGCTGGGTCCTAGGGTAGCTCTATTTTTAACTCTTTGAGGAACCTCCACGCAGTTTTCCAGAGTGGCTGCACCAGTTCACATTCTCACCAACAGTGCAAAAGGGTTCTCCTTTCTCCACATCCTCTCCAACATTTGTTGTTTCCTGTCTTGTTAATGTTCACCATTCTCACTGGTGTGAGGTGGTATGTCATTGTGGCTTTGATGTGTATTTCCCTGATGGCAAGGGATGCGGAACATTTTCTCATGTGCTTGTTGGCCATGTCTATGTCTCCCTCTGTGAGATTTCTGTTCATGTCTTTTGCCCATTTCAGGATTGGATTGTTTGTTTCTTTGCTGTTGAGTTTAATAAGTTCTTTATAGATCTTGGAAACTAGCCCTTTATCTGATAGGTCATTTGCAAATATCTTCTCCCATTCTGTAGGTTATCTTTTAGTTTTGTTGACTGTTTCTTTTGCTGTGAAGAAGCTTTTTATCTTGATGAAGTCCCAATAATTCATTTTTGCTTTTGTTTCTCTTGCCTTCATAGATGTATCTTGCAAGAAATTGCTGTGGCCAAGTTCAAAAAGGGTGTTGCCTGTGTTCTCTGCTAAGATTTGGATGGATTCTTGACTCATATTTAGATCTTTCATCCATTTTTAGTCTATCTTTGTGTTTGGTGTAAGAGAATGGTCTAGTTTCATTCTTCTGCACTTGGATGTCCAATTTTACCGTTTATTGAAGAGACAGTCTTTTTTCCAGTGGATAGTCTTTCCTGCTTTATCAAATATTAGTTGACCATAGAGTTGAGGGCTCTTTTCTGGATTCTCTATTTTGTTCCATTGATCTATGTGTCTGTTTTTGTGCCAGTACCACACTGTCTTGATGACCACAGCTTTGTAGTACAACCTGAAATCTGGCATTGTGATGCCCCCAGATATGGTTTTATTTTTTTTAATTCCCCTGGCTATTCAGGGTCTTTTCTGATTCCACACAAATCTTAACATGATTTGTTCCAACTCTCTGAAGAAAGTCCACGGTATTTTGATAGGGATTGCATTAAATGTGAAAATTGCCCTGAGTAGCATGGACATTTTCACAATATTAATTCTGCCAATCCATGAGCATGGAATATTTTTCCATCTCTTTGTGTCTTCCTCAATTTCTTTCAGATGTGTTCTGTAGTTTTTAGGGTACAGATCCTTCACCTCTTTGGTTAGGTTTATTCCTAGGTATCTCATGCTTTTGGGAGCAATTGTAAATGGATTTGATTCCTTAATTTCTCTTTATTCAGTCTCATTGTTAGTGTATAGAAATGCCACTGACTTCTGGGCATTGATTTTGTATCCTGCCACACTGCCTAATTGCTGGATGACTTCTAGCAGTCTTGGGGTGGAGTTTTTTGGGTTTCTATATACCGTATCATGTCACCTGCAAAGAGGGAGAGTTTGACTTCTTCTTTGCCAATTTGAATGCCTTTTATTCTTTTGTTGTCTGATTGCTGAGGCTAGGACTTCTAGTACTATGTCGAATAGCAGTGGTGAGAGTGGACGTCCCTGTCGTGTTCCTCATCTTAGGGGAAAGGCTCCCAGTGTTTCCCCATTGAGAATGATATTTGCTGTTGGCTTTTCATAGATGGCTTTTAAGATGCTGAGGAATGTTCCCTCTATCCCTACACTTTGAAGAGTTTTGATCAGGAATGGATGCTGTATTTTGTCAAATGTTTTCTCTGCATCTCTTAAGAGGATCATATGGTTCTTGGTTTTTGTGATAGGTATGATCTATCACAAGATTTCTTTATGAGTGTTGAACCAGCCTTGCATCCCGGGGATAAATCCCACTTGGTCATGGTGAATAATCTTCTTAATGTATTGTTGGATCTTATTGGCTCGTATCTTGTTGAGAATTTTTGCATCTGTGTTCATCTGAGATACTGGTCTATTATTCTCCTTTTTGGTAGGGTCTTTGTCTGGTTTTGGAATTAAGGTGATGCTGGCCTCATGGAATGAGTTTGGAATTATCCCATATCCCTCTATCTTTCAGAACATCTTTAGTAGAATAGGTATGGTTTCTTCTTTAAACGTTTGATAGAATTCCCCTGGGAAGCGATCTGGCCCTGGACTTTTGTGTCTTGGGAGGTTTTGGATGACTGCTTCAATTTCCTCCCTGATTATCTGCCTGTTCAGGTTTTCTATTTCTTCCTGTTCCAGTTTTGGTAGTTTGTGGTTTTACAGAAATGCGTCCATTTTTTCTAGATTGCCTAATTTATTGGTGTATAGTTGTTCAAAATATGTTTTTAAAACGTCTGTATTTCCTTGATGTTGGTGGTGATCTCTCCTTTTTCATTCATGATTTTATTAATTTGAGTCTTTTCCCTTTTGTTTTTAATAAGGCTGGCTAATAGTTTATCTATCTTATTAATTCTTTCAAAAAACCAACTCTTGGTTTTGTTGATCTGTTCCACAGTTGTTCTGGTCTCTATTTCATTGAGTTCTGCTCGAATCTTTATTAACTCTCTTCTGGTGCTGGGTGAAGGTTTTACTTGCTGTTTCTTCTCTAGCTTCTTTAGGTACAAGGTTAGCTTTTGTATTTGAGTTTTTTCCAGTTTTTTGAGGGATTCTTGTATTGCTATGTATTTCCCTTTCAGGACTGCTTTTGCTGTATCCCAAAGATTTTGAAGGGTTGTATCTTCATTCTCATTAGTTTCCTTGAATCTTTTTAATTCTTGTCTAATTTCCTGGTTGACCCTTTCTTCTTTTAGCAGCATGCTCTTTAACCTCCACGTGTTTGAGTTTCTTCCCAATTTCTTCTTTGTGATTTAGTTCTAGTTTCAAAGCATTATGGACTGAAAATATGCAGGGAATAATCCCAAATTTTTGGTCTGTTGGGACGTGATTTTTGACCTAGTATGTGGTCTATTCTGGAGAAAGTTCCATGTGCACTTGAGTAGAATGTGTATTCAGTTGCGTTTGGATGTAAAGTTCTGTAAATATCTGTGAAATCCACCTGGTCCAGTGTATCATTTAAAGCCCTTGTTTCTTTGGTGATGTGTGCTTAGAAAATCTGTCATTTGCAGGAAGCACCATGTTGAAGTCTCCCAGTATTATTGTGTTATGTCTTAGCTTTGGTTATTAATTGATTCATATACTTGGCAGCTTCCACATTAGCGCATAAATATTCATGACTGTTAGGTCCTCTTATTAGATAAATCCTTTAAATAGGATTTAGTGTCCATCTTCATCTCTTACTACAATATTTGGGTTAAACTTTAATTTATCTGATATGAGGATGGCTACCCCTGCTTTCTTTTCAGGGCCATTTGAATGGTAAATGGTTCTCCAACCTTTCATTTTCAGGCTGTAGGTGTCCTTACATCTAAAATGAGTCTCCTGTAGACAGCAAATAGATGGGTCTTGCTTTTTTATCCAGTCTGAAACCCTGCGTCTTTTGATTGGGTCATTAAGCCCATTCACGTTCAGAGTTACCATTGAAAGATATGAATTTAGTGTCATCATGATACCTATTCAGTCCCTGTTTATGAATTGTTTCTTCTGGCTTACTCTCTTTTACAGAGTGTCCCTTAATATTTCTTGCAGATCTGGTTTGGTGGTTACACATTCTTTCAGTTTCTGCCTATCTTGGAAGCTCTTTCTCTCTCCTATTCTGAATGAGAGCCTTGCTGGATAGGGTATTTTTTGCTGCATGTTCTTCTCATTTAGAACCCTGAATATATCCTGCCAGCCTTTTCTGGCTGCCAGGTCTCTGTGGAGAGGTCTTCTGTTAACCTACTGCTCCCCATATAGGTTAGAGATCTCTTTTCTCTCGCTGCTTTAAGGATCTTCTCTTTATCTTTGGAATTTGCAAGTTTCACTATTAAATGTCTGGTTTTGAACAGTTTTTATTGATTTTAGTTGGGATCTCTCTATCTTCTGGATCTGAATGCCTGTTTCTCTCCCCACGTTGGGGAAGTCTCAGCTATGATTTGTTCAAATACACTTTCTGGTCCTCTGTCCCTTTCAGTGCCCTCTGAACCCCAATTAAACACAGATTTTTCCTTCTGAGGCTATCATTATTACCCTTAACCTTTCCTCATGATCTTTTAATTGTTTTTCTCTTTTTCCTCATATTCCTTCCTTGCCATCAACTTGTCTTCTATATCACTCACTCGTTCTTCTACCTTGTTAACCCTCGTTGTTAGACCTCCAGTTTGGATTGCATCTCATTTAATTGATTTTTAATTTTGGCCTGATTAGATCTAAATTCTTCAGTCATGAAGTCTTTTGAATCCTTTATGCTTTTTTCCAGAGCCACCAGTAGCTTTATAATTGTGTTTCTGATTTGGCTTTCTGACATTGAATTGTAATCCAAATCTGTAACTCTGTTGGAGAGTAATATTTCTGATTCTTTCTTTTGTGGTGAGTTCTACTTTCTAGTCATTTTGCTCAGTGTACAGTGGCTAAAAATGCGTTGTACTGTAAAAAGGATGGGAAAAAGGGGGGGGGGGAAACCAAAAACCAAAACCCAAAAACAATAAAAAACCAGGAGGGGTATCCTCTGATTCTATATAGTGTAAGTCTCTTGACTTCCCTGGAACTTTCCAGCACTGCTCGGTCTAGAACTTGCTCTTCCCCTTCCCTTACAGCTGGTCTTCTGGGGGAGGGGCCTGTTGTGCTGATTCTCAGGTGTGTGCACCTGGGGGAGCTGCTCCGCCCCCTGCCAGGTGCAGGCTGCAGTGGGAGCCGTTTATCCTGTGAGGCCTCTATTCCCTGTCATCCCTGCTCTGTCCCAGGCACTGGGTGACACAAGGAGGAACAACAAGACTGGCAGCGGCCAGCTCTCCAGCCCTGGATTTAGCTCCCGCAGTAACTACTGCAGCTCCCAGTCCACACTGGCCTGGATGCTCCCGGTGGTGGTGGGCGCTGATCTGCACAGCTTGGGGGCATCCGGCGGCAGGAGTGTCCTCACTGTCCTGTGTCCTCCCAAGTTCCGCCTGTCCCAAGGGGAGCGCTGGATCCTGGGCTGTGTCCCTTGGTGCCCTGGGCTCCGGGGCCTGCACGGGTGGAATTGCATTGCCAGGGCCGCGCAGCCCACTCCGCGTGCAGCCGCCGCCTGAGCCGCCCCTCGAGCTGCTCCGGGGCCACTGGGATACGCGCTCCAGCTCTTTAAGGTGCTCGGCCCGCAGTGTGTGGTGCACTCTCCCCAGGGTGCAGTTCCTCTGTTAGTTAACCCAGGAACCTGGGGGCTCCACTCCTCCTCCTGGGATCCTGCCTGAGCTCCTTGAGAGCGCCTTTCCATCCAGGAAGATTATTAAAGTTCCTGTATCTCTGGGCCTGGGTTTTCCTGTCCTGGGGGCTCTCTCCCGGGCCTTATCCCGGCTCCTCGTGGGGCCCCTCCCCCACTGGATGCTTTTTAATTTTTTTCTTCTTCCTACTTTGTTAGAAGTGTGAACTCTTCTCACTGTGGCATTCCAGCTGTTCTCTCTTTAAATCTTAGGCCAAATTCATAGGTTTTTGGGATGATTTGAAAGTTATCTAGGTAAGTTGTTGAGGACAGGTGACTTGGGGACCCTACTACTCCACCATCTTGCCCCACCCCTGCAATGAACTCCTCTTGATTTATTTTCCATCACCATCTTTAACAAATTCTTCTATCATAGCCCAAAGTTCTATATAATATAATATAATATAATATAATATAATATAGGCCAATTCATCCTCTTTCAGTTCATGTATCAGTTATAGTTTCACTACCCAGGCTATAGATACAGGGAGAAAATCAAGATAAGTATGGGTTTGGCTAGCCAAAGATATACATGCTGAGGTTGCAGAAAGAGATCTATGGGAGGTAAAGGAACAAGGTGACTTTGGATCTGCTGCCCCTACCATTCCACTCAGAATTTTTTTTTAGAGCCTGTATCCCTCTCTTTGAGTGCAAGAGTCAGAAAAATGCCCAACAACAGATTAGGATCCAATACAGAAGACTTTTAGAATTGAAATCCAATCACACAAAAGGAGTTCAAAAGTAGGAATTTGCTTTTTAAGTGGCAAGATAATAGGATGCATGTAAATAAACTTTGATACTTAATGTCAGCTGTGTCAGCCCTGAAGCAGGGTCTTGGTACCATTTCTTTCCAGAATTGTTTTCCACTCTCCAGGGACTCTCACACACATTTGAGATGCTAACACCTAAGCTTCTCAGATAGACTTCTTCGTAGTTTTTGTCTAAATATTTTTCTTGAATTTCAGGGCACATTTTATGGTAACCTCCTGCTCTCCCAACTTCATTCCCTGATGCAAATACATGCAGCAACATGGATCCCAGTAAAATCTAAGCACATTCAGCCATTTCTAACCTTGTTGATTGTCTTAAACCTCTCAGCTGTTCTGGCACCAAAAGTATATCCTTTTTTACTGGTCGGGGTCTTAGAGAGGTTATATGCCAATCCATACACCTTCAGGTAGTATATAAAGAAAAAGAAAGAAAACATGTAGAGAATATTACAGTCATCAAAACAGAGTGGGCTCAAAATGTTCTTATCTGAATGTCCTTTGCAAAAGTTGCTTTTTCTATCTTAACTCCTCTGAGTGACGACCATAGAAACAATGATATAAGCAAGGCAGGCATACCAGTCTGCAAAGAAATGTGGCTGGCCAGGTAGAGTAAATGACCTTCCTGTGTATTCCAGTGTATCCAGTCCTGTAAGCCCCTGAGCTGAATTTGCCCTAATCCCACCCTCAGTCTGATTACATTATTTCATAAACTGACCTAGCATCACAGCCACATTCCAAATTTGGACTAATGGGAGGCTTTGATTCAGAGACTTTTGAAGGCGGGAATGCAGTGAGGACTGTATGAAGAAAGGGTTGCGTTTGGTGGATGTTGGAAGTGGAGCAAAAGGGTCCCTTAATTTCTGACATTGGACCTGACAGCTGGCTGCAGAGGACCAGGGCACCTTCTCATGTTGCCACCCCAAAGATTACAAATCCTGTGAGTTTTTCTTCCATGGAACCTGGGTATCCTCGCATAGTCAGGGGACCGAAACCCACCCAAGAGAAGGTGAATACTCACATCTTCTGCTATGTAACATCCAGGGCCTCTGTGGGGCGCTCCTCGAAGAGGGAGAAACTTGTTCCCCAACAAGCTTGGGGGGTGGTGATGAGGAAAGAGCTTCCTCGGTTGACTTGTTCCAAAGGGGTAGTTAACCAGTGACTCTGAAGATCAAGAAAGAGCAGAAACTCCACTTGAGGAAGGCCCCTGTCTGAGTGAGCGCTCTGGGGGTGCGTGGGCTGCGGGGAGGCCCAGATCACTGGGGCCCGATTGAGAACAAACACCTGACTGAACCCGGTGGAGGGGACGGCCTGCATCCCACCCCCGTAGCCTCCCCACTCCTCCTCCTGCCACCCTCGACGCCTTATCAAAGCCCCGCACACCCATCGCGCCTTGCAGGGCAGCGCTTGGGTACCGCGATGCTAAAGGAACGCAGGGGCGCCGACACGCCCCCGAGCGGCTTCACGCGCCTGCATCCTGAGGAGCGGGCCCCGCCCCCCTGGGTCCTGGCCGAGAGCCCCGCGATCTCTGCGGGGGAGGGGGGAAGGGGCGGGGCAGGGGGGGCCGGGGGGCGCAGATGGAGGGTTTGCTGGCCTCGCGGCCACTGCGCCTGCGCGGGTGAGGGACTGAGCACAAGGGCTTTGGAAGTCGGGCCACCGGGATGTGGGGCTGAAGAAGGGGGAACGCTGGATTTAGAATACCCCGAAATCCGGACTGCCAGGGTCAGGAACCTGGAAAATGATGGCGAGTGGGATGGGCTTCCAGGACCATGCCTACAGCCGGGGAATGTGGACTAAATGGAGCATAGCCTAGACAGTTCCCTACTAGGCCCCTCTTAGACCCATTTTTCTGCAGGTTGCCCCCTTCTACCTCTAACCGTAGCATGCACGAGGCTTTAAAAGGGTTGGGAGCCTTGAGTGCAGCAGTGGGACTGCAGAGGAATCACAGAAGTGCTTAATAGTTGTAAAACCTTGGCCATCTCTTAAATGTTTAAGTCTCAGTTTCCTCATCTCCAAATTGGGAATAATAATTCCTCTTTATTGGGTAACAGCAGGATTAAGAGAACAGGATGAAACCAATCAGGCCCTGGTACTTGGCAGGTGACAATGGCAAGAGGTTATTATGAAGATGGTATCCAGCCCCATTATGAGCACTCCTATCCTAACCCACAAAGAAACGTGCGGTGTGTATTGGCTTCTTTGCCTTTACCCTGCATATTTTCTTACCTTTTTAAAAACTTAAACTCAATTTGCCAACATACAGTATAACACCCCGTGCTCATCCCATCAAGTGTCCTGCATATTAACACCAACCTGTTCTGTCCTGAATTTTGGATAGCTTTAGGAGTTATCAGATGTGGGAAGCAGCAGACATACAGTGTGACTGGTCCATGCTACTCTTTGGCCTCTGAGGATGACCCTGGGATCCACACACACCCTGGCATAGAACTATCTGCAGGATGATTTCATACATTTAATGTAGGGCTTCCAAGAAAGGTGATACCGGCTACAACAAGATATTTTGCAAACTCGAGGAAGCATTTTGCTTGTGAAAAATTCCTGAGGGGATGCTCCTGGTCATGGGGCCAAGGAGGCTGGACACCCTGCAGTGTGTTGCCCCAATACATGGTGCATTGTCACATGTCTTGCATAACATTCAGATGTCCTGCTGGACTTTATAGAAATAATTGGTTGTACCTGACTTACATATAACATTGATAAAAATTTTTACAAGAAATAATGCATGAAACCCAGTAATATAGGACAAGGTTGTGTGAGAAACAAAGCTTATAAATGAAATAAAGACACACTCTCAAAATTATTGAATAATTTGCTTTAAGCCTTCTCTCTCCTCAAAATATAATTGCAGTAAAACTGATGATAAATAAAATATAAAAATATTGGTATTGATTTGATAACTTTCACTTTCATTAATATTTCAGGTAATATTAATATTTTTAGGTACCCACAGGTGTGTTTTGAAATTACTGTTTACATTACTAGTGACATTAAACATGTTTTGCAAAGTACTTTGATATTACGGCATCCAATTCCTCATTGGTAGACTGGATTGCTTCCGACTAATCTTCCAGCTGAGAAGAGGTAGAAAAGCTGGGCAAAATAAATTATGTATGTTTGGAGACATCAGAAATATACCATGAAAGAATATACAGGGCCAAGATTGCAGACTGAGGGAAAGCCTAAAATGGTGAGCCACAGTTGGTGCTGCTGTTCTCTTTGAACATCTGTTAATCAATAAGTGGCCGAGAAGCAGAGGATTTAAGTGGAACTTTGGACATGTATGTTTCTAAAAGCTGAGGATCAAAAATTAGGCTGGCCATGGAGGATGGGAGACTGGAAAGTACCTGGGCTTTTAGCTGGGACCCTAAAGGGATAAACTCTAGGAATAAGAGTAAATAAAAAATAGACCAGCTCTCCAAAAACCCTGAAATCCACGTTTGTATTTACATAGTCTCCAACAGCATTAAGGTAATCTGCTTCTACCTTTACTGCATACCAGAGGGAAAAAAGTAAATTATCTCTGAGTATAATATCATCCAAAGCATTAACTAATTTTATAATTTTTCATGCAAAATGTTTGGCATTCAATATAAAACAGCAACTCATATTTTTTTTTAAAAAGGGTAGAAATAAACCTAAAGGAAATCCAGAGATTGAAATTTTCAAACATGGACTTTAAAGTAACTGTACTTGGCCGAGCTTTTGGAGGAAGCCTTCAGACTGCAGGGTAAACATGCAAAGCAAGAGAAAGTAAGGACCATCAAGCAAATTCTTGGCTTCTGAGGTAAGAGGCTAAAAGAAAAAAGTGATTAGACCCTAAAGACAGGGTCAGTAAAGATCCTACTGTACTCAAGAAAGAGAATTTTTCCCCATCAGTCTTCCTGTTCATGTTACTAATGTAACACACAGCTGTGACCACCTATATCATGATTGATGCAAATTTATCAACTTTTCATTAAAGCCAATCCAAACATCATATAGTCAAAGATGAACTGTTTATATGCTATATGTATCTCCTGTATAACCAATTATGTAATGGTAAACCTGAGAAGTTAAGGTAGAAGTTCAGGCAGCTCTAAGGATTATCAAGGATTCAATGTTTGCATGATAATCACACACAAAGGAACCTATGCAGATGATTGTCTAGGACCAAAGAATGTTTAGACAAAGTTTTATCATGGGGCCACTTCTGATGAAGACTTTAAGTAAAGAATTTTGCAGTTCCCATCATGTAGATTTCTAACCATAGTTATAACATCAAGGATGCCTGATGTTTATGGAGACTGTTTTAGCTTTATCAGACAGTTTATCAGATTTCCTCATCTGTCTGTGTATGAGGCCATTGTACGGATTATTATTCTGGGCGCTCCTGGGTGGCTCAGTTAGTTAAGCATCTGCCTTTGGCTCAGGTCATGATCCCAGGGTGCTGGAATGGAGCCCCACATCGGGCTGTCTGTTCGGTAGGGAGTCTTTTTGTTCCTCCTCCTTTACCTCCCCTCCCTACCCTCCACTTGTGCTCTCTCTCTCTCTCGTGCTCTCTCTCTCTCAAATAAATGAATAAAATCTTTTAAAAAATAAAAAGAATTCTTATTCTGGGAAACCACCTGCTCTTCTGCAGTGATCTAGTTGAACTGGCTAAATAGATTTGATTTTTGGTATAATGTTTTATTTTTTTTAATTTTTAAAAGATTTTTATTTATTCATGAGAGACACACACACAGAGAGAGAGGAGAGAGAGAGAGAGAGGCAGAGACACAGGCAGAGGGAGAAGCAGGCTTCAAGCAGGGAGCCCGACTTGGGACTCGATCCTGGGACCCGAGAATCAGACCCTGGGTTGAAAGTGGTGCTAAACCACTCAGCCACCCGGGCTGCCTCTGGTATAGTGTTTTTTTAATTAATTAATTAATTAATTAATTAATTTTTAAATTTATTTATGTATTTATTTTGGTATAGCGTTTTAAATAGATTTTTGTCTCATTAAAAAATTTATTGAATTAAATAAGAAATCAATTTAGCAAAGGGGATAAAGCTGGTAATTCAATAAATGATAAGTTGGAGAATTTTAGAAGCAATAAAAAGTAGTCAAATAAAAATTGCACAAATAACATCGTCTTATACTATATGTTGGCAAATCAAACTCCAATAAAAAATACATAAAAATAAAATAAAAAAGAGGGGGGGCAGTTGTAAGGGATATATAATACTCCCTATATTCCTTTGTACTATTCAACAAATGCTCCTTTAAGAATGTTACATAAACACAAAGATTAGTTCATGCAGTTCCCAAAGATTTATATGCAAAATATTCTCTATGTCAAATCCTATTTTTAAAGTTTTCAAATAGAGCACATTTTGTAAGGCCAATTCATGTTCTCTAATTCATATTTTTTGTGAGACTAGATTTTTGAACATTTTCTTAAAATAAAACAATCCCAGTGAGGCTTGCAGGAGGGAAAAAAAAAGATAGAAAGAAAGCACCATCTCTGAAAGAACTCAAGACATGAGTATAACAGCAGATTATAAAAGCTGAAAAAAAATGAAAGAATTGGGAATTGAATCAGAAGAAAATATTTAGACTTGAAACTTGGAGATGCAAAAGGACAGGAAATGCAGGGGAAAATTGACAGTTGAGAAGCAACGAAAAGTTTCACTTAGACGCAGATCTTTTTAAAGTACAGAACAGTAAATGTGTTTTCCTAATAAGATTTAATTTTTTCTAGCTATCTTATGGTAAGAATACATTGTATAATGCATGTAACATACAAACTACTTGTTAATCAGCTGTGTTATTTGTAGGACTTCTGATCAACAGTAGGCTATTAGTTAAGTTTTGAGGGAATAAAAGTTATAGGTGAATTTTTGATTACATGGGGGTGAGCACTCTTCATCTCATGTATTTGAAGGTCAACTGGATGTATATATATGGAGAGAGAGAGGGAGGGAGGGAGGGAAGGAGGAAAGAAAAAAGAGGGAGGAAAGGGTTACTAACATCTAATAATTGAAGAATTTGGGGCAAATAGGTAAGATGATTCCTTGTACTGTCTTTGCAACTTTTCTTTAGGTTTGAAAATGCTTGAAAATAATAGTTAAAAACTAGATACCATTACAAAAGTGAGAAAGTAAGACAAGATACCGAGGAAGACACAAGCACAAAAGCATCAAGACCTACAGTGTCCATCAAATGTACGAGCCACTACCCATATTTAAAATTGAAATTTGTGTAAGTGTAAAATACACATCAAAATTTAAAGACAGAATGAAAAAAGTACAAAATACCAAAATAATAAATTTTATATTGGTTACATGCTGAAATAATATTTTGTATTTATCAGGTTAAATAAAATATAGTAGTAAATTTTTTTTATTGGAGTTCAATTTGCCACCATATAGCATATGTTGCATATAGCATATAGCAACACCCAGTGCTCATCCCATCAAGTGTCCCCTCAGTGCCCATCACCCAGTCACCCCCACCCCCCGCCCACCTCCCTTTCCACCACCCCTTTTTCATTTCCCAGAGTTAGGAGTCTCTCATGTTCTGTCTCCCTCTCTGATATTTCCCACACATTTTCCTTCCTTTCCCCTTTATTCCCTTTCACTATTTTTTATATTCCCCAAATGAATGAGACCATATAATGATTGTCCTTCTCCGATTGACTTATTTCACTCAACATAATACCCTCCAGTTCCATCCACGTCGAAACAAATGGTGGGTATTTGTAGTTTCTAATGGCTGAGTAATATTCCATTGTATACAGAGACCACATCTTCTTTATCCATCCATCTTTTGATGGACACCGAGGCTTCTTCCACAGTTTGCCTGTTGTGGACATTGCTGCTATAAACATCAGGATGCAAGTGTCCCGGTGTTTCCCTGAATCTGTATCTTTGGGGTAAATCCCCAGTAGTGCAATTGCTGGGTCATAGGGCAGATCTATTTTTAACTCTTTGAGGAACCTCCAAACAGTTTTCCAGAGTGGCTGCACCAGTTCACATTCCCACCAACAGTGCAAGAGGTTCCCCTTTCTCCACCTCCTCTCCAACATTTGTTGTTTCCTGTCTTGTTAAATGTTCCCCTTTCTCACTGGTGTGAGGTGGGATCTCATTGTGGTTTTGATTTGTATTTCCCTGATGGCAAGTGATGCAGAGCATTTCTCATGTGCTTGTTGGCCATGTCTATGTCTCCCTCTGTGAGATTTCTGTTCATGTCTTTTGCCCATTTCATGATTGGATTGTTTGTTTCTTGGGTGGTGAGTTTAATAAGTTCTTTATAGATCTTGGATACTAGCCCTTTATCTGATAGGTCATTTGCAAATATCTTCTGCCATTCTGTAGGTTGTCTTTTAGTTTTGTTGACCATTTCTTTTGCTGTGCAAAAGCTTTTTATCTTGATGAAGTCCCAATAATTCATTTTTGCTTTTGTTTCTCTTGCCTTCATGGATGTATCTTGCAAGAAGTTACTGTGGCCGAGTTCAAAAAGGGAGTTGCCTGTGTTCTCCTCTAGGATTTTGATGGAATCTTGTCTCACATTTAGATCTTTCATCCATTTTGAGTTTATCTTTGTGTATGGTGCAAGAGAGTGGTCTAGTTTCATTCTTCTGCGCGTGGATGTCCAATTTTTCCAGCACCATTTATTGAAGAGACTGTCTTTTTCCCAGTGGATAGTCTTTCCTGCTTTGTGGAATATTAGTTGACCATAGAGTGGAGGGCCCATTTCTGGATTCTCTATTGTGTTCCATTGATCTATGTGTCTGTTTTTGTGCCAGTACCACACTGTCTTGATGACCACAGCTTTGTAGTACAACCTGAAATCTGGCATTGTGATGCCCCCAGCTATGGTTTTCTTTTTAAAGATTCCCCTGGCTATTCGGGGTCTTTTCTGATTCCACATAGTAGTAAAATTAACTTCACCTGTTTCTTTTTACTTTTTTAAATTTTTTTATTTTTTCTTTCTTTTACTTTTTTAATGTGGCTACTAGGAATTTAAACTTAACACATTGCTTACATTATATTGCCATTGAATAGTGCTGATCTAGGATATATAAAACAACTATTACAGATCAGTAAGAAAAAACCAACTTAATAAAAAAATAGATAAAATACTTGAATGGGAACTCAGAAAAAAGAATAGCCAAATAACCAGTGAACATATAAAAAGTGTTCAACTTCAGTAGTCATAAAGGAGTTAGAAATTTAAACCGTAATGAGCTACCCACAAGATGGCTTAAATAGTAAAAACAGATAGCACTTGGTTCTGCTAAGAAGCAAAACAGCTGAATATACTTTTAGTGTGAATGCAGATTGATATTAACCTTGGAAAATTGTTTGGCTGTATCTACCAAAGATGAAAGGACATCCCTATGACCTAATACTTCCTGCTCCTTGGTACTTACTTAGCTAGGAATGCATACAACTGTGCACCAAAAGGCATGTATAAGAACATTAAAAGCAACATGATCCATAATAGTCCCAAACTGGAACAAATGTCCATTAATGGTAGAATGGAAAAATAAGTTTTGCAATACTCAGATGAAGGAATACTACATAACAATGAATAGGAACAAAAACCCTGTGCATGTAACAATATAGCTTAATCTCACAGTTTTTTAAATTGTTTTTTTTAAGATTTTATTCATTTATTCATAATAGACACACACACACACAGAGACACACAGAGACAGAGACACGGGCAGGGGGAGAAGCAGGCTCCATGCAGGAAGCCTGATGTGGGACTCAATCCCAGAACCCTGGGATCACACCCTGAGCCGAAGGCAGACGCTCAACTGCTGAGCCAGCCAGGCATCCCAATCTCACAGTTTTGAATGAAATAATTTAGACACAAACATTTACATACTTTATGAATATATTTACATAAATCCAAAAATAGGCAAAACTAATTTGTGTTAGAAGTTAGGATGGCTGTACCTTTTAAGGAGGGTGAAAGCAATTAAAGAGAGGGGACATGAGAGGGCTTTTGGAGAGATAATGGTGATCCCTTTCTTGGACTGGGTACTGCCTATGCAGAGTTCACTTTGCATATTTTATTAATCTGTTCAGTTATGATTTGGACCTTTTTTGGTATTTATGATAGACCCATAAAATAGTTTATTTTTTAACAATCTGGCAATCCTAGAGGAAGCACATTAACATTATTTACTTCTTTTCAAAAATAATATAGTCATACTTCTTTTCCTTTTTCATTGGTTTGTAATTTGTTGAGTATTATCCCTCCTTTATTTTTTTAAGATTTTATTTATTTATTCACGAGAGACAGAGAGACAGAGGCACAGGCAGAGAGAGAAGCAGGCTCCATGCAGGAAGCCTGACACGGAACTCGATCCCGGGTCTCAAGGATCATGCTGTGGGCCAAACGCAGGCGCCAAGCTGCTGAGCCACCCAGGCTGCCCCTATCCCTACTTTAAATAAAGCTGTTCACCTCTTTCTGTTATAAGGAAGCAGTAAGTCTGGAGTGGTAGTAATTTTCTTAATACTAGCTTTTTTCTGGTGCCCACTTATAAATCTACTTTTTTGTTTTCCTAAACTGCTTGTATGAGATGACATTTAATCTTCCTTCTTAATTACAGGCTTATTCATTATTTATTATATGGTGCAAGAGTCTGACTACTTCATAAAGTAGTCACATCTGAGCATTTATATATTGAAAAACATTATTTTTCTTCTTTACAATTGTGACATATTATTCATGGTAGGTTATGTTTCAATGAATTTAATTTTAGGATAATAAAAGGAGTATTAAAAATAATGTTACTCAAAGTTACTTGGGTCTGAAGAGGATTGAGAACTCCTATCTAGAGAATAGGGGTTCTGCGGGAGAATGGATGTGTCTTCAGAAGGTAGAAGGAGAGGAACATAGACTTTATTAATCCCACTTTCCAGACTTTATTAAGTACCAGCTTCTCTCATCTGGTGGTAGAGGAATGAACACAGGCTTTGAAGATTCTCAACTGGTTTCCAAAAGGTACTGGTATGTCCTTTACTAGCAACATGACTTTGTGGAAGCTACTTAGGCTTGACATATCTCTAAAATGGCACTAATTATTTCTTGCCTCCTAGGGCTACCATGGGAATTTAAGAAATGCAAGACAAATCTTACAAAGCAAATGACTAGCCTAAAAATTGGCATTTAACTTTTGATAAAGCACTTTTGATCTACCACGTCTGTGTCCAGAGCCACAGCTAACTCCCAGAGTTCCTTTATGGGAATAAATAAATAAATAAATAACCCTTTCATCTGAATGGGTGCCACCTCTTATCAAGGCTCAGGACTTGGTGAGAAGAGCACTGCCCCAGCCCTGCCTGGATCAGGGCTTTTATGGAATCCTGTGCATATACCATCTCTTTCTGGTTAGACTCCCATACCGAAGAAATGAGTTTTCATAGATGTACTAGAGTTTAAGAACATGATTACCATTAGCGAAGTTCCAAAGAAATGGATGGGTGATCCATGGAATGGCTTTGTTGTCTCTCAAATTCTCAAATGGATGAGATGGTATAGAGTTTAAAGATCTCCAAGAAGTTGTGTACCAGATATCCCCATCAGAAGGCCTTTGAATTGACTTTTTTCTCTCATTTAAGAATAGCTCCATGAGTCACCACTCTCATAAAAATACTTTAACCAAGAAAATGAAGGGTATAACTAAGACTGGCTGCTAAGCAGCAGCCCCACCCTTGAAATCCTCCAAGTCATTGTGACATTACTTTCTGAAGGGTCGCATCATGGTGAAAAGGAAGCCAGAAAGGCCCCACTTTGAAAATCATTTCTTCTAATTATTAATTGCACAATTTGGGGCAAGGTTTTCTCACAAGATCTTAATTTCCTTACCTATAATATGGGGACAATATTCACCACACAGGAGATAGCCTAAATAAAGTACCTCATGTCCTGCTTGGAATACTCACCATATTAGTTCCTGTCTCCCTTTCTGTCCTCATTAATTTATTTATTAAACAAGCACTTATTAAACTCTCACAATATGCCAGGCACTGCTCTAGGCAATGGGAACATAGCAGTAAACCCAAATCCTTATCCTCACAGAGGTTAATTCTCCTGAAGGAGGCAGACAATAAAAATGATAAATATATAATATGTATGATATGGCAGGTACCAAGAAAAAAGAAGCACAGGAAGGGGAGAAGGAATAAGGAGGTTTCAATTTTAGGTTGTGCAGCCAGAAATGGCCTCCCTGAGAAGTTGGCTTTGAAGAAAGGCCTGAAGAAAGTGAGGTCAAAAGTCGAATGGAAATCTGAGGTGAGTGTCGTAGCTTGTGCAAAGGCCCTGAGGCAGTAACATGCCTGGGCTACTTGAGAAACAGAAAAAGAAGCTGAACTAGGTAAAATAGAGGGAATGAGAAGAGTCAAATGAGGTGAGGTTAGAGCCTTCATAGATCTAGAGCCAGATTGTGCATGTCCTCTTCTTGCATGTAGCAGGTGCGGTAAACTTTCACTTGATAGACTAGTTAATATGTAAATGTAGCAGGAGAAATGGGAGACACCATTTTTGGGGGCTGCAGTAGTTTTTGCATTCTAGAAATGATGACAGAATCAATCATTATGGGAAAATAGTGGCATTAGAAGAAGGTATGTCTGGGAAACCAATTTGATCTAGCAACTGGTCATTGTATTGTTCAAAGACACTTTTCCTCAGATCAATGGCCTCTTTCATGTCCTTCACCAAGTCTAGTTCCCTGCATATCCTTTCCTCAGTGTCATTTGCCATAGTAGTGACTTAAATGGAAACTCCTTCCAAAAAGACTGCCCAAATTCCTATGTTCTGTTTTACTCTAGGCTTTCTTATTCTTTGCTGAGAAGTGTAATTACTTTGGGGCACCTACGTGGTTCAGTTGGATAATCCTGGGACCCGGGTCCCAGGGTCCTGGGCTGGGATTGAGGCCTGTGTCAGGCTCCCTGCTCACCGGGGAGTCTACTTCTCCTCTGCCTCTGCCTCTGCTTGTGCTCGCATACTCTCTCAAATAAATAAAATCTTAAAAAAGAAATGTGTTTATATTAATAATAATACCGAATTTTACTGGCTTTTGCCTTCCCCTGCTTATTGAGGACACTCCTATATCTATGCTTTTGATCTCCAAGGCATGTCATGTAAGTGCTCAGAAGTCAATACAACAGCTACAATCACCATGAGTGTGATTTTCCCACATTCTTTTTTTTAAATTTATTTTTATTGGTTTCAATTTGCTAACATATAGAATAACACCCAGTGCTCATCCCATCAAGTGCCCACCTCAGTGCCCGTCACCCAGTCACCCCCACCCCCTGCCCACCTCCCTTTCTACTACCCCTTGTTCGTTTCCCAGAGTTAGGAGTCTCTCATGTTCTGTCTCCCTTTCTGATATTTCCCACTCATTTTTTCTCCTTTCCCCTTTATTCCCTTTCACTATTTTTTATATTCCCCAAATGAATGAGACCATATAATGTTTGTCCTTCTCCGATTTTCCCACATTCTGTAATGCTGTCCCAGCCCTGTCTTCTCAATGGTGAATTTAGATCACAGCGCCACCTCCCCATCCCTGCCATAAACTTCCAATGGCTCCACAACTCATTCAAAATAAAATACAAACTTATTTTTTATAAAGATTTTATTTATTTATTCATGAGACGCACACACACAAAGAGAGAGAGAAAGAAGAGAGAGGCAGAGACATAGGCAGAGGGAGAAGCAAGCTCTCTGTGGGGAGCCCGATGTGGGACTTGATCCCAGGACCCTGGGATCATGACCTGGCCGAAGCAAGATGCTCAGCCACTGAGCCACACATGTGCCCCAAAATCCAAACTTCTAACCATGTTTCAAGACCTTATGTAATCTGACTCCTCTTTATTTCTTTTCTGTGCTCACTACCTCTGTGCAACCCTGGTCTTTTTTCTAACATGCCACATTCATTTCTAGCTCAAGGACTTTGTAGCTGCTGCACTTCTGCCTGAAATGCCCTCTTCCCAGATCTCAAAATGACTGGTTCTTCTTGAATATCAAGGCTCATCCCATTTGGGAACTCCCCACAGAAGCCTTTCCCCCTTTTTAAAAGATTATTTATTTATTTGAGTGGGGTGTGGAGAGGGGCAGGGGGTGAGGGAGAGAGAATCTCAAGCAGACTCCATGCCTGACCCAGGGCTTGATCCCATGACCTGAGCTGAAACCAAGAGTCGGGCACTTATTCAACTGTATCACCCAGGAACCCCTCACAGAGGCCTACCTGGACTGTCCAAACAAAAGTACGTTTGTTCCCTTGTCATTTTCTATCATTATTACACTTTTCTCATTTCTTTGTTTGCCTAACACTCTCAGCATCAAAATATAATCACCATAGAGGTAGAGTCTTTATCTTATTTACTACTATGTCTTTAGTACCTAGAATATTACCTGGCACATAATAATGACTAAGGGCTGTGAGTATGATCATGAGTGTGTCATCATTACTCATAAAGCTGCTTGTGCCTCATCACTGTCACCAACGTGGCCATCTACTGTGTGAACGCTGACATCTGTATGAAGGGAGGTGGTAAAATATACAAGTTAGGACTGTGAGCCCTGGTGCCAGCCTGCCTGGCTTGAGATCTGGCTCTGCACCTATTATGTGATCTTGGACAGGTGACTTGATTCCTCTGTGCTTCAGTTTCCTGGAATTAATGTTAATCTTCCTCACATGGTGGCTGGGAGAATTAAATAATAAGATACATGTAAAATACCTAGAACAGAGTTTGACATACATTAAGTCTGCCAGAAAAAGAACAGGAGCCATTAGGATTAGGATTCTTTTAGTTGAAATAAAAACAAACTTAAGCCAGCTTAAGCAGCAAAGAGGAACTTATCGTATAGATATAGGGTACTTCACAGAGCCCAAATGCAGAAATGCATCTGGATCTCAGTAAGGAGCTGTAATCAGAAGGTGGAAAGCTGTCAGTGAGTGTCCTCCATCTCTCATAGTGGCTTTTCTCTGTAGTTCCCCTTTAGTCTTCTTGCTCTGTAACTGCCCTTCTCTGCAGTCCCTCACTATACCTCTTGAGTTTAAATATCCCAGGGCAAGCCACTCAGGGTATGACAGCCATTCCTTGTTGTCAGTTGCAGATTTTAAGGCTTGATAATCTGATTAGCCCTCTTAAGTCTGATGTCCGTCCTAGCCAATCAGCCAAGCCAGGGTAGGAGAAGATGTAGTATAAGCACGGCAGCAGAAGGGGACAATCTCCTAATAAAGGGACACCCCTGGTCCACAGGCTGGGCAGACATCTCCAAAGGAGTCCACTACACAGATCTTCCCAGTGCCTGGTCTAGGAGGCACTGGACCAGATTGGGGACCTCAGTAGATATGGACAGAATGCCCTGGGCATCTGCTTTTTGAGTAAGCCACACATGCCTGTGCCCCCAAGTCTCACAGAATCATTCTGGCTCTTTCCAGAGCACAGTCACCAGGCTACAGACCTATCTTCTTCATCCGATCCCAACACTAAATATTCAAGCATTTCCTCCCGACAGCCTCCAACTTTCATGCAGATCAACCTAGGCAAAGAGAAGACTGTGGGGTTGCTGGCACTCCCTTTCCTCACCACCTCCTCCCCCTGAGCAGCCTGTCTTTTCACATCTAGATAGGTTTCCACCCAAAGCAATTAAAACCCAAAACGCTCATGTTTTGACTAATGGCTTTTATTGCAGAACTCTAAGTAGGAGCAAGATGTACTAAGCAAAGGAGACTCGGGAATGGAGACAGGTCAGGTTTATGCCCAATTGCAGCAATCACAACTGGTGTCAAAGACAAGCCCAGCCTGGCAGTTTTGCTGGTATGTGACTCCATTCAGGCAATGCCAGAAGGCATTTCTGTTATTTGCCACAGGGTAGAGGCCATTGGCTTTTCCAGCACAGAATCCACTGCCTCCAGAGCTGCTTCCAGAGCTGCTTCCAGAGCTGCTTCCAGAGCTGCTGTTCCCGTTCCCACTTGCACTCCTGGGAGGAGAAGGTATGGGTTCCACAGGCTGAGCAGGGGCGGTACAACCTGAAACAGCACAAAACAGATTCATGGACCTGGGAGAGGCTCCCAGGGACTCCTAGAGGTGAGGAGACTAGTGGCCCTGAAGGTCTGGAGGTGGGGTGCTGTTAGCTCTAGATCCTTACTAGTGAGGAGATCACAAGAGAACTCCATACTCAGGGAAAGCTACAATTTCAAGCTACTCTGGTTTTAAATTATGCTGAGTGAAATAAGTCAATTGGAAAAGGACAAACATTATATGGTCTCATTCATTTGGGGAATATAAAAATTAGTGAAGGAGAATAAAGGGAAAGGAGAGAAAATGAGTGAAAATATCAGTGAGGGTGACAAAACATGAGACACCTAACTCTGGGAAATGAACAAGGGGTGGTGGAAGGGGAAATGGGCGGGGGATTGGGGTGACTGGGTGATGGGCAATGAGGGGGGCACTTTGTGGGATGAGCACTGGGTGTTATGCTATGTGTTGGCAAATTGAACTCCAATAAAAAAAATTTAAAAATTAAAAAAAAAAACAAAAAGTTCTCTCTTCCTTTATGTCAAAATAACTTTTTAAAAAGATCTTATTTATTTATTCATGAGACACACACAAAGAGAGAGAGGCAGAGACACAGGCAGAGGGAGAAGCAGGCTCCATGCAGGGAACCCGATGTGGGACTTGATCCTGGGACTCCAGGATCACACCCCAGGCCAAGGCAGGTGCTTAACCACTGAGCCACCCAGGTGTCCCAACTTTTTACAAAAATTACTGAGTGCCAGTATGTCCAAAATACTTTTCTAGGATCTAGGTATATAAGTGGCAAGCCAATAAGCTCTAAGAGAAAAATCTGGAAAAAGTTTAGCGATGTGGTATCTCCCCTGAATTATAGATTAAAAACATGTGAGCAGTACTTAGAGTTTCTTGTTCAGTCTCCAGGTGGACTGAGAGAGACTTTTAATAAGGAAAAAGTAAAAAAAAAAAAAAAAAAAAGGAAAAAGTAAAATGCTTATATTTTGAAGGTCAGCCTAGTTTCTTGGGGGCTTTCCCATACCTTTAAGATTTAGCCAACATGGAACCCCCCCCCCCCGTAGGCCTAGTTTTCCACAACAGCATAATATTCCTGACCTGGGAGTTCAAGGGTAGGGAAATAATGCAGCACCTGTGTGTCTCAGTGGGCAAGAGCAGTGAGGTGAAATGAGAAGTGACTCTCTGGCCTGTGGGGCAGACAGATGTTAGAGCTGCCTTTTGAATTAGAGAGGAGTCATTGTCTACCCCTGGCATTCTCCTGTTTTCACTTACTTGCACTCTGTAGCCCAAGGGCTTTCTTCAGGGTGTTGACCAGGGGGAACTTGCCCTGGTTGCAGAAAGTGCCTGTGAAGTCATCCAGGTCAATGGCCCAGACCATGGCACCTCCAAAATTGTTCTCCTTAAGCCACTGAGCCTATTTAAGGATCAAGGACACCAAAGGTCATTTTACTTCCCTGGACTCATGCTTGGGCCCACAGTAGGTCAGAGGGGCTGACCTTACCTTAATTCCGAAGCTCTTGACATCATCATAGCCAACCCACTCATTGCCCTGATAGGCGTAGGGCACATCCTGAGGAGCATCCCATGCCTGAGTGGCTCCATTTTTCAGGAAGGTACAGATCTTTAAAAAGTCAAGAGATCAAATCTTTTAAATATGATTCCCATGGGAAAAAAATAAACACTTGTCTCTTTGATTATTTTTCTTTCTTGTCTTCAATTGGGATTCTCCTGTTTTCTAATTATGGGTTGTTATTTGAAATTAATGGGATCAAGTTGCTTTTGAAATATTCCTGTTATCCCTATCCTTAATGCTTGATTTTAGGAACCCACATTAATATGAGACATATAGTTCTTTTATTCCATTTTATGCTAATATAAATGACCTTAAATATGTAGTCTGTTTCTTGAAGGGATATTGTTCATTATAAGTGCTCTTCATACTAGATTAGGTAAATGAATAGCTTATTTAAATACTTGAAGCATTTGGAATGATAGCTGTGCTTTAAGTAGATACGCAGTGGACAGAATAAGCACTCATTCTGTTTAGCACAGGGCATGGAATCCACAGAATTGCACAGCCTAATCTACATACCTCATAGTAGGCCCAGAACCCAGCCTGCCTGGTGTAGGGCCCAGCAGGACCAGCGCCAGAGGTGGGGGCGTCAATGCCAGTGTTGGACGGGTCACTCAGGATGAAGGTGTGGCCATAGGCAGGGAATCCAACGATGAGCTTCTCAGCTGGGGCCCCATTGTCCATCCAGTAGTTCATGACATAATCCTGCAATGGCAGGGTGTTAGCTAAAGATACCACCCCGTGGATGACCCAGTGCTTAGTTATGATAGTCTGCTGTTCTGATAGGCAAAATTATATGATGTTAATGACAGATAGTATTTTTTCAAAGCATTTTGGTGAAATTATAGTTAATGAGATATGCTTAGCCCCTAGAACGGATAGTTATCCAAGTGAGATATTTGTAGAATTTTCATTTGTTTTGTCCCTGAATCTCCATGTGATATACAACCATACCTGGTCTGCATCTGCATGTGTGCAGGGACTCACCACATTGAGGTAGGCATTGCTGCCAGTGTCAGAAGGGTATTTGTATAAGGGGCTGTTCTCTCCAGTGTAGCCCTCCCAGGAGGCATGGAAGTCATAGGTCATGACATGGATGTAGTCCAGGTACCTAAGGGATTTAAAAATGTTTGTGATAGTCATTTCCTATGTAGGCAAAAGATACCATTTCCAAAGCCTCCTGAACAAGGTCCCTAAATAGCAAGAGAGACTGAGGACAAGTCTACTTTGCAAAAGTGAGTTTGAGGATAAACTGAATCACTCACTGGGACAGCTGGGGGATGTCATATCCAGACTGGATGTTGGAGATACCAGCAGCGACTGCTGCAGTGATCATCAGCCTGGGCTTGTTGATCTGCTGGGCCTCCTGTTCAAAAGCTTCACGCATTTCCTATAAAATAATCAAGTACGGTAGGTCATCTATGCATATGATTTCAGCCCCTTAAATCATAAGTTTGTATCACCCTTTTCTTTTTCAAAATATTTTCATATATTTTGTCTTTATTTATTTTTTTATTTATAAATTTATTTTTTATTGGTGTTCAATTTGCCAACATATAGAACACCCAGTGCTCATCCCATCAAGTGCCCCCCTCAGTGCCCGTCACCCAGTCACCCCCACCCCCTGCCCACCTCCCCTTCCACCACCCCTAGTTCGTTTCCCAGAGTTAGAAGTCTCTCATGTTCTGTCTCCCTTTCTAATATTTCCCACTCATTTTTCTCCTTTCTTCGTTATTCCCTTTCACTATTTTTTATATTCCCCAAATGAATGAGACCATAAAACGTTTGTCCTTCTCTGATTGACTTATTTCACTCAGCATAATACCCTCCAGTTCCATCCACGTCGAAGCAAATGGTGGGTTTTTGTCGTTTCTAATGGCTGAGTAATATTCCAGTGTATACATAAACCACATCTTCTTTATCCATTTTGTCTTACTTTAGATGACATTAATCAGTTTTATAGCTATCTAATATGACTAGATGCTAGACAATTCCACCAAAGTCCCAGAGCAAGTTAGTAGCCAGGTCATGATCAGATGTAGGTCCCAGATGACCTGTCAGAGCTCCATTTATATCACTATATTCTGAATTTGCTGCAGTAACCTATATCCAGCTTTTGGCAGTATATATGTTGCTTCCCTTCATCCAGTAAACAAATTACTTCATAGGACTGACATCCCATCAAATGAAAGCTGATTTAGCCAATAAAGGAAGTGGTTACCAGGTGATAGGTTCCCATCCAGCACTAGCATATTTACTTTGGGTGACTCTAATCTCATTTGGAGGACTGGGTTCAGTTTTTATAATTGTATTATTAGGGTGTGTCAGAGTGAAGGGTGGGTCTGAGAATTGTCATGTGATACTGGTTAAAGGAATTAGGATATTTAAACTTGAGGAAGAGAAATTATAAGCAGGATGTTATAGCAGTTTGCAAATATTGAATGACAAATTATAAAAGGTGTTTTATCCTTTGTTATTTTGATGGGCAGAGCTAGACTCCCAATGACTAGAAGTCATAAATTATGACTGGAGGCATGTTTTGGCTAAGAATAGAGATGTTCTTTTTAATCCCTAGATCTGTTCAACAAAATAAGTAGATTGACTTTTCAACTAGTGAGTTACTTAACATTGAAACCTTTTGGAGGCTGATCTAGTATGTGAGATGGTGTAGAAACTATCTTGGAAGAGAGTAGATCTAAAAACCATCCTTGGCTTTTCTTACTCCATTCACTTTTCCTTGGTGATCTCTTAATTATTTGCCTTTGCTGATAACTTTAATATAGAATATAAAGTTAGTTTCTTTGTCCTGAACTCTGGAGTGGTATTCATTCAGTGACTATTGGCCATTCCTAAAGGAGGTCCTACAGATTCCTCTCACTCCTGGTGTTCAAAGACAAATTAATGAGTCTTTCTTGTTTCAAATCTGTTCTTCTTCTTCTTGTTTTTACATTTTAGTTAATAGAAACACAATCAAACCCTTCTCAAAGTCAGTAAACTGAAAGTCCTCTCTTTTCCACTTCCTTTATTTTTATTATCTTATTTTATTTTTCTTTTCCACTTCCAATTGGTGTCCAAATCCTATCGATTGTACCCTCCTAATGTCCCTTGTATACTTGCCCTTTCTGTCCTCACTGTTAGAACCTTTGTTTGGGCCATCAGCACTATATCCTTGCCTTCCTACCTGCTTCTGATTCGTCCTCCATGGTTAAGCCAGTGTTACCTTTCTAAAGCACAAATTTCATCATATCTCTCCATTACTTTCAAAGCTGCCCTACAACCTTGAGATATAACCCAAATTCCTTAACATCACATACAAGTCCCACATGATCTGTTTCTTGCCACATATGCAGACTCATATGACTCAATCATCCACATGTATTCATTTGTGAGGTTCCCCTATTCATTGCTAATACCAGTTGCTTTCAAGATTGAGCCCAAGTGTCACTTTCTCTAGGAAGCTCTTCTCGATCCTTTCCCAGAGTACAATTAGGTACCCTCTATACCTGCTGCAGTGTACTCAAAGCATACTATAATTGTTGGTTATTTTTCAACCTGCCACCTCATATTATATTCCCTAAAGCCAAGGATTATCTTATTCTTATCTTCAACCTGACACCTAAGCCAATATCTGGGACAGAGTAGGTGTTCAGTAATAGTAGGCAGTCTAGTGCAATGGTTAGAGGCAGGGGGCTTGGTAGCCAGACTACAAGGGTAGTTATGACCCCTACTAGGGTTTTTTTTTTCTTTAACCATATCTTGGAGAGGGGGTGGATTGAGTGCTCCTGGGAGACTTCCATAGGTGTCTAGCCCCTCAGCTTAGGTGTGGGGTCTTGTCCTTAATATTGGTGTTTACCAGGGCTAAAGCTGTGAAGCAGAACCACTACAAGACTTTCTATGTATGTATACGTGCATTTAATTCATTACAAAGAATTGGCCTATGTGATCGGGGGGGGGGGGCGGCTAGCTAATATAATAAGCAAATACAAAATCAGGCCTGGCTGTCAGAGAATATCATGTGCAGGCTGGAACCCACATAGCACAGGTTGAAGCTGCTGTTCTCAGATGGGATTTCGTGGGGAGAGCCTCTGCCCTTCGTTAAAAAACCTTTAAGCTGATTGAATCAAGCCTCTCAAATTACCCACTATAGTCTTGCTTAATGTCAGTTGATTAGGGGCTTTGAGTACATCTGCAAAATGGCTTCACATCAACATCCAAGTTGGTGTTTGAATAGCTGGAGGCTTTGACATGTCAAAGCCATCATGATGTGCCTGGCCTAGCTGCCTAGGGGACACTAGTGTGTATTGTTGAGAGGGGGAGCTGCTGCCACCCCTGGGTGTGTGTACATTTGTGTATGGGAACCTTTTTCTGAGAATTGGGCTTGAAAATCTTTGATCAGGGTCTAGGTATTAAGCAACTTGCTTAAACCTTAGTTTCCTCTGTAAATAAAGATTGTGAGGGATCCCTGGGTGGCGCAGCGGTTTAGCGCCTGCCTTTGGCCCAGGGCGCGATCCTGGAGACCCGGGATCGAATCCCACGTCTGGCTCCCGGTGCATGGAGCCTGCTTCTCCCTCTGCCTATGTCTCTGCCTCTCTCTCTCTCTCTCTGTGTATCATAAATAAATCATCATAATAAGTCATAATAATAATAAATAAATCAAAATTTAAAAAAAAGATTGTGATACTTATAGTACCTAGATGACAGACTAGATGTACAAGTGAAATGAGTTATAATTTTTAAAATAGAATAGTAGAATAAACCAGAATAGTGCCTGGCACATAGCACACATGTGTTCTTGTTATCATTGTGAAATGCTCTTGAATGAAGGCATGATCTCTAAGAATCTGCGATGTGAAGATTCCATAATTCTAAATTCCAGTTTAGTTGTAGTTGGGAACCACTAGATTCTCTGTGGAAAGAAAAGGCTTTGAATTTTCTTGGGCTAGAGACTGCCATTTCCATCCTCACCTGCACCAGGACGGTGAAGAGATGTTTGTCCTGAGGAGGGCTCCCACGAGAGCCAGGGTACTCCCAGTCAAAGTCCAGCCCATCAAACTCGTACTGGCGCAGGAATTTGATCACTGAAGCAATGAAAGTCTGGCGGTTCTCAGGAGAGGAAACCATGGCAGTGAAGCTGAGGGAGACCCAAAGAAAGAAAGGTGAGGGAGTGCCTTGGTGATCCTAACACCTTGTGGTAAAATTAAACTTTTAGATTTCCACCTCAGAGCTCTTCACCAGGACACACAACCTGAATATAAATATGCTTCTGATTTTCTCTTGTACTTACTTTGTAATCAGTGCTCAGTCAGCCATGGGACCTCAGTGTTCTCTTTATTTTGTTATCCACCCAGCTCTGATTTTTTTCCTAGGTTGCATTTGTTGCTTTGAACACCTGGCTTCCCAGCTCACTGTTCTCTCTCCAAACCTTGGCCACCCCCGCCCCCGCCCCGCGCCAAGTTCATATGCCCTCAAAGAAGTCTTCTGGTTTATTTGCATGACTTCTCTTCTCTTCTCCTAGAAGATAAATAGGAGTGCTATCACACTCTACGCAGGTATTGTGCTTTTGAAATACTTTAGGAACAGGTTGTTTTGAAATCTCAGTAACTAAATGGCTGTGAATAGAATCCCAGAATATCCATCTAAATGTAAAATAAATAATTTTATTTTGTATAGAATAAATAATTTTGAGGTTCTGGTAATTTACTCTAGTAGCCCAGTAGCCTATTTGTTTAATACATATCCTTCATAACCTGTCTTAGATTGTGAAGTTTAAGGAACATAACGTGTTTTCAATAACAAATGAACACCAGGCTCTCTCACAGAGGACTTACGGAGCAGTTCCAAAGTTCCAGCCTCCAATGGCCAGGAGAGTTTTCAGCTGGCTGTTCCTAAAAAGTGAAGAATAGAAAAGAGAAGCTTCAAAATTCACAAGTCCTTCTATTTAACATAACATTGCTTTGGCATTGGGCCTGGTCATATACTTTGATGTTGCCTTGATAACATATTCTGCAGGATAGGGCCCCCTGGGTGGCTCAGTTGGTTGGGCATCTGCCTTCGGCTCATGTCATGATCCCAGGGTCCTGGGATCGAGCCCCACATTGGGCAACCTGCTCCACAGGGAGCCTGCTTCTCCCTCTCCCCCTGCCTGCTGCTCCACCCGCTTGTACGCTCTCTTTCTGTCAAATAAATAAAATAAATAAATAAATAAAGATATCCTGTAGGATAATTTTCCATCAGTACTGAAGACTTTCTTTATAAAAATTATGCTGTTATCCAATACTAAGTATAATACTAAGTGAAATAAGTCAATCAGAGAAAGACAAATGCCATATTATTTCAATCATATGTGGAATTTAATAAAACAAACAAAAAAGAGACAAACAAAAAACAGACTTTTAAATATAGAAAACAAACTGGTAGTTATCAGAGGGGAGGTGGATAGGGGGATGAGTGAAATAAGAAGGAGATTAAGAGTACACTTATCATAATGAGCACTAAGTAATGTATAAAATTGTTGAATCATTATATTGCAAACCTGAAACTAATATAACACTGTGTGTTAATTATACTTCAATAACAACAAAAATTGTGTTGTTATAATAAATGCAGTCAAAATTCTTTGAGGAAATCCAAACTATGAGAGCAGATTTTGTAAAAATATGAATCCATTAGCCATAATATCTATAAAACTTTTTTTATTGGGGTTCAATTTGCCAACATAATATATATAAAACTTAAAAGCATAATTAAATCATATTCTGTTCCTTCAGATGAAATGATAATGTTGCTTGAGCGTAATTACCCTCTCAGCCTCCAAAATAATGAATATAAATCAATTGATTAAAATTATGCACATTTTTTGAATAGTGGCTCTCAGTTTATATAAGAATGGAATACAAGGGTCAGAGTGGGAAATCATTAAAATTTTGGTGTTATAGCCCCTTTCTCAGAGATTCTGATTTAGTTGAACTATGGGAGGAATTGACATTTTTATCAGGTACCCCATCCGATTTTGATGCAGAGTTAATGGATCACACTTCAAAAAATACCATTCCAAAGGAGTTTATTTCCTCTCTATCACAGCTTTAATTCTAGCAGCTACATTCAAGATAGTACCACTACTGGTGGTAGTGATGGTATGTAGCCTTATTTTTCCTAGAAATAGCTAAACTGAGAAAACCAGAAATTAAAAGATACCAGGGTTATTGTTTCTTTGTTATGTTTCCTTTTTACACAAATAGAACTCTTAAGATACAGCAGACATTTCTGATTTGGGGGCTCAGTGATGTCTAATCTTCATTATCTTCTACCTCCTATTCTCTGATGTAAGTAGCTACTATGGCTTGCAGTTTCTTGGGTCATAATGAAAGATATTGGCAGGGAAAAGAAGAGACAGAACTGATATAGTTTGAATATGTTAGAAAGCAGGCGATGTGCTATGTTATCTATATCATTGCTACTTAAAGTGTAGTTTCCTGGACCAGAAGCATCAGCATCATCGGGGAGCTTGTTTGAAATGTAGAATCTTGGTCCTCACCTCACACTCACTGAATCTGAACTCATTTTAAGACGATATCAGGTAATTTGTTTGCATATTAATGTTTGGGAAGCACTGACCTAGGAGACACCAAATTAGATCTCTCCACCATCTCTTACTTGTTTTTCAGGCCATTGAAGGCTTGGTAGAAAGTCACATCATCCCATTCGATGGTGGTGATCTCATTGTTCTTCATCCCAGCAAAGGCATAGATCAAGTGAGTACATAGGCAAGGGTCAATGTCATCAGGCTTGAAGCTCCCCAGGCCTGGCCGGTACTGCGCCCAGTTAGTGAAGTAGCATGTCAACTGGTAAGCAGAACCTGAGAGCAGTAAGAAGTGAGAATAATGCCCTGATTTAGGTGCCACTGAAATGTGCTGTGAGTTTGGGCCCTACTTTTATTTCCCTCCTTTTGCCTCAATGCCAGAACTCTATGTGGCGGTATTTAATATAAATACTCTTGCAAGTGAGTTAAAATAGTCTAACTTGGGAACTAGTCACTGACTTGGGATTAGTTATTTTTTACTTTAACAGAGTCATTTGGGGATCTTAAGCCTACGAACCACGTAAGAAAAGATCTCCATTACTCCTGTGAAACCCAGTGAATACCAACTTAAACTCCCAGTGGTCATGCTAAGGAGGATAGCACTGACAGTCAATCCAAAATAATAGGTTCTCCCGATGTCAAACTCATCTATGAAGTAGATAGTAGCTCTCTTTCCCTCATATGGCTTATCTCTTGATACACTTTAAAAAATATATTATTCAGACAATTGCATTATGAGTAATTTATAGAGATTTGTGGTTTATGGTAGGAAAATATAAAAGACAGAGCTCATGACTTACCTAGCTGAGTATTCAGCAGAAGAGCCAGACCTAGAGGGAAGGAAAACACATGCACTCTGAATCAATTGTCTATACCATATGGAATCTAATTCTGAGGCCTTGGGTGCCATCTTATTTGCCATAGGTTGTTACAACCCAGTGGCAAATAGGGATTCTGCTGAAAAATAGGCTTTCCAGGAAGGCACCAACAGATCTACACTTCCCTCCTCTTAGTAAAAAATGGCCATGGTTTCTCTTCTCCCATTTTTCATGTCAGTAATATATATTCCTGAATGCAGAGTTCACAGTCTACTATCTATAGAAGATCTACTGAATTTCTACTGAAATTACCCAGAATGTACTCTACTCAATAAGTACACAACCATCCATGCTTCATCTCCCTGAACCAGGATGAGTACAACCTTCCACAGACAAGGCATCCTCTGAAGCAGTGCATCAGTGTCTCCCGGAGCCTTGGAATTTTTGGGGAGCCACCTTTTAGGAGCTCTTGCAGTAGAAAAGAAGTACCAGTAACTGTGAGGCAAGAACAGATGCCTCTCCCTGGTCTTACCAGAGCACTTCTGACATGATTGTTCTGTAAATTGAATTAGAGGTTTCATTGAGAAAAGGTTCTGAAACTATAAAAGGGTTGTAAATCACATTGTTCTAAACAACTGTTCTAAATCAATTGTCCTAGGGACCCCTGGGTGACTCAATGGTTGAGCATCTGCCTTTGGCTCAGGGCATGATCCTGGTCCCAGGATCGAGTTCCATTGGGTTCCCTGCCAGGAGCTCTGTCTGTGTCTCTGCCTCTCTCTGTGTGTCTCTCATGAATAAATAAATAAATAAAATATTAAAAAAATAAAAATAAATCAATTGTCCTAAACAATCTACTTGCTTAATTCCTTTAAATGACTGAGTTTCTAGCTGAAATTTTTATGGTACATCAGCAAGTCAGTAGGACAGTAGGGGATAAAAGACAAGTAACTCTAAAAACAGTACACATAATTTCTACTGATTTTAATCCCTGGAAAAGCTAGACCAAGGATGCAAGCATGTAGATAAAAATAATACCAATTAAAATGAGGTGGCCACAGGAAGATGAATACAGAACAAGAAACAATCGATAAGGGATAACAATAAGATAAGCATTGAACGAAAACAAGCCTTTCTTTTAGGACAATGCCTATGGGATCAATGAAGGTAGAAATGTTACTAGAGATAACTGATATTAAAGGAATAAAAGATAGACTGGTTTGTATATGTCAGGATTCTCTTGGAAATTTGAAATGATGAAAGAAGAATGGAACACCCTAGAAGTATAATGTGAAGACACCTTCATGGCTTGTCAGATGCAGAAAGAAAAGGAAATCAGGTAAAAGTAAGGCTCTGTCTCTGACTGCAGACTCACCTGTCAGGAGAATAAGCTTTGCCATGGCTATTATTGGTACTGGTCTAGGAAAGCCTGGATTTACTTTTTATACCATCCGAGTCCCAGGTTATCATAAGGGCTTCCAAGTGGAGAACAATGAACTCAGATGTGTATGTAGCTAATCAGTAAATCAACAAATCTCCTCTACAAACACCACCCTTAGACTTGCAACCTATAGTCTCCTACCACCACCACTTTCTATGCTCAATAAGGACAAAGTAATGCTATGACCCCTAATAAGGTGGTAGAGACCATCACAATGGAAACCACCAGCATAATAGCTTTTATGGCAGTTCCCAGCACTGATAAGCATCTGTTTAAACATTCTGGTTAGGTTTTTATGTTGTGGACATTTCGTGCCTGGCATGAAAGCATATCTTTATTGGAAAGCAAATAATAAAAACACTTAGAAGTTACTAGCTGTTTTTAAACCTTTTTTTCTTCATGGAATTATTCATGTATAATTTGTACAATCAGTACAAACTTTCCATCTTTAGGTGCTATTTTCTGAACATTTTACCCGCACCTGTTCTTTGAAATGACCCTAAGTCGTCATTATATGATAATTTTATCTAAGAATGTATGGTTTCCAAAATGTCCTCTCTGAAGGGCAACAAGAACTCTCTAGTATTCTATAGTTCCAAATTACATCCAGAAGATGTTAAAAAAAATATTTTCAGATTGGCAATGGGTAAAGATAATGCTGATGATGTTGAAAGGAGTCTCTTTTAATAGAAGTGTTTGCAACTTGACTATGTCTAGAATTTTATGTTTAAAATTAATTGCAATCTGCCTTTCTAAACGTTATCCACTACCATTATCCTATAATAAATTTCTGCTTCAGCCAGAGATTGGTCTTCAAACCAAATGGTCTATTTGTTGTCCCCAAACATGTCTTGCATGCCTTTGCTTATACTGTCTCTCCACCCTTTGTCTGTAACATCTGCTCCTTCTCTTCATTGCCTGTCCCAGTGTGACAGTTCTGTAAAGCCTAGCTCAGACACTCTCTTCAAAGCTCAATGATCTATCTCCTCTTCCTCTGAAATACCTTGTGCACTCTAGTACCTATTATCTGCACTCTTATATGCTCCTGCCTTGTATAATATTGGAAAGGTAGTTGGTGGGCACATGGGTGCCTTCACTGACTTACTATGAATGCAAACTGACTACTCTATCACATTTAGAAACTAAATTGTATCCATTCACTCAATGATAATTAGGTCCTGAGTGCTTAGTTCCCACACATAGGACCAGAGGTTTGGTAGAAGTGCTGCCAGGGAGGATTTCAGTTGTGAAAATAGTAATATCAACAAACTCTACAACAAAAACTATGTGCTAGAGATTGTTCCTGGTGTTTTATATCATTAAGAACTTATTTTTGCAAATGGCTAAAACCAACTATAACAAGCACAGATTGGTATATTGAAAAAATATGAGGAAGCTCACAGAATCAAAGATAAATATAGGACTGCCTCTGATAAGACAGAAATCAAGTAATTCTTGGAGGAATGGAGTGGAAGGGGTCTTAGGATAAACTCTAATTTTATTTTTTAGCCATGCTTCATTCCACATAAGAATCAAAGTCCCAGGAGAAATAGTTTGTGTATCTTTGAGCTTCCATCAGACATTTGATTAGGGAAAAAAACAGGGCACTTGGATTCAAATTTCCATCAGGATTGATCACTAAATGAAATCCTACAATAGTGGAGGGCTAATATTGAGTCACTGAAAAACAATGAATATTCATCAGAGGGTCTACTTCATTGTTTCATTTAGCCCATAAAAACCATTATTACAGTTAATTTTTTTGTAAATTTATTTTTTATTGGTGTTCAATTTGCCAACATACAGAATAACACCCAGTGCTCATCCCATCAAGTGCCCCCTTCAGAGCCTGTCACCCAGTCACCCCCACCCCAGGCCCACCTCCCCTTCCACCACCCATAGTTCGATTCCGAGAGTTAGGAGTCTCTCATGTTTGTCTTCCTTTCTGATATTTCCCATTCATTTTTTCTCCTTTCCCCTTTATTCCCTTTCACTATTTTTTATATTCCCCAAATGAATGAGACCATATAATGTTTGTCCTTCTCCGATTGACTTATTTCACTCAGCATAATACCCTCCAGTTCCATCCACGTTGAAGCAAATGGTGGGTATTTGTAGTTTCTAATGGCTGAGTAATATTCCATTGTGTACATAGACCACATCTTCTTTATCCATCATCTTTCGATGGACACCGAAGCTCCTTCCACACTTTAGCTATTGTGGACATTGCTGCTAGAAACATCGGGGTGCAGGTGTCCCGGCGTTTCATTGCATCTGTATCTTTGGGGTAAATCCCCAACAGTGCAATTGCTGGGTTGTAGGGCAGGTCTATTTTTAACTCTTTGAGGAACCTCCACACAGTTTTCCAGAGTGGCTGCACCAGTTCACATTCCCACCAACAGTGCAGGAGGGTTCCCTTTCTCCACATCCTCTCCAACATTTGTGGTTTCCTGCCTTGTTAATTTTCCCCATTCTCACTGGTGTGAGGTGGTATCTCATTGTGGTTTGGATGTGTATTTCCCTGATGGCAAGTGATGCAGAGCATTTCCTCATGTGCTTGTTGGCCATGTCTATGTCTCCCTCTGTAAGATTTCTGTTCATGTCTTTTGCCCATTTCATGATTGGATTGTTTGTTTCTTTGCTGTTGAGTTTAATAAGTTCTTTATAGATCTTGGAAACTAGCCCTTTATCTGATACGTTATTTGCAAATATCTTCTCCCATTCTGTAGGTTGTCTTTTAGCTTTGTTGACTGTATCCTTTGCTGTGCAAAAGCTTCTTATCTTGATGAAATCCCAATAGTTCATTTTTGCTTTTGTTTCTCTTGCCTTCATGGGTGTATCTTGCAAGAAGTTACTGTGGCCAAGTTCAAAAAGGGTGTTGCCTGTGTTCTCCTCTAGGGGTTTGATGGAATCTTGTCTCAATTTAGATCTTTCATCCATTTTGAGTTTATCTTTGTGTATGTTGCAAGAGAGTGGTCTAGTTTCATTCTTCTGCATGTGGATGTCCAATTTTCCCAGCACCATTTATTGAAGAGACTGTCTTTTTTCCAGGATAGTCTTTCCTGCTTTGTCGAAGTTCACCATAAAGTTGAGGGTCCACTTTTGGATTCTCTATTCTGTTCCATTGCTCTATGTGTCTGTTTTTGTGCCAGTACCACACTGTCTTGATGACCACAGCTTTGTAGTACAACCTGAAATCTGGCATTGTGATGCCCCCAGATATGGTTTTCTTTTTTAAAATTCCCCTGGCTACTCGAGGTCTTTTCTGATTCCACACAAATCTTAAAATAATTTGTTCCAACTCTCTGAAGAAAGTCCATCATATTTTGATAGGGATTGCATTAAACATGTAAATTGCCCTGGGTAACATTGACATTTTCACAATATTAATTCTGCCAATCCATGAACATGATATATTTTTCCATCTCTTTGTGTCTTCCTCAATTTCTTTCAGATGTGTTCTATAGTTTTTAGATCCTTTGGCTCTTTGGTTAGGTTTATTCCTAGGTATCTTATGCTTTTGGGTGCAATTGTAAATGGGATTGACTCCTAATTTCTCTTTCTTCAGTCTCATTGTTAGTGTATAGAAATGCCACTGACTTCTGGGCATTGATTTTGTATCCTGCCACACTGCCAAATTGCTGTATGAGTTCTAGCAATCTTGGGGTGGAGACTTTTGGGTTTTCAATGTAGAGTATCATGTCATCAGCGAAGAGGGAGAGTTTGACTTCTTTGCCAATTTGAATGCCTTTTATGTCTTTTTGTTGTCTAATTGCTGAGGCTAGGACTTCTAGTACTATGTTGAATAGCAGTGGTGAGAGTGGACATCCCTGTCTTGTTCCTGATGTTAGGGGAAAGGCTCCCAGTGTTTCCCCATTGAGAATGATATTTGCTGTGGGCTTTTCATAGATGGCTTTTAAGATGTTGAGGAATTTTCCCTCTATCCCTACACTCTGAAGAGTTTTGATCAGGAATGGATGCTGTATTTTGTCAAATGCTTTCTCTGCGTCTATTGAGAGGATCATATGGTTCTTGGTTTTTCTCTTGCTGATATGATGAATCACATTGATTGTTTTACAAGTGTTGAACCAGCCTTGCATGCCGGGGATGAATCCCACTTGGTTATGGTGAATAATCTTCCTAATGTATGGTTGTATCCTATTAGCTAGTATCTTGTTGAGAATTTTTGCATCCATGTTCATCAGGGATATTGGTCTATAATTCTCCTTTTTGGTGGGGTCTTTGTCTGGTTTTGGAATTAAGGTGATGCTTGGATGCCAGTTTATTCACACAGAAAGAGGAGCATGATTAGCACAATAGCCACTGTCATAAAGCATTCTCCCACACTGACCTGACATTGTGGTTGCCTTGGAACAGAACAGAGTAACAAGGTAGACTCTAGCATCACAAATTTGGATCCCAATCCTGGTTCTCCTTCTTAGTATATATGTACATTAAACAAGTCATTCTAGCCATTAGCCTCAATTTCCTCACCCATCACCTCTGGATAATAATTTTTCTTATAGGACCATTGTGAGGATTGAATGAGATCACCTATGTAACACACCTTGTACTGTGCCTAGCACATATTAGGTATTTAATAAATTTTAGCCATTGTAATTATTCCCAGGCTGGGGATCTGAATTCCTTGGATAGCTGAGGAGCAATGATGGGTGCTGGGAGTGTTTGCACACTAATCTTTGTGTATGGGTTAAATGACATGTTTCAAACATGAATTTATTAGTTTTTAATACAGATTTTAAATAAAGTACCAACTCATTTGAAAATTCTAGTTGCTTTTTCCTGTATTTCCTCAGTTGGTAGAGGAGGAAAACAACTACCACTCTCCCTCTATGTGTTTGCAGAGAGGAGTCTATAAATTAATTTTTTTAAATTTTAGAAATGGTTCTCCCTACTTCAAAAAGCCTACTATTAGAATCTGGCAGAGAGGAAACAGACTTTTCAAAAGTGGTAAATTTCCTACTCTGGAGTTGTTTAAGTATAGACTGGAAGATATCTGAGGTCACCTTGTAAAGGACTTTTGATTGTCAACAGACAATGGATTTGCTGACCATTAAAGACTCTTCTGACCCCTTTGATTCTTACCATTCTCCCAAGAGGGAGGCAAACTAGACTCTATTGCTCATATATACAGATGAGGAAATGGATAACAAGAACTTGATGAAATTTTACAGTCAGATGTGTAGCCTGAACTGAAGCTCAGACTTGCTGACTCCTGGTCCTATGTTTGTTTACTTTCTTTTTGCTGAATTCTATGTTTCTACTAATGCAGCCTAAGACTATTATCTTTTGCAACAACTTTATCATATTGTTGCTTCACACGGAGTTTCTTTCAGAAACCGACTCAAATCTCACTCATTGTGTGATTGATAAATTGATTTTTTACAACCCTAGGCATATTTTCATTATATACATCATTGTGTTTTGTGTCACTTGTTTACAGTTTACATCTCCTACTAATAGGTAAGCTCCTTGGAGGCAAGTACTATTTTTTATGCATCTTCATATCTCTAGTGAATTTGATAGTTCTTGGCATTTCAAAGATGAGACTATAGGTGAAGTTGAGGAATGCTATGACTCCCACCCCACAGAAAAGTGACTTCTTTTTATCCAGAACAAATAATGGGCATAGAGTTCTGGAAGGAAGTACTGGAAAACTAAGAGTGGTTGGGTGAACTTTCTGCAGGGTACAGGTCTCATTTGCTTGAGACTGACCAGGGAGTATGTGCATTCATAAGGAGGAAGACCCCCTCATGGACATGCTATACAGGCCAGAAAGTACCACATACAGCCAGTGTCATCCAGTCATTGGTTGTTCTCCTTACTGATGAACATAAGCATTCTGTGGAGTTGAACAAGGCCATTATTGGGAGATGCAGTGCAAAGGTCAAGATATAACTAAGTAATAGCTACTACATTGGTCCCATATCAACTCCAATGACCATGGAGCAAATAACATCCCAGAGGGAAATAAATCTCTCCTGCATGGCCTACTAGGCCTAGGACCTATGATCTTACACTGACAGTGATTTACACTGGCAGATCCCGGGGGTATAACTCAATAGAATATTCTAAAAGGATAATGACATTAGGAATCACCAAAATGGCACCTGGGTCTCCCTGGCTGCATCTACTTCTGGAATATAGATTCAGTCAGAGAAAAGCAAATACCATATGATTTCATTCATATGTGGAATTTAAAAAACAAAATAAATGAACATAGGAGAGAAAAGAGGCAAACCAAAAAACAGACTCTTAGCTGTATAGAACAAACTGATGGTTACCAGAGGGGAGGTGAGTGGGGGGATGGGGGAAATAGGTAATGGGGATTAAAGAATGCACTTGCAATAAGCACCAGGTGTTGTATGTAAGTAATGAATCACTAAGTTCTAACCTGAAATTAATATTACACTGTATGTTAACTAACTGGAATTTAAATAAAAGCTTGGGGGAAAATAGATTTAGTAGCATGAAGATTAACAGAAGAGTCTACTACCTGTGAGAGTTGCAACTTGGGACAACCTGATTGAGAATTATCCTGGGAGGATCTAATGCAAGACAGTGAGAATGCATCACCACTCCACATCTCATGATTTCAGAAGTTTCCTTCCTATTCAGCAAGGGACTTTTTCTACTTCCATAAATATCCATGGCATTTTGCTTATACCTGGGACCATTACCGTGGTGAGAATCCTGCACCAAAGTTTTCCCATTCCCATGGTCATGCAATAGTTGGACCACTTCCTTTGCACCAACATCATGGTAAAAATGGCTTCTCAATGCCCACATGGGAGAGTATTGGGACCACAGCAGGGGAAAGGTAATGGGCAAAGATGCAATCAGGTAAGCCATCAACAACAGGTGAGATAGCAACCCAGCTTATTCTCCACCTGTCCTTTAGGGCAGCAGTCCTGATTCCACAGTTGCTAAGACAGGGTTGGGGGAATAAAAAGAAAAGGGCATGGGAAGGGATATCTGGATTGGGTCCCCAAATCACAGTTGTTCAGCACCAGAAAACTTCCTGTCCTCAGTCTCCTAGGTTCCTAACAGATGGCTGAGAACAGATGGATTGTTGCTGGGAATGGCTCTATTTAGGATATTTATAGTATTGGAAAGCAATCCAGTTAGCACACCAGTTGGAGTGAACACTAGGCTTAAGCAATTTGTCTTTGTGTTCACTTCTCTTCATTCTTCTGCTCTCATCCTCTGTGGGTAATAAGAAACACGAAATAGCTATCAGGTTAGGTTTGGAGATTGTCTTAGTTTGCTCTGGCTGCTATAACAAAATGCCACTGATCAGGTGATTTACATAACAGAAATTTATTTTCTCATGGTTCTGGAGGTTGGAAAGTCCAAGATCAAGGTTCTGGCAGGATTCAGCTTCTGGTGAGAGCTCTCTTCCTGGCTTGCAGACAGTAGTCTTCTGGCTGTATTCTCACAAGGGATATAGAGACAGAGATAGATTTAGTATCTCTTTTTATAATGGCACAGTTCCATTGGATCAGGGGCTCCATCCTTGTAACCTCATTTAACCTTAAGTACCTCCTTTAAAGGAATTCTATCCCCAATACATGTGAATGACCCTCTCATGACCATCTTTTTCTCAGGAAGCCCACAACAATACAACAGACTATATATAAATCTAGGTCTGAGGGAGAGATCCTGGGCCTTAGATGTTGGGGTTTTTCAACCTTATTAATTTCTAAAGAACCAACCTCTTCCTAGTGATATTAGGATATAGACTCTACCAGCAGAACCTTGGCTTTCAGCTCTACCCACTATCTCAGCATTCATCAATTGGGAGAACATTTGGCTTTCCACAGGTGTGATCTTAACCCTTGTGATTACAGCATTGCTAGTAGGTGGAAACTTGGCTGATGTCCTGATCCACATGTCAGCTCTCTGCCAGAATGCATTACAACACACCCTAGGTCATAGGCTATTGTTGGTGCTAGAGGCAGCAAACCAACTTCCTCTCCAGGAGGCCAGCCTACCCATCAGTTAAAGGGTTGCTATCATCAGTTAAGTCAGCTATCTTCCAAGAAAAATTGATAAAGAACCATCATATAAAGGGCTAGTTTCCAAGATCTATAAAGAACTTATTCAATTCAACAGCAAAGAAACAAACAATCCAATCATGAAATGGGCAAAAGACATGAACAGAAATCTCACAGAAGAAGACATAGACATGGCCAACACGCACATGAGAAAATGCTCTGCATCACTTGCCATCAGGGAAATACACATCCAAACCACAATGAGATACCACCTCACACCAGTGAGAATGGGGAAAATTAACAAGGCAGGAAACCACAAATGTTGGAGAGGATGTGGAGAAAAGGGAACCCTCTTGCACTGTTGGTGGGAATGTGAACTGGTGCAACCACTCTGGAAAACTGTGTGGAGGTTCCTCAAAGAGTTAAAAATAGACCTGCCCTATGACCCAGCAATTGCACTGTTGGGGATTTACCCCAAAGATACAGATGCAATGAAATGCCAGGACACCTGCACCCCGATGTTTCTAGCAGCAATGTTCACAATAACCAAACTGTGGAAGGAGCCTTGGTGTCCATCGAAAGATGAATGGATAAAGAAGATGTGGTTTATGTATACAATGGAATATTACTCAGCCATTAGAAACGACAAATACCCACCATTTGCTTCAACGTGGATGGAACTGGAGGGTATTATGCTGAGTGAAGTAAGTCAATCGGAGAAGGACAAACATATGTTCTTATTCATTTGGGGAATATAAATAATAGTGAAAGGGAATAGAAGGGAAGGGAGAAGAAATGGGTAGGAAATATTAGAAAGGGAGACAGAACATAAAGACTCCTAACTCTGGGAAACGAACTATGGGTGGTGGAAGGGGAGGAGGGCGGGGGGTGGGGGTGAATGGGTGACGGGCACTGAGGGGGGCACTTGACGGGATGAGCACAGGGTGTTATTCTGTATGTTGGCAAATTGAACACCAATAAAAAATAAATTTATTATTAAAAAAAAAGAACCATCATAACCAAGACACGTCTTGGTTAAGTTATTGAGTTCTTCAGGCACCAGAAAGAAAAATTTATCAACTAACTTAAAATGTGTGGGTTGATGAAGGGGTAGTGAGTACTCACTGGCCTCAAATATTCCCACAATAATATTTGATGTCAGAGCACAATAGAGCAATGCCTACTATCTAAGGCTAAGTTTTTCTGGAAGTAGTTGATATGAGAGTAATTTATTTGGGAGTGGAATCCAGGAAGGAGGAATAAAAGATGAAAGAATCAAGCAGGGAGAAAAGGGAGGAACACTACAAAAATATATTAAGTTGGTTATTGCTAGAGGCCATTGGATGCTCAGTCCCTTGGGAGTGTCTTAGAAGTCTTATGAAATGTGTTTCTAGACCACCCAGAGAAGGAAAGTGCAAAGACCGTGGTCCTTTGACATCCCAGAGATGAGATTAACTCCTCTGCATGTGTAGGTTGTCAATACTTTAGTGGAAGCCTATATCTATGAAGCCCCATATAAGGAGCCAGAAACGCATCACACATGCCTGAAGCAAGGTACTACAACTCCATGAAGGTGATTGAAACTTATGCAGATGGCTTGTTGCAGTTGTGGCTGAAGTTAAAAAGTAAGGCAGTGAAAATTTGAAATAGTGCTAAGAGGTTTTGTCTACACCTACAGAGTTCTGATGAAAAGAAAGTATTAACCTGTCATATCATACTCTGCTGAGAAATTTTGCAAGTAAAAAAGGAACAGGCAGACATTCTCACATGTGAGGGGACTCTGTCTGTAGCAGCCACAACACAACTTAAATAAAACTTTTCAGCTGCAAAATCAGCCAACAACAACAACAGTAACAAAAAGTAAATGAAATGCCATAGGAGCAGAAATATCTCAATATGCAATGGCATATTTTTTTTCTAAAAAGAACTGATATAAAATTTTAAGAAAATGAGTGAGCCAAGAACTCTATGTCTAACAAGCTATAGATCAAGTATAAAAGCAATAGTCAGGCATTTTCATACCTGTGGGAAAACAGAAGACCACAACTTCAAGCCCTTCTTGGTAAGCAAAACCAAAACAAAGGAGGAGATGAACTGGAGAATTCAGTGTTAGAGAAACTGTAGTAAAAGTACTCATCATGAGCATTGTGTTAATTTAAACATAAAAGTTTAGTTCTAAAAAAAAAAAGGTTTAGTTCTATAAAATGAAGTGATATTAAAATTTTTGAGCAAATGAAAATAACAAAGTCTAGAGGTGAAAGTATTGGAAGAGTGTTAAATGTTTAGTTTTCATACCTCTAATATTGAAGCATGAGCTTAAACACATAAGTCCAGCTCCTATTTTCCATCATCTTTCATTCTTTTTCTTTTTTTTTTATTATTTATGATAGTCACAGAGAGAGAGAGAGAGAGGCAGAGACACAGGCAGAGGGAGAAGCAGGCTCCAAGCACCGGGAGCCCGATGTGGGATTCGATCCCGGGTTTCCAGGATCGCACCCTGGGGCAAAGGCAGGCGCCAAACCGCTGCGCCACCCAGGGATCCCTCATCTTTCATTCTTAACCCAATTCTTTGCTTTCCTTTGAGGCACATCAGATGGATTTGTATATTCTATTTTCAATTCTTTTCCTTCCATTCTTTATTAAACCTACTCCACTCAAGCTTTTGCCACCAAGCAAGGTACTGCCTCTGCTCTGGGTATGACTGACATGTTGAATCTCATGGTCACTCACAGAGCACACCCTACTTAACCAAACTGGCTGTATTAGACACAGTTGATCACTTTTTCCTCTTTCCAGACTCTTGAACTCTCTTGTGTTCTCCCTCATGCATCTCTCCCTCTTTGGTCTTCATTACTCATTGCTACTTTTCTCTGCAGCCTCTGGAATGCCCAGGGCTCAGCCCTTGGACTCTTTCCTTTCCCTTTCCACACTTATCTCATAAAGATCTCATCCAGTTTATTGACTTTAAATATTAACTACATTTCAACCTCCAAAACTTTCATGTCCACCTGCCTTCTCAACATTTCCTACTAGAAATCCAATAGGAATCTTAATTTAACATGTCCAAAACTGAGATCATAATCCTCCTCCAGAACCCTTCAGCTTTCTCATTTCAGTCAATGGCAACTCTATATTTGTAATTTCTCAGGTCAAAATGCTAGGATTATTCTTGAATCCTTCCCTCTCCCAGCCATACTCTACATACAGTCCATGAAGAAATCTGTTTAGTTAAAAAAAAAAAAAAAGCTTTAAAACAGAGCCTAAATTCAATAACTTCTGACCACTCTCTCCTGCTGCTACCCTATTCTGAGCCATCATCTCTCGCCTAAATCACTGCAATAGCCTCCAAGCTACATTCTCAGCAAAGCAGCCAAATTATTTTAAAATAGAAGTAAAATCATTTGTCTGCTTAAAAGCTTTCAATGTCTCCTCATTGCTTCAAAATAAAGGCAGAAGTCTTTATAATGCTCTGTAAAGCCTTAAGCCATGGATCTGCAAGCTACTGTCTGAGGGCCAAATGTGACCTTTGCTTATTTTTTGTACAGTAGCCTGGGAGCTAAGAATGATTTTTACATTTTCAAATGAGTGGGGAAAAAAAAAAACAAAGAAGGACATGTAGTGACACATGAAAATTATGCAAAATTCAAATTTCAGCATCCATAAATAACCTTTTATTGGAACACAGCCATGCATATTCGTTTATGCATTGTCTCTGGCTGCTTTCACCACTACAACAGCAGGGTTGAGTAGTAGCAGTGAGACCATATGGCCCACAAAGCCTAAAATATTTACTAACTGGCCCTTTACAGAACAAGTTTGCCAACTGCTGCTTTAAACAATCTGTTCACTCCTGACGATATCTCTTATAACTTGCTCCTCAACCCCCTCTGCCTTTGCTCCCTTTTCTCCAGACTGGTCTCCTTCAGTATGTCAGTAATTTTTCCTTAGGAGCTTTGTATGAATCTTTCCCACCACAACACTGTCCCCCAGATAGCCACAAGGCTAACATCTTCATCCCTTTATTCAGTTAATTTGTGAGCTCCATATAAAATGAAAACGTGGGACCCCATGTTCAAAAATTATTAAGAATCCGACACGTTAACAGCAGAGCATTAAAGCAAGCACGTAGGTAATGCACCTAAGAAACTGGCTGACCACCCCATTTCAAACAGTGACTTCTCCCCTGGAAGCCTCCAGCCCCTGTTCCTTCCATTTTTTTTATAACACTTTTCAGCATCCAGCATACTGTATAGTTCATGTATTTATTATATTTATTATTTAATATCTGCCTTCCTGGCTAAAATGTAAGCTCCATGATGGACAGGGATCTTTCTCTCATTTTTGTATTCTAATACATTGAATTGTGCCTGAAATCTAGTAGGTGCTCAGTAAGTAATTATATAAATTTTATTGAAAAAGTGTATGAAATTCAGCAATTTTCATATTATTATTTTAAACTCAAGTAAAATAAAATACTTTGTTATTATAAAGAGCATTTCTACTTGTGATTTACAAAATTATTCTGTCTCTTCTTTCATTTGTACAAATAATGGCTAATGAATACATGACACTAATAAGTACTAAGAAATATAGCTGATGGAGATAACCTTCTAGGGAACTGCTGTTTTTATTTTGTAACTTTGTAGTATTTTTAACTCCTAATTTATGTACATGTATTATTTCCGCCAAAACTAAGGTTGATCTTTAAAAAGATAAAGGGTAAGAATTGAAAAAAGTTGTGTGAGTCCTCAGATTGAAAATGACATTGTCAAAGGGAAAAAAATAAAACCATACCTAAACAGAAAATTAAATATAAACTAAAATAGTGAAGCTGCAGAACTTCATTGAAGAGAAATGTAAATCTTGGTAAGAAAGGGGAAAGAAATAACAATGATTAAATTGACATATACTTCAATGAATCCTTTTCTTATCTTCAAAAACCATAGCATAAAGCTCTTCAGAGCAAAGCATTCTTCATTATTAGAGATATGATTTAGGGAGTAAAAACAGGCAAAATGGGAAAAGTAGCCTTCATCCAGGACTCTGTCCTATTGATTTTATTTCGGTCTGGTATGCTTATTTGTGCAAAACTTTGTAAGCACTGAGGGATCTTCGTCTAGCCAGGTCTGCATGTTCCCAGTTGCTCTCACTGTTGATTTATACTATCTAGGTAGAATTTTCTTGACTTCTGCTAAAATAAGAAAGTGTGATGTTTATCTGCAATACACCTACTAACTCTAATCCTTTTATTACTGTAGTTGGTATTTGTCGTTTGTGGTCATCCAACATCTTTGTACACTATACCTACGGTTTGATAATTTCTTCCTTGTGAATCCCACTTTTCCAAGTAGAAGTAAGAAACTTATATTTCCTGTCTCCCACACAGCTAGTGAGCAGGCCTGTGACCCACAATCTGCCAATCAGTGGGAGTCTTGCATTACAAAGTAAGTAACATGAGAAGTGGCCTTATGTGAGAGAATCCACCTTCCAAGAAGTGCAATGGCGAATGTGACTTATTCTTCCAGGGCAGCACTGGTAAGCTGCTGACGTCCAGTACTGAGTGTCATTGGTTGTAGACAGACACTGTGCTATCTCAACTAGAGCTGCTCCCACAGTAGAAAGGCACTGTTTCTCTCAGTCTCTCAGTCTTCCAGAGATTCTGTGGGTCAAAACACATCTTTAATAAGCTCCATTAGCCTGAGTATAATTTATTATACTAAACTAAGAACTCTGACCATGTATAAAAAGCCTACAGGGGCACCTGGGTGGCTCAGCAGTTGAGCACCTGCCTTTGGCTCAGGTCATGGTCCCAGGATCCTAGGATTGAGTCCTATATCAGGCTCCCCGCAGGAAGCCTGCTTCTCCTTCTTCCTATGTCTCTGCCTCTGTCTCTCTGTCTCTCATGAATAAATAAATAATTTTTTTTTAAAAAAAGGCCTACAGCTAACATTATACTCAATGGTAAAAAGCTGAAAGCTTTCCCTGTATGATCAGGAATAAGGCAAGGATTCCTCCTTTTGCCGCTTCTACTTGACATAATACTGGAAGTCCTAGCCAGAGACATTAGGCAAGACAAAGAAGTAAACATCTTCACAGCAAAAAAACAATCAGCACAATGAAAAGGCAACCTACATAATGGAAGAAAAAAAAAATACTTGCAAACCATAAATTGAGGGTTGATATCCAAAATATATAAAGAACTCCTATAACTCAAAAACAAAAAACCCTCCAAAAAATCCAACTTAAAAATAGGCAAAAATGTTCAAAGAAATCATCTAAAGGTACATGACCAAAAGGTAGATGAAAAGATGCTCCACATCACCAATCATCAGGGAAGTGCAAATCAAAACCATATTGAGATACCACCTCACACCTGTTAGAGTGGCTATCAGTAAGACACAAGAACAAGTGTTTACAAGAATGTGGAGAAAAGAAAAATGCTTGTGCACTGTTGGTAGGAATGTACATTGGCTCAGCCACAGTGGAAAACAGTAAGGAAGTTCATAAAAAAATTAAAAATAGAACCACTGGCAATTTCATTTCTGGGTCTGTATCCAAAGGAAATGAACATAGGATATTGAAAAGACATCTGCACTCCATGTTATTGCAGCATTATTCACAGTATACAAGATAATGGAAACAAAAATGTCTGTCAACAGATGAATGGATGAAGATGTGACATCTATATGTCTACATCTATCTATCTATCTATCTATCTATCTATCATCTGTCTATATATGGTACACAATATACACAAATACTCACAGGCACACATGCAATGGAAAATTATTTAGCCATGAAACAGAAGGAATCCTGCCATTTGTAACATGGATGGATCTTGAGGACATTATGCTAAGTGAACGAAGTCACAAAAAGACAAATACTTAATGATTTCATTTATACAAGGTACCTAAAGTAGCCAAACTCTTCGAAACAGAAATTAGAATGGTGGATACCAGGGGCTGGGGGTGAGGGAAAAGGGGCAGCTGCTGTTCAATGTGTATAGACTTTCAGTTTTTCAAGATGAAAGTTCTAGAGATCTGTGGCATAATAATGTGATTACAGTTATCCCTAATGAACCGTACACTTAAAATTGATTAAGATGTGGGACACTTGGGTATCTCAGTCAGTTAAGAGTCTTCCTTTGGCTCAGGTCATTGTCCCTGGGTCCTGGGATCAAGCCCCAGGTGGGGCTCCCTACTTCTCCCTCTCCCTCTGCAGCTACTCACTGCTTATGTTTCCTCTCTGTGTGTGTCAAATGAATAAATAAAATCTTTTTAAAAAAATGGTTAAGGTAGAAAATTTTATGTTATGTGCTCTAAAAAAAAACAAAATTAAGAACCCTGATTAATACAACCTCTAGTTTTTAAAAGTTACTTAAGCTCATATTTTAACTTTATTTTGGATAATAAAGCTTTATTTGTTTGGGTTCAGTTCATGAACACTTTCTAAACAAGTTCTCTGATCATCAGGCAGACTAAAGATGAGTATGTCTCATACTCATTGAACAAGTGACACACAGAGGCGATGGGGATAAGCTGTCACTCACCAAGACATCTGTGGGATCTCATAGCCAGACTAGATGTTGGAGATGCCAGTGATTACCATGGCAGTAACCATCAACTTGGGCTTGTTGATCTGCTTGGCTTCCTATTCATAAGCTTCACATGTTTCTTATATACAAATAGGAGAAAGTCTATGAGTATCAACTCTGAGTTGACTTCCATGACTACTCTTTGAATTAAATTAACCTTTCCCATTTTTCATTCTTCAGTATCCTTACTGGAATAGGATCCTCCATCTCCAACTGAGATCATAACAAGCTAGGTTTTCAGTGATTTTTCATAGGAGACTAGCTGTGGGCTTTCCAGTCAAAATGATATGGAATATGGATCCCCTGTACCAGGAAAGTGAAGAAATGCTTGTCCTGAGGAGAGGTTCCATGAGAGCCGGAGTACTCCCATTCCTCCCAATGCAGGAATTTGATGACTGAGGCAATGAAGTTCTGCAGTTCTCAGAAGTGGAAACCATGGCAGAGAAGTTGAGGGAAACGCAAAGAAGACATGCCTTGGTGGTCCCAGTACCTTGTAGTAAAATCTGTAGGAAGTCATATCAAAAAACAGTCTAAACTTCTAGACACCAAAAGCCAGAAGAGTTTTTCAGGTGGCTGTTTCTGAGGGAAAAAAAGCAAAGATTTGTTGGTCAGAACAAAAGATCATTCATTTCAACATTAGTTATAAGGATTGAGAAGGCAGGAAAAGTCTGATGCAGTCTCTCATACTGGTTTTCTTCATTCTCATTGTTATTGTGAGAGTGGTTGGAGTAGGTGGCCTGGGATTGGTATGTTTCAATGTCTCTACAGTTGCAATTACTCCCCTTGGAGTGAAGTCCCTAAGGACACCAAGTGTGTCATCAATGCCAGCTTTATGTGGTTTCCAAGTGGAAGATTGTTTTCATCTGAGTCTACAAGTACTTGGACTTTGCTAAATTTCCTTGGCAACTGAACTAATTGACAACCACCTCTTGAAAGCCATCCATTCCTCTTAATTTTAGAGTCACCACTCTGCTGGAAATAATAAGAAAGCTTGGAACTGAACTGTGTTCTGCTTTGTTGGCCTATTTGGAATTGCAGCCTAGAGCCTACTCTGGAAGGTTTTGCTCAAACTGTTCTTGAAGGTTAAAGGATTTTGATCCTTTCACTATTTACTCATTTTCAGGTCATTGAAAGCTTCCCGGAGTAACATACTGCATTCACAGACAGTGATCTCATCTTGTATCCCACTTCAGGTGAGTACAGAGGCAGGGGTTGATAACCTCAGGGTTGAAGTGCCTCAGGCCTGACCAGTACTAGGCCCAGGTGGTGAAGTAGTGTCAGCTGGTAGGCAGAACCTTTTACTGGAAGAATGAGAAACTATTGCAGGAAAGCTGCCCAGAGGACCATAAGTAGCTTCAGAAAACACAGATTTCCGGATAACTTTCCTGTTTAAGTCTCAAAGGGAGGGGGAAGATCTGCATGAGAACCTTGTGTACTGTGGCAAACCCATAATTAGCAGGCAATTCAGGAAGATATCTCTTAGAGGTGGCTCTGTCCCTCCAAGGGAAAATGAAAGAACCTTAGAAATCAATGTCATAAGCCTGAAATGAAAACTTATAGTTAGTAAACTGTGATTTAGACGTATTCTAGCCTCTTCTACATGTTAACAATAGCAATTACTAATGCTTACTCAGCACTTTTATATACCAAGCACTGCTCTGAGTAATTTACTAAATTCATTTATTAATCCTCACCAAAACCCTATGAGGTAAGTCCTATTATTACTTCCATTTTATCCATTTGGAAATTAAACGCAGAAAGGATAATGGTGGAAGTCTACCCAGCACTTAAAGCTAGCTCCCGGGGATCCCTGGGTGGCGCAGAGGTTTGGCGCCTGCCTTTGGCCCAGGGCGCGATCCTGGAGACCAGGGATCGAATCCCACGTCGGGCTCCCGGTGCATGGAGCCTGCTTCTCCCTCTGCCTATGTCTCTGCCTCTCTCTCTCTCTCTCTCTCTCTCTCTCTCTCTCTCCCCCCCCCACCATGTGTGACTATCATAAATAAATAAAAATTAAAAGAATAAAAATAAAAAGCTAGCTCCCTAAGGAGAATCTCACCTGGGGAAATTCGCCATCTACTAGCAGTCAAGAGTCCTGGCTTCCGCTGCGGATTCCTCCACAAACTCCGTATCTCCTAGGATGAGTCCTACGGCTTACCTCTTAGTTAACTGGTCTGTGAGCTGGGGTGTTAATGCCTTTCCTGTCCACCTCTCAGGGAAGAGCTGTTTTAAAGACCCAGTAAGATGAAGATTTGAAAACGCTTTAACAGCGCTGAAGGCAACATGTGTATGGCTTCTCCATATTATTTTTCATTGTTAACATTCATTTTTAAGACCAGTTGGTTTCAGCTTTGGGATTTTTAGGTCCATGATCCCAATCTTGTAAATTTGGTTAAGGAATTTCAAACTCTCTAAAAAGATTAATTAATGACCTTTGTTTGAAGTAGAAGGACAAAGGGCCATTCTGAATTTCCAAATTATGAAGACAAAGACAAATAATATGGTGATCCATCGCAAGAATGCATACCTATGCCAACTGCAAACAAAATAAGCAGATATTTTTTTTAAAATATTTTATTTATTCATGAGAGACACACACACAGAGAGGCAGAGACACAGGCAGAGCGAGAAGCAGGCCCCATGCCGGGAGTCCGACGTGGGACTCGATCCGGGACTCCAGGACCACACCCTGAGCCGAAGCAGAGGCCCAACCACTAAGCCACCCAGACCTCCCCACAAGAAGCAGATCTTAAAGCGACATGGAGAATAATAGAACTAGAGGAAGAGCAGACTTTGTAAACTAGTGCTTCACTTATAGTAGGAAAATTTTATTGTTTTACTCCATGAGTCGTTTTAATACTCTCTATAGACTCCCAACCTACTGAGGCTGATAAAGCTTCATGGTTTCTTCTGGAAGCCCACTCCCCTATTCTCCCATTCATGAGATCATTAAGGTACCATAGCCTTGAGGCTTTCGAAGGAAGGGAGGATGCGGGGCAGTCCCCTATCACTGGGGAGGAGACTATGTCCCTGTACTTTTGCCAAAGATAATCATCTCAGGTAATTTGTTTGAAACTTTTAAAGGGGCAAAACAATAAGAGGGAGAGAGTGTCTCACAGACACAGAGTTGTGATGGTTCTTGCCGGTGAGGACAGTAAGATTGGTCATCCTGCTTCAGTAGTAGACACCACCCCATCAAACCTACCTTCTAAGACTCTCCTCCTCTCTCATGACTTATCAGATTCTTCTTTTTTGTGATTGCCTCTAAAGTAAATGTTGACCTTGGTAGTGCTCACAAAGCTCAAACCAATTTAAGAGCCCCATTGTTGGCCAGGAAACGATACTATCTTGATTTTACTTTATGAGAAAAGATTGGCCTCAAGCCCAGGAACCACACCTTTAAGCTCCATTACAGAGTACGTTACATAATTCAAAATGGTTTATGTAGTGGGTTATGCTCTGTTTGATAGTGAAGCACTATTTCACACTTTCTTTGATGGGCAGAAGCATTGACTACATTTGTATTCATTCATTGTTTGCAGTCATTATTTGCATTCATTCAATGTAAGAAGAAAGGTCCCTCCTTAAGCAAAGGCATAGAGGCATGTAGCCTATTCTGTCATTTTGCCCCCAAATTCATTATTACTTCTTTTACTCCTCTTTATTTCCCTGTTCCTATTCTTCCTACTTTCTCCTAGACTTCTTTTGTTGAAGTGGCCCTAGCTTTGTTTCTCTCTGCTCAGGCTCTATCCCACAGTCTTGGCTGCCCCCAGCATAGCAGACCTGCCCACCAGACCCTGAGCCTAATGAGTGCCCCTCCCCAGGTGGGTTTTTCACCTAGTCCAGCACTCTTCCCATTGTCATTTCTGTAAATGGTTCCAAATTTCTCCTGGTTACTGAGGCTCACAGCACAGTAGTCTCTCTGACTTATCCCTTCCTCTACTCTCCACAACCCATTGATCACCAAGATATAGTGCTCTTCCCCTTTGGTGCCAGAGTGTCTCCTCTTCTCAGTACCCTCCATTCCATTATCCACTACCACTGCTCTCAGAGTTTATCATCTGTGACACTGTACTGTGGCCTCACATTTCATTTCCTTTTAAATCTGGTCAGTATATGGCCCCAAGTCCCTAGTGGTGGTGGTGGTGGTGGTGATAGGGATTTTAATGGCTCCTCATTGCCGCATAGAGACAGTCCTTTCTCCTTCATCAGTGGGAATATGGGACAAGTGTGGAGCATTAAAAAATGGCCACAGTGATTTTGAGCTCTTTGTACTGGGAGACAGAGATTCTTCCCCCACCCTTTGAATCTGAGCTGGCCTTGTGATTTGCTTCGATTAACTGAATGCAGCTGGAGTGACACTGGTGATTTCAGGGCCTTGTCCGGAACAGTCCATGACGCTTTGGCTCTCACAGTCTTAGAATACCAAGATTGCCACGTGAGCAGGGCTAGATAGAGGAAATGTGAGAAACATGTGGCTAGTCATGCTCACGGCCCTAGCTGACAGCCGGGCAACTCCCAGAAGCCCATCTCCTTAACTGCCTCTGACCATAGATGCATGAGGGAGCCCAGCCAAGACCAATAGAAAAAGTACCCAGTTCAACCTAGGTCAAACTGCTGACCCATAGAGTAGTGAACCAATTGCTGCTGGCATCTTTAAATTTAAATTTCATTTTTTGAAATTTTAGTAAAAAACATATAGAATTTATCCTCTTTACCATTTTTAAGGGTATAGTTTAATAGTGTTTACTCTAATCCCATTGTTATGTAACAAATCTTTAGAACTTTTTCATCTTGCCAACAATTGGCTTATTTCACTCAGCATAATGTCCTCAAAGTTCACCCATGTTGTAGCAAGTGAAATTGTGGCTGTTTTAAAGGCATTATATTTTGAGGTGGTTTATTATGTAGCTAAAGTTAACATAAAAAGGGTGGTCTCAAAGAATCAGATTCGTTTAGTCTGGGAGAAGGACTTGAAATCAGGTGAAAATACCAGTTAGGATGTTAGTTGGAGGAAAAAAAGCCAGGGGAAAGACTTCAGAGCCAAACCACAAGTCATATAGGGAAGCTTAGGGCCTGGGGTAAGGCCCCTGGGTTCCCTAAATTGATCTTCAGAATGACATCAATGGAACGTTAAGTTCATGATGAATAGGAGTTCTTTGACTGATGATGTTGAAGAAATGCTATGTATGAGAAACTGCTCTTGGAAAATCCTTATTATCATTATATTAAGAGTCATGAGAGGGACACCTGGGTGGCTCAGTGGTTGAGCGTCTGCCTTGGCTCAGGTTGTGATCCTGGGGTCCTGGGATCGAGTCCTGCACTGAGTTCCCTGCAGGGAGCCTGCTTCTCCCTCTGCCTATCTCTGCCTCTCTCTCTGTGTCTCTCATGAATAAATAAACAAAATCTTAAAAAAAAAAAAAGTTGTGAGAAACCCTCTATGCTTATTCTGGCATTCCTTAAATGTGTTAATTTATGGAATTACCCCCCAAGTTTGAAACTTATGACGTTGCATTATCGTCCTACAGAACACATAATGAAGGGGCTAAGTGCAAACAGTGTTTCCCAAATCATTAAGCCATAGTATCCTTTTGTCATACGTATTTATTGATATCTTAGAGTCTATATTTCAAGAAACATTGCAGCTCTGTTCCATAGAAATATATTAAGAACCACATATGTAACTCTAATTTTTTAATAGCTACCTTCAGAAGAGTAAAATGGAACTGTTGAAATTAAATGTTTTATCTAATCTATCTATACTATTATCATTTCATCATGGGACTGCTCTACTCACTTATATAATTTATACATAAGTTATTGAGATTTTTTCCCCTAGTGAGTCTTCAAAATCTGAGGTGTATTTCATACTTAAATTCCCATCTCCATTTGGACTAGCCAGATTTCAAGTGTTCAGTAACCAGCTGTGACTAGTGGCTACTGTATTGGACAATCCGGCTCTAGAGAGCCTGGCAGAGAGCTCAGATATGGCTTTTCTGTTACAGGCTTCCCATAGGTTTGCTTTGATTGGTTGCAGTTAGGTCCTCCCTTTCTTCTGAGGGATGCTATTGGGAGCATCCATATATAAAATAGGCCTGTGTTTATTATAAGACTGTTCATCCTAACATTATACAGTGTTAGAGTTCTCTTTATAAATATCATGGGAGAAGTATATTTCTGCTCCTAGAATCTAAATTGTTTTGCTGTGTTCTTTTTTTCTGACTTTCTGGACAGTATAAATTGTGTAACTCACTTCCTATCTTTCATTAGCTACCAAAAGTATAGAATCAAATCTGTGGCCCACACATAGCATGAATATAGGATAGCATTTCCCCAAATGTGTTAAGTCTATTACTAGCTTACAAAATGCTAGTGTTATTTAGAACCCATTTTGTGAAATGCCTCAGCTGAAGGAAGTGGCCACCTATTGAGATCCAAATGATAACTCTGATAGGGAGGTAAAAAAAAAAAAAAAAAAAAAAGAGTGGAGTGAGGACCTAGAGACAGCAGTATAAGAATGGAACAAATGTCAGTGAGGAGACTTTGGTCTGGGCATCTGGTCCCACAGTCTTGCCTGATCAGTTCTGGGCACTTGGAAATTTTGACCAGAAGGTTTTTATTTATTTTTATTTTTATTTTATTTTTTGTATATGTTTTTATTGGAGTTCGATTTGCCAACATATAGCATATCACCCAGTGCTCATCCCGTCAAGTGCCCCCCTCAGTGCCCGTCACCCAGTCACCCCAACCCCCCGCACACCTCCCCTTCCACCACCCCTTGTTCCTTTCCCAGAGTTAGGAGTCTCTCATGTTCCATCACCCTCACTGATATTTTCACTCATTTTCTCTCCTTTCCCCTTTAATCCCTTTCACTATTTTTTATATTCCCCAAATGAATGAGACCATATAGTTTTTATTTATTTTTTTAAAGATTTATTTATTTATTTTATGATAGACAGAGAGAGAGAGAGAGAGAGGCAGAGACACAGGAGGAGGGAGAAGCAGGCTCCATGCCGGGTGCCCGACGCGGGACTCGATCCCAGGACTCCAGGATCGCGCCCTGGGCCAAAGGCAGGCGCCAAACGGTTGAGCCACCCAGGGATCCTCCCATATAGTTTTTATTTTTATTTTTTTTTAAATTTTTATTTATTTATGATAGTCACACACACAGAGAGAGAGGCAGAGACACAGGCAGAGGGAGAAGCAGGCTCCATGCACCGGGAGCCCGATGTGGGATTCGATCCCGGGTCTCCAGGATCACGCCCCGGGCCAAAGGCAGGCGCCAAACCACTGCGCCACCCAGGGATCCCCCATATAGTTTTTAAACCCTGCCCCATGTTGCTGAGAATAGTGGTGACTGCCCCTGGCTACACGGTGGTGGCCCACATGGGCTAGCGCCCAGGGCCCAGAGAGTCCTTAGAGCCGCAGTGGCAGGCAGTGGTGCCAGTAAGGGTCTGTACTTCCCTGGTGAGTTTCCTGGGCAGAGCCTGACGCTCCCTCCAACCGGCTGAAGGTGCGCTATTTCCCTTGAATTCCGGCCAGCGTTTGTCTTGCTTGACGGCTCAGGCCACTTCAGGGATGTTGGATGCTCGCGCAGAGGTCCTGAAAAACTCTTAACAGCCTTTGGCAATAGATCACCCAGCCAGCGTCTGGAGGAAGGGCGCAGGTAGCTGCGAGAATTGTTTAGTGCACGAGGCATTGGTCACCGACACCTCCAATTCACGGAGTGTCACTTTACAGTTAGTCACCTCGTTACGGGGACAGGGATGGGGATTTCCTTGCTGGGCGCACCCCACCCTGTCGCCTTCTATCCCAAGCTGCCTTGCCCACAGGCCAGCTTCCTGCGGCCACTTCATCTCCATAAGCGGAGATTTCGGCGCCTCGGCCGAGCCCTCAGCTCAACGTTCCACCACCCTTGAAGACACTCCTTGAAGGGGTTGGGGAGAGGGCCCCCGCCACCCGCAGGATGGGGCCTGTAGAAGGGGCGGAGGGGAGGGAACGGAGCGCGGAGCCACAATGCGCTCTCCTGGCGGCCGCTAGGGGGCGGGGCGGACAGGGCCCGGGGGCGGGGCGGGGGCGGGGCGGACAGGGCCCAGGGGGGTGGGGCGGGGCGGACAGGGCCCGGGGGGCGGGGCGGGGGCGGGGCGGACAGGGCCCGGGGGCGGGGCGGGGCGGGGCGGACAGGGCCCGGGGGGCGGGGCGGGGGCGGGGCGGGGGCGGGGCGGACAGGGCCCGGGGGCGGGGCGGGGGCGGGGCGGACAGGGCCCGGGGGCGGGGCGGGGCGGGGCGGACAGGGCCCGGGGGCGGGGCGCTGGCTCCGCAGGGGAGGGCGCGGAGAGGTGTCTGGACTGTGCGGGCTCCGCGGTGGGGGCCTGTGCACCAGGGCTCCGGGGTCTGGGTGCGCTGCGCAGAAGTCGGGAGAGGGCGGCGGCGTCCGTGTGGCGCCCCGGGCCTGCGGCGCCAGCTCCCCAGGTCGGGTGCGGTCCGGGGCAGCCGTGTGCGCTGGGAGCGGGGGCGGCCTCGGGCTGCGGTTGGGGCGAGGGAAGGCGCGGCCGGCCGGGCTCTGGCCTGCGGACAGCGCCCGTCTAAGGATTGGCGGGAGGGGGCGTGGAGCCCAGGGCTGGGGAACCCCGAGGGCGCGGGGCGGTATGCGCCGAGCGCCGGGCTCTGTGATGCCAGGTCTGACCTACAATTCTGAATCCCTTCACGGAATCATCATCCAAACCCAGACATTGGAGAGTGAAAGGGACGTTGGAATTATTTCACTTTGGGAATATTGATTTTTGATTGCTTTGCTATACAAATAAACTTATTAAATACTTCCAATGAAACTTTTCAAAAATATATTTTCTAAAAAAATAATATACGTCTGCAGAGTAAATCGAAATTTAAAAATGTAATCATTTTTGTTATACATTGCAGACACTGTGGAAAATAGCATGGAGATTCCTCAAAAAATTAACACTAGAACTACCCTATGAACAGGTAATCATACTACTGGATATTTACTCCCCAAAATACAAAGACACTAATTCAAACGGATACATGCACCTCTGTGTTTATAGCAACATTATTTACAATAACCCCATTATGGAGGCACCTCAAACGTCCATCAATTGATGGAATAGATAAAGAAGATGTGATGTTTATATACAATAGAATATTATTTAGCTATAAAAAAGAGTGAAATCTTGCCATTTACAATGACGTAGATGGAGCTGGAGAGTATTATGCTAACTGAAATAAGTCAATCAGAGAAAACCAAATATATGATTTCACTCATATGTGGAATTTAAGAAACAAAACAAAAGAGCGAAGGAAAAGAGAGAGTGAAATAAAACAAGAAATAAACTCTTAACTATAGAAGACAAACTGAAGGTTTGTCTCACCAGAGGGGAGGTGAGTAGGGGAATGGGTGAAATAGGGGATGGGGATTAAAGAGTACACATATGATGAAAAGAAAAGAAAAGAAAATGATTTTAATAAAATGAACAATAATCTAACTAACTATTCTTGCTATATACTGATAAGTTTCAATCAGTTTCTCATCCATATTTCTAATTCAGTATCACTGACATTTTCTGAAGAATGGAGTTTTTCAATAGGGTTTTATTATTTTTAGTTTTTTTTCATAATATTTCCTGAAATCCTCAAAGTCGCTCTTCATAGTTAATTATTTTGAAAATGCTGATACCTTCTGTATGAGTTTACTAGGGCTGCCATAACAAAATGTTATAAACTGGGCAGCTTAAACAACAGAATTTTATTGTCTCAAAGTTCTGGAGGCTAGAAGTCCAAGATCAAGGTATCCGCTGGATTGGCTTCTTCTGAGGCCTCTCTCTTTGGCTTGTAGAGAGCCATCTTCTCCCTGTGTCTTCACATAGTCCCCTCTGTGTGTGTCTCAGTCCTAATATCCTCTTTCGTAAGGATACCAGTCATACTGGACTAGTCATGAGGGCCCACTCTAATGATTTTGTTTTACCAATTACCTCTTCACAGTTATCGGCCAGTTATTCTATGTATCTAAAAATATTTGAAAATTTCACTCTTTTTATTTTGTACAACAGAATGTTGCAGTTTGTTTTGGACACATCAATGAGTTATTTGTGGCCTACACTCAATCCCCAGGGCATTTCTACTTTGTATGTTGTTTTTCTTTTAATTTAGAAAAAAATATTGTTTTCACATAATGTACTCCATTAATATTGGACTTTATTATTATCATCAAAAGTTATTTTCAATGTTGAGCTTTTTCACTGAATTTACAATAGCACTTACAATAATGTCAGATGTTTCATGTTTGACAAAATGTGCCACCTGAGCCTTACTTTTAATTTATGAACTGGGTGAAAGAAATTCACCCATTTTTGCAGTTAACTTATCTGATTTTCTATCTGAAGCATCTGATCACTTTGATATCAATTTGATCTTACTTAAAAACTTGTGAATTAGTTCTGTAAATAGAGTTTCACTTTTATATGTGTACAAACACATACGGAACAAGAATAGAGAAAAAGGAAAAATTAATTTGGCACAGCTGTTACTAGATTCACCTAAATGTAAATTTATGCTTTACAGGGTGATATGAAAAACACCTTTGACAACTACCTTTACTAAGTCGTTCTCCTGAGGTAAAAATTCCCTTAAAATAATTAGTACTTTTGATGTAGATGCTGGTGCTTGTTCAGCAGATCTGTGTCTTTTGGTTTTCATGCAGTGTCAGACAGTTCCATGGCAGAGAGTAAATGCCAACTACTATCTTTATGCAAGTTATACATTCATCTGAACCTTCTTGGAAAATAGATATTGAATACTTAATTTTTCATTAAATAGGCATTTAAGTTTATTTTTCATATCTCATTACTGACAAAAGCATTTACTTGCAAAATAAAATATGTTTTCAAACAGTAAAATAAGTAAGTGGCTATAGATTTATGCCACACAAAAAGTGGCAAAGCCTGTAGCGAAAGCATTTGGACTATTCTACAAGCTCCATGGTAGGAATGCTTGGCTTCTGTTTCCTTATCATATTCCACATACCCCTAACCTAAAATTTCCCACATTTCCCACTGATCCCACTACTGGCGGCCTGAGGACTGTGCACTTCGCAGGCTATGTAAAGTTTCAGCCGTGGCACAAGGGGGGGTCACCAGCATCTTCCAACCAATCCTGGAGAACAGACTGATAGCTGAGCCTTGCCATGTCCACCCAAGCAAATGTCAGTCCATCAGTGATCATCCTGCCAGTGGTCACTGCAAGAGGCTATAATTTACACTTTGTCTGAAAGGGCCAGGAAAGGAAAAAATTGGTTATCACTAGTGAACATTTAGATGTAACCACGTGTTAAAAATAAGAACTCTTGTGTACAAAACACAGCAGAAAGTCAAAGTATAAAGTGGAAGTCTATAAAGCCCATTCCGATCATTTCATTCCAACCAGTGACAAAAACATTCTTATAAAATTGAAACACCAGCAAAATCAGTAAGTGAATGGGAGGCTGGAACCACAGTTAACAGGCAGGACCACCTTAAGCAGACCCAGATGACTACACATCCTGCTTCCCCTTACTATTCTTATGGCTTTGTCAAAAGAGCCTAATCCTCAGCACCCCCAACCCAGAACTAGTTAGTGTGGAAGCACGTCCTTGCTTGGGAGCTGCATTCTTCCTCAGCTTCTTCAGCTTGGAACCTGGCCTGAGGACGGACAGAGGCCACGCTGTTCTGAGGATGGTGAGAACAAGACTCCCACCCCCTTTCTTTTCTTTTTTTTTTTTTTATAAATTTATTTTTTATTGGTGTTCAATTTGCCCACATACAGAATAACCCCCCAGTGCTCATCCCATCAAGTGCCCCCCTCAGTGCCCGTCACCCAGTCACCCCCATCCCCCGCCCTCCTCCCCTTCCACCACCCCTAGTTCATTTCCCAGAGTTAGGAGTCTTCCATGTTCTGTCTCCCTTTCTGATATTTCCCTCTCATTTTCTCTCCTTTCCCCTTTATTCCCTTTCAGTATTTTATATATTCCCCAAATGAATGAGACCATATAATGTTTGTCCTTCTCCGATTGACTTACTTCACTCAGCATGATACCCTCCAGCTCCATCCACGTCGAGGCAAATGGTGGGTGTTCGTCATTTCTAATGGCTGAGGAATATTCCATTGTATACACAGACCACATCTTCTTTATCCATTCATCTTTTGATGGACAACAAAGCTCCTTCCACAGTTTGGCTATTGTGGACATGGCTGTTATAAACATCGGGGAGCCCCTTTCTTTTAATTTTCTTGATGCCTTCCCTGTGGGAACTGAAAGGAACGTTTGGGTGTGGTGTGGCAGTAAAGATGATAAGGAGGTTACTTTTTTATTAAGGGAACTAATTTTGGAATCAGAGCTGATAGTGTTTATTCTTACCCTCGAGGGTGTGGAAGTGGAATGCTCAGACTATCCTGACACCAGGCTCTGTCCTCAAACAACCAGTACAGCTTGTGTGGGGTTTGAGCCCTGGAGTTAGGAGATGTAAACCTGATGAGGGAAGAGTTCCTCAAGGAGGTAAGGAAGTAAATTAAGTGTTCTGAGTCCAGCCACTCTTCTAGGTCCTTTTGTAAGACCCTTTGGAAGCATATTTGTGGGAAGGAACAAGGACTTGATACCTGCCTTCCTTCCAGCCCCAATCTCTGCAGATCAGGAAGGTGGGCTTCTCCTTTACATGCAGGGCAGAAGCACGCATAATTATAAATCCAAAGAGACAGCCGGTATTCTAAGGGAAAACCTCCATCTAACTATCCTTCTATCCTATAGTCCCCAGTGGACCCAACAGGTGGATGGCTTAAGCTACAGCAAGAGCAGTTGGCTCAAAGATCAGGCCCATCTGACAAGCCTCCTCATGGGTGTGCCCATCCACATGGACATAGAAGGTGCACTCAGTGAGGGTGAGGGGGGTGGGAAGGAACTGGGATAGAGACTCTTGGACCTCCTGGCACAGAATCCACTCTCACTAGTGCTCCACCCCAGGAGCCGCAGTGATGATGGTGGCTGAGCTGGTACCCCAGCAGAGGTGAGCACTCTGCAACCTGAAGAGAATAAGAAAAGGGCCCCTGTGGGTTCTGCAATGGCTTCCTTTCCCAGCGTGACTGTTGTGTCCAACACTGGAGGTTCCTCTCAGCCAAGGGAAGGAACATCCTGCCCGAACCAGTCATTAAGTGCTCTGGGCCTGAATCTATGTTACTCAAATTCACAACCCAGCTCTGCCATGAGCCGTGTGACCATGAGCAAATCACTAACTTCTCTGTGCCTCTATTTCCTCCATTTAATGATAGGATAATCGTACTATCTCTTAGAATTATTATTATGATGATGAATCCAGGAGGATGGTGGGAGGAAGATGATCCAATCATGGGGAGGAGGGAATAGGAGAGTGGCTTTCTCACAGCGACTTTGGGGGGTTCGTGGACTTATTTGTTTACAAGGAAAGATTTTAGGACTGCCGAATCAGGGAGAATACATCTTGGATTCCAAGCATCCCTCTCTCCCTGCCCTCAGTTATTATCAACCACCTTCTGAGAAGGCTTGTCTGAGTTGGGACTTGCGTGGGTTGTAGTGTCATAAGAAATACAGCAGCATCTTTCTTATAGCAGGTGTCTGGGCAAAGAGATAGGGCTCAAGATGTGGAAGTACAGAGTGAAGGGCCCTGGGGTTGGTACATAATTACCACCCACACCCAAGCATGCAAAGATCAGGGGCGGAAGCCTAATGGCCTGAAAGATCTCTTGTCTCCTGTACATATTTGCTATAAGCAGGAGGTGAGCAAAGGAGAGGAAGAAACTCCAGTGTAGTGTAGATCACTACACTCTGGTCCTTGAGCTGGGTCAGGACCAGAGCAGAGCAGGGGAAGAGACCAAAAGGGAGTCTCCATGAGTTGGGGGGATGAGAAGGTGCAGGAATTTAGGGAAGAAAGGAAGCCAGCTGCAGTTGCACAGGAGCAGAGGGGCTCCTGCAACTGCCACATTCTGCAGCTAGGTCATTGGCTCACTTTGAAACCTTAGGGCCTCCCTGGTCTTGCCTCACCTTGCCTTACCTCTCTTAGGTGTTTCTGGGATTGTAATTCACCAAATGCACTGGGAGGCACTCTGTCTTTCCCAACTGAGCAGAAGAAGGAGTGCAGAGGGCTTTACCTTGAGGGCGAAGCTTTTAAGGTTGACATACACAATCCACTGGTTCCCCTTCTAGGCACAGGGCACCTCCTTGAAGAGGTGGGGGCAATGTTCCACAACTCGGTGGCTCCTTTCAGGAAAGAGCAGACCTGGGGCAGGTGCAGAAGGAACAGTTATCAATCAGATATGGCCTGCTCTGCTAGGGCCACTTTCCCCTCGTGCCTCCCTTTTTTTCCTCTGTACTCCACCAATCCTTGCTGGAAATAAAGAGTTCATGGTTCCATTTTCACCCTAGGTCCCCTGCTTTGCTTCCAGTCACTGGCACAAAGAACAATCTCATTTGACCTTTAAGTGATATTCTGAAAAGTTAAGCCATTTGCCTAAGATCACCTGACTACTAAGGTGGCAGAGCCAGGATTCAAACCAAATTTCTCTTTTCCGTGATATCTTCCAGCAAGCACTCAGGTCCTGAGAGCTTGACCTTACACCCTGCCCATTGGATTCCCAACTAGACTGAAGTGTCAATTAACCTATCTGATCAAGCATTCCTGGGTTCTGCACTCGCTAGTCTGTGGGCCAAAGAAAGCTTTTAACCTCTCTGTGGTTCAGTTTTCTTAACTTTAAAATGTTTTTCAAAACTTTAAAACTCCTGCTTCGTGGTGTTTGTTGTGAGGGTTACATAATTAATAAATGAAAAGCATCTAGCATCATGCTTGACACACAGTTGCCGTCCAGTAAATATGTGAAGCATTTAACTGACACAAGATCCGCTTTAGGTTGAACTGGCAGCTAGCCCTTATGTTGGTGTGAGGCTGTGCTGCACATGGCTGACTCCAAGGGGCAAATCCCTTGTGGATGACACTGGGACACATAGAATGTAGTTCCAAGGATCTGGTGAGAGGACGATCCAGGAAAAATGACAGCAACTGCCGGTCCTGGGAAGAGTGATGCTGAGAGCTCTGCTGCTCTGGGAGATAAATATGCTTATTATTCCCATCTTACTGATGGGAAAACTGGGGCACAGAGAAGGTAAATAACTTGCCCAAGGTTGCACAGCCAGTAAGTTAGCAACAAAGCCAAGATATGAAACCGGGCAGTCTGATTTTAGACTGTACTCTTGATTATTCTGCTTTTCTGATTCTTGAGAACACAATGCCCCGAGGAAACCACTAAACTAAAGTCAGAAAGTTGTCCCAGGTAATGTCTACCTTATCATAAGAAAATCTGAGAGCCAGGGCAGTGTTTAGGCAGCTTTGGGGACTAAGTTCCCCTACTCCAGCAGTGCTCCCCCCCCACCCCCCCGCCATTCTTTGGGACGTACATCTGGTGTTTTCTCAGCCATAAGGAAATATTCAAAGCCCCTCAGAAATAAATCCCCAAGTGAATGGCTCTCACTCCCCTTTGGAGTGCATAGCCATCTGCAGCCACTCCTCTGCAGAAAATTCTGGTGCTGCCACCCCTTAGATATATGACCTTACATTCCCTGAGCCCCACTTAGCTCATCTGCATATCAGGCCTGTAGGACCTCCTGCATAAGCTGTGAGGATTAAATAGGCTCATGAAAGTGTAGTTCAAAGTTTAGGTTAAAAATTATTCTTCTAGAAGGAAAAGATTAGAAGAGAGGTAGGAGAATCAGGGGAAATTTATGGTGAAATGAAGGTGTCTGGACCCAGAAACAGCCTTACACCCTGACAGCCTTAGTCCTTCATTTGGGGACCATGCTTTAGAGAAAGAACTGCCAACTTTTCTATAAAGGACCATCTGGTATATTGTAGGTTTTGCAGGCCATACTGTGTCTGTTGTAACTTCCCAACCCTGCCACTGTGGAGAGAAAGCAGCCATAGTCAATATATCAACAAATTGGGCATAGCTGTGTTCCCAAAAAATATAATTACAAAAACAGGCAGTGGGCTGGATTTGATCTATGGGCTGTAGTTGGCTGCCCTCTGCTTTTGGTGATTCTTCTCTGTCTTCCTCCAGCTGCACCTCTCACCATGAGACACGATTCCAGTGCTAAGAGCATGACCACCTGGAACTCACATCTCTCCTCTTGTAAACTATGACCTAGATACCCAGGATTCCTGCCCGAATAGCCTGGTGCCCACTGTCAGGGCTGCATAGGCCTTTTCCTTGGTACTGTCATCCTGAGTGTGGTCCCCAAAGCTGATGTACACATGCCTGGCCCAGAGGATCTTGTGGTGTGTGTGTGTGTGTGTGTGTGTGTGTGTGTGTGTGTGTGTCTGTGTGTCTGTGTGTGTGTGTGTTGGGGGATGGGGGTAGGGTAGACTTGAAGCTTGGATGCAAAGACTGAGTTGCCCACAAGTATGCGTGTAAAGCCCCTGCTTTGTGAGAAGCTGAAAAGGAGAAGTGGGGGGTTGCCCGTGAGCTAAGTGCCAAACACATGCTGGTGTAGAATTCCCAGGAATCTGACAATGCTAAATCCAAACCTGATCTTCTAGGCTGTTGTGAAATCCTATTTGTTAATATAGGCTGTAAATCCTATTTTAACAGTTAGCTCTTTTAAATACTTAAACATACGATATACAGACCTTTGCTTGCACCCTAGCTCAGGGCCTCACAAACAGTAGGAACAGGACAGCCTTACACCGCAGGGTCAAGATTGCACAAATGAGGCCACACTTGCTGGAACAATGGAACAAAATAATGTGTGTGTGTGTGTGTGTGTGTGTGTGTCTGTGTAACAAGTCAGCAGCTGCAGGAGAACAAAGCCAAGTTCAAGGTCTGAGAGGAAGTCAAGGGAAGGCCTGGAGGGGGCGATCTGGAGGGTTCATATAGCCTCCAAGAATCCTACACAAGAATTCCTGGATAGGAAGCACACAGTAAGGTCACATTGCCTATTCTGAAATAAGTCAAGCTTGGAAACAAAGAAAAAAAAAATATTTCAAAGCCCAAGTTAGTAACCTGAGGCCTGAACCAAGTCACTTAAAGTGTTGATGCTGAGACCTGGAAGGCGGCTGCCCAGCCATCTACTCCAGGAGATTCAAACTGCTCTGGGCTCCACTCCAGGAGAGCATGGCCAGTCCTCTCCAGAGGTCTGTCTGCAAGGGGGCCCCAACCCTCTGCTTCCACTCTGACCATCTTGTCCTGGCTGGTGAGTCAGCAACAGCTCCCACCTACCAAAGAGGCCATAGGATACCTATGACCCAGGGATGAAGGGGCCACCAAACCACCTGCCTCTAGAACAATAGGTAGGCTTGGGCAGGAGCATAGCAACAATGACTATAGGAACTCCTGAATATATGGACTAAAATAAGATCAACTGTTGGAGTGGGGGGAGGGAGCATTACTCATGATTGAGATTGTATTTCTCATCAGCCCAGGGAGTTAAGGGCGCAGGATCAGATTTATTCTCATTTAGAAAATTAAAACTGATGCTTTTGTAATGAAGGATTATGGTAGAGTCAGTGTTTCCCTACTACACATATGAGAAAAAGCCCTTAATTCAGACTATGCACAGAAAATGGTAATCAAAATTATCACAGTTATTATTTTAAAAGCCTATGGAAAACCCACCAATAGAACAGAACCAGCGTAATCAGTAAGAAAACAAGGCAGATGGTTGCAAAGGAATGTCAGAACAGAGCAGCCGTAGTATATGAAGATGGCCCTCCCCCAGGCTCCTGTGTCCCGTTCTGCCCAGCTCTCTGCCTGCTGCCAGCCCGGCTGGGATCCTGTTACCTTCAAGGTCATGACAATTGTTTATAGACCTTAAACAAGTCTCATTCCAGGTCCAAGCTGTGGATTCTGATCTACTGTTACACTGCCTATCTGAACTCAAAGCCTAAGCTGAGGACATTCCTTCTCAGACTTGTGCTCTTTCCCAAACAGGCAGTAGTATGTTCTAAACTCAAAGCTCCACCATGGAAGAGGAAGAGAACATGGCTGAAGGGGTTAAAGTTTGGAAAGGGAGTAAGACTTTTAATCACTCAGTATCCAGCAAGTACAACAAACTTTATGGGAGAGCTACATTTTGCAACGAACTCCTAGGAGCTTATAAGGGATGCATCTGATCTGCGTCAGGAATTTGACTCCACTTAGGGAGGCAAATATGTAAATACAACTAAATATAATACTATATAAAATGAGGATATGCTAAATAGAGTACCAATCTTTAAAATGTGTAAAAGATAACCAGTTCAAAATATGTGAATAGGTGGGGCACCTGGGTGGCTTAGTCGGTTAAGTGTCTGACTCTTTATTTCAGTTCATGATTTCAGGGTTGTGAGATTGAGCCCTGCATCAGGCTCCACAGTGAGCATAGAGCCTGCTTAAGATTCTCTCCCTCTCTCTCCACCCCTCCTCTCTCCCCTTCACCCCAGCTTGCATGTATGTGTGTTCTCTCTCTCAAAAAAAAATTATATATTTGCATATATATATAAATGGAGTATTTATGCCAGCTACTTTATAAATATAAATATGATTTGGTTCCAGCTTTCTAATATCTCATATTCTTAGTGCAAGACACAAATACATAAACAAATTGTTTCTTTTTTCCTCAAACTGGAAATTTGAAAAAAAATTACAAGTATAGCAAATGTGCATTGCAACCAAACCCTAAAGAATATGAAAGTATATAAGGAAGAAAATGAAAGTAACTACTCATTCTCCCCCCCAAAACCCCAGTATTAATGTTTAGTATTTATCATTCCTAACTTTATTCTTTCTCTCTGCCTCTGTCTCCATCTCCGTCCACACACATTCAACAATTTAAGATCAAGCATTCTCACATGTCATCAATTTAGATATGTCAATGTTATGCTCTTTTAATGGCTACAATCTCCCACTGATGTTGTTTCTAAATTTCACAGTAATAGACAATACTGCAATGAGTTTGTATAAAAGAACACACACTTACTATTTCTATACCACTCTTCAAAATGTGCTTCAGTTTATATTCGTTCCACCAGTGTATGAAGTATACCCATTACTCCCATTCTAACAAATAATGGGTATTATCACTTCTATATCTTTTATATTAAACAATGACACCTTCTTATATTAAAATTAAAGGTTTAGAAATTAGTTTTTCATACATTTATTGGCCAATATTATTGCTACTCTGAGTTTTCTGTCCATTCCTATCAGATTGTCCATTTTTTGGTATTGCCTTTTAGGAGTTCTCTCTGTATTACATAAGTTGATCTTTTCTCTCATATTTATTTCCATTTTCCCCCATATTCTTCCATCATAGTTTGTTTATATTGTGTTTGTGCGATTATAAAAATGTTTTCATGGAGTCCAATCTGTCAATCTTCATTTATGGCTTCTGACAGAACCTTGGAAGGAGGACATAGTGGGGAACCTGTGTAAGATCCAGGAGGAAGGAGCAGAGGATTGTGTCTAAGCAGCACAGCAGTACAAATGAGATGCAGACTGGTGAATGGAACGAAGGGGTGTGCTCAGGCAGGAATCAGGTTGGCTTCCTCTGGAAACTGAGCTTTGATGAGGGAAATAAGTCAGTCAGAGAGAGGCACCTAGGTGGCTCAGTGGTTCAGCATCTGCCTTTTCCTCAGGGCGTGATCCTGGGGTCCTGGGATCGAGTCTCACATCGGGCTTCCTAAGAAGCCTATGTCCCTGCCTCTCTCTGTGTGTCTTTCATGAATAAATAAATAAAATCTTTTTTAAAAAGTCAGAGAAAAGGGATCCCTGGGTGGTTCAGCGGTTTGGCATCTGCCTTCCGCCCAGGGTATGATCCTGGAGTCCTGGGATCGGGTCCCACATTGGGCTTCCTGCATGAAGCCTGCATCTCCCTCTGTCTGTGTCTCTGCCTCTCTCTGTGTGTCTCTCATGAATAAATAGGTAAAATCTTAAAAAAAAAAAGTCAGAGAAAGAAAAATCCCCTATGATTTCACTCATATATCAAATTTAAGAAATAAAACAAAAGAGCAAAGGAGGGATGAGAGAGGCAAACCAAGAAACAGACTCTTAACTCTAGAGAATGAACTGATGGTTACCAGAGGGGACGTGGGGGAAATAGGGGAAATAGGTGATGGGGATGAAGGAAGACACTTGTGATAAGCACTGGGTGTCATATGGAAGTGTTGAACCACTATATTGTACACCTGAAATTAATCTTACACTGTATGTTAACTAACTGGAATTTAAATTAAAAGTTTAAAAAAAGTAGGGGGGGGCAGTGAACTTTGAGATAGAATTAGAAAGAGGGTCTGGGCATGACCAGGGTGCAGAAGAAAAGTTAGAAACATACTCAGCATTCACCCATCAGTGAAGTGTTGGGGATGGATATGGTCTTCCTGGGCAGACGGCGCAGCAAGAGCCTTTGGGGGCCTCACAGCAACTGAGAATTGCCAGATGTGAGGACATCCACTTTTGGTTAGTAAGGTCAGATTTATTTTTTTAGAGATTTTATTTATTCATGAAGCCAGACAGAGAGAGAGAGAGAGAAGCAGAGGGAGAAGCAGGCTCCAGGTGGGGAACCTGATGCATGACTGGATCCCAGAACCCCGGGATCACACCCTGAGCCAGAGACAGATGCTCAACCATTGGGCCACCGGGGGGGGGGGGGGGGGGCTACACGGTCAGGTCAGACTTAGATGCCAGTCCTGGGTCACCTTGGCTTACAAGGGACTAAGAAGGCTAAACCTAGCTCTGTTTGAAACCCCAGAGAAAATCAGAATCCCTAAAAGTGGAGTAAACCATATTATTAATCCAAGGTTTGGTCAAAAAACATATGCTTTAGTGATTGGCTTGAGGAGGAAATTCAGAAGCCTGCTCTGCCAAAGAAGGGAATAAAAATGGAAGATGGCGTTTTATTAATCATCGAAGCAACGGAGGCAGTGCCGCTGTCCCGACGGAGACCTGAGCGACCCCCACGCCCCTGAACCACCCGCTGCCTGGACGGGAGCCCCAGCCCTCTGGAGGTGGCTGGCAGGCGGCTCAACACTGGGGAGGCGCCCGGGGAGGTAGTCTCCTCCAGCCTCTCAAGTCTTTTCTTGGGATAAGGATTGTCTCTGAAAAGTTGGGAGGATAAATAGGGAGAGAGGAATGAGTCCATAACCTGGCTTATTGTGAAAATAGGTATGGACCCCCAAAAAAGAAGGAAGCAGAGGGAGAACCCCAGGGAAAGTCCAAGGAGAAAATGCATAAAAAATGAGGAAGAAGCACTCTGTTTTAAATATGGCAAGATAGGTTTTCCTTGCTTGCCCCAACATGCATGCATTCCTAAGGCTTGGCACCTCCCCACCTTGCTTTCTGGGACCTGGTTCAGGCCTAAACTTGGTGTAACAATAAGGGGCATTTTGTTTATGTGCCTCTAGGCAGAGGAAGGCATGGGCTTTTTCAGCATATGTCAGCCTTGGGAACACACAGGAGGCATCGTAAGAAAGGCCTGTCTACAAGACAGAGCCCTGGGAGGGAAGAGAGGAGAGAGCAGGTTTTGAGAGAGGGGCTTGCTTCTTGGTGAGAAGAGTGCACCTGTGAGGCACTCAGCCTAACTGAAAACTCCCAGCCCCAAAAGAACTAGGGAGGGGCCACCTGGGCGGCTCAGTGGTTGAGTGTCTGCCTTTGGCTCAGGTCATGATCCCGGGGTCCTGGGATCGAGTCCCGCATTGGGCTCCCTGCGGAGAGCCTGCTTCTCTCTCTGCCTTGTCTCTGCCTCTCTCGGTGTATCTCTCATGAATAAAAATAAAATCTAAAAAGAAAAAAAAAAAGAACTAAGAAGGAACCAACCAAAGGAGATGCCCAAAGACCCACCTTGTCTGAGAGAACCCCTCTGTGTGAGAAGTCACTGTCCAACCTGAACTAAAAATCTCTTGTACGTCCCTTGGACTTCGTGTGTAGTTGAATAATACGCTCTAAGCCTTCTCCCTTCCTGTGGAATGCAAGGTCAAGATTGCTTCTTGCTCCCACCATATGGCCAGGATGTGTGCTTCAGAAAGCATAGGATCTCAGTAAGTCATTGTTAAATAAACAAGCATATGAATGACAGAAGAGATGATTCATCTGTGTACTTCCAGCCGGCCCCTGTACCCAGTAGGGCCATCATTGGTGGTTCAGTGTAGATAAATGGATGAATGAATGAATGACCTCTTGGGAGCCCAGATTTGGTGGTTGCTAGACTGGTGGTAAGCTCAAAGATGTTGCATAAAGCCTTGCCTGGGTTGAACCACCTGTGAGAACTTTGCTCAGATACAGGATGTGGGCTGAGAGCTTCGCATGTTGCTACTTTCGAGGGTGGGTGTTGGGCACTGAAAGTGCCTCTGCTTTGCTAGTGGGGCCAGTGCATGGGCTGCTACACTTGCAGAATTGAGAATTGGGGGAGGAAGGAGGAAAGGGAGCCAGCAACAGGTGAGAAGGAAACCATTATCAGGGGCTCATGCTGTAGAAGAGGGGGGCCAGGACCCTGGAGGGAACCTGAGATAGTCACTCATCAAAACAAATGAACATAAGGGAAGGAAAATAAAGAGGGAATCAAACCATCAGAGACTCTTAATGACAGACAGCGAACTGAGGGTTGATGGAAGGTGAGTGGGAGATGAGCTAGATGGGCAATGGGTATTAAGGAGGGTACTTGTGATGAGCACTGGGTGTTATATGTAAGTGATGAATCACTAAATTCTATACCTGAAACCAACAACTAACCATATATGTTAACTAACTAGAATCTCAACAAAAACTTGAAAAAGGAAACAAACATGAGATACTCTGTCTTCTACACAGCCTGAACACATACTTGCTTTTGGTGGTTGCTGTGCAGGAAGGACCTGGGGACCAGTGCTCTGAGTCACTCTGCTCTTCATAACTTTTAAATCCACTTGAGCTATAACCATATTCCAAAGAGCTGTTGCCACCTTCACCTCCCTTCTCAGCATCATTATAAATCATGTCATGTGAAGGTAAAAATGGCAAAATGAAATTTTAAAAAAATCATTAAAAAAAAGAAATGTTTGTGCCCACTTCCTGTTACAACTGAGTAACCTCATGCCATAACTAGAAATCTAGATTAAATATACGAAACCATGTTTTCAGATGTTAGGCAACACATTTTGCAGGATTGTGAGCTCTGAGTGAAGGAAAACAGATGAGGTGATCCCCACTGCGACCCCAGATTTCTGCTTTGGGATAATTTCAGACTGCAACACAAGGGAGGGGAAACTGAAGAGTCTGGAAGTCTCACTGAGCTGTTGGAGCTGTATGAAATTGTGCTATGGAATACCAGAGCTGACAGAGCAATCCAAGAAAAGAGCTTCAGAAACCTGTGTGGTCCTCCCTTGGATCTTCTGCTGAATGCAAAGCTGTATGTACACAGGGTGTAGCTCCAGAACAATAGACAACAATGATAAAAACAAACAAACCAACTCGCCATCAGACAGCTGAAAACTGAACAAACACCAGGGCAGGATGCCTGGGTGGCTCGTGGGTTAAGTGTCTGCCTTCAGCTCAGGTTGTGATCCCAGGGTCCTGGGATCAAGCACCAAATCGGGCTCCCTGCTCCATGGGGAGCCTGCTTCTCCAGATGCCTGCTGTTCCTCCTGCTTGTGTGCTCACGCGCTCTCTCTCTTTCTCTCTCTCTTTCTTTCTTTTTTCCTATCTTTCTTTCTCTTCCTTCCTTCCTTCCTTCCTTCCTTCCTTCCTTCCTCCCTCCCTCCCTCCCTCTCTTTCTTCCTCTCTCTCTCTCTCTCTGTCAGACTGGCCAGAGTGGAAAATGTTGGTTAAGCAGCGAGGAAATTAAACTGATATCTCAGAAAGCTCAATGCTTGTAAAGGACACACTGGCCCTTGAAGACAACTCCAGCCCTTCCCTGACAAAGCTGAAACATGAGCTGCAAAATGCTCCAGTCAATCTGTAAGTAAATGAACTGCCTGCCCACATACTCTAAACATGCGTCGACACAATAGTTAGAGCATCCGACATCCAATGATAATTATTATATATGCTAACAAAACAGGAAATGTGACTCAGAATCAGGGGAAAAACTTCTGTCTAGAAACAGGCCTAGAAGTGACAGAGATTAACACACAAGGGCCTCGCAGCCGCTTTCATGAGTATGTTCAAGGATGTAAGGGAATCGTGAGTACAATTGAAGAGAAAAACCAAGAAAAAAAGGGAAGCTCAAGAGCTGAAAAATGAAATACTCAAAATGAAAAATTCACTGGATGAGCATAGAAGTAGATGAGATTCTGGAGAAGAAAATAGCAAAGCAGAGTAATAGAAACCAAACAAAATGACAAAAAAATAGGAGCTAAATCGTGCAGGTGTCCTGTAGGTCCTTTAAGGATTTTGGCCTCTACTCGGGGTAACCTGACAACACCGGAGAGTTTTGATGGTAGAAGTAATCCCATCTGATTTACCTTTGAGTGTAACCACCCTGGCTTCTGTGGAGAACAGACAGCAGAGTGCCAGCAATATTCTGAGTGAGAAATGATGGTGGCTTAATCTAGGTTAATAGTAGGGCAAGAGAAATGGTTGAAATCTGGGATGTATTTTTTAGTTTTTTTTTTTTGTTTTTTTTTTTAAGTAAGCTCTACACTCAATGTGGAGCTTGAACTCATGACCCCAAGATCAAGCATTGCATGCTCTACCCACTGAGCCAGCCAGGCACCTCCTTGGATGTATTTGGTGGTAGAGCAGACAGGATTTTTTCATGTCCTGGATTTACAATGAAGAGTGATGTCAAGTCGTATACACTGAGCCACTGACTATTTCTTAAGAGCAAAAACTATGTATCAGTTAGGACTGCATTTAAGTGTGCATAACAAAAGGCCCAATGACATAAACAAATGGAGGCCTATTCATTTCACATTACTGGTTAGTCCCAGGTTGGTCCACTACTCAAGGTTGCCATAGTATCCCAGGCTCTTGCTATCCTTCTATTAAACCATATTTTAACAGATTGTTTCTTTACCCTTGTTCTTGTGCCTCATGGTCCCAAGGTGGCTGCTGTACTTCCAGGCATACTATCAGTATTTCAGGAAATAAGAAATGGCCAAGGCGCCCTGCCAGTTGAGCATGTCTCTTTTTACCCAAGAAAGCAAAAGCTTTCCTACAAGCTACATCCAGCTGGTACAGCCACTCTGGAAAACAGTGTGGAGGTTCCTCAAGAAGTTCAAAATAGAGCTAGCTACCTTATGACCCAGCAATTACCCTGCTGGGGATTTACCCCAAAGATACAGATGCAGTGAAATGCCAGGACACCTGCACCCCGATGTTCACAGCAGCAAAGTCCACAATAGCCAAACTGTGGGAGGAGCCTCGGTGTCCATCGAATGATGAATGGATGAAGAAAATGTGGTCTATGTATACAGTGGAATATTACTCAGCCATTAGAAATGACAAATACCCACCATTTACTTCGACATGGATGGAACTGGAGGGTATTATGTTGAGTGAAGTAAGTGAAGGATAATCATCATATGGTTTCACTCATGTGGAATATAAGAAATAGTGAAAGGGACCATAAGGGAAGGGGGGAACTGAGTGGGAAAAATTAGGGAGGGAAACAAACCATGAGAGACTCTTAACTCTGGGAAACAAAGGGTTGCAGAAGGAGAGGGGGGTGGGAGGATGGGGTGACTGGGTGATGGGCACTGAGGAGGGCACATGATGTGATGAGCACCAGGTGTTATACTGTATGTTGGCAAATCGAATTTAAATTAAAAAAAAAAAAAAAAAAAACCCGGCCTGTGAGGGGAGCAATGCACTGGAGATTCATGAAGTCTATAGAAGAGGGTAGGACAGGTCTATTGTCCTGTTGAACTGTCTGTCTCATTTGTTGAAGGTTATCTTGAGAAACAAGGGAATGCAGAGTAAAGAACCAGTATAGCCAAGGAGGGGTGGGGATGCGTTATATTATATTAAAGCTGGAGGCAGAATCACTTTTAGGGAACTTTCGTCATTGTTGTCAGCAAAGCACTTGCCTAGCACTTGATTCTAAAAAATTATGTCCCAGGATTTGGTTTAGAGAACCACACATGACACAAATTAAGCAAAATTGCTTTGCCAAATAAAAAAGAGTTTTGAATTTCGGCCAGCCATGCAAGAGGAGGGGTAAAGGGATCCCGGGAACCCAAAAGGGAAGGGGAAAATGAAGATGGATGGGAAAGACAGTTCCGTGACCCTCAGCTGGTGGACATTATAGCCTGCCTGCCTGTTACAGGGAAGGAATCCCATAGCTTTCCCACAGGAGACCCAGGGTTTAAACACAGAAATTCAAAGGCCTGAAAAAAACAAACCCAAACCCAGAACCAAACAAAAGCCTGGTGCTGTCTCCACCTGCAACCCCACCCCAGCCAGCATGAAGGAGCTGGGGTCCAAACAGGGAGGCGGCAAGTGCTTGGTCACTCTCAAACCCTCCTGTCTACATTTATGGAAAGACTTTGAGGTGACGGCCCACCTCAGTTGTAAAGTCAGAGGCTCTGGCAGGAAGCTTTGTGACAACCTTGGGGAACAGGCAGTTTCCTCTGGTTAGTGCTGTGGGTGACGGTTCCACCTCCTTCCCCAGAACATGCTGGTAAACAACGTTAGCCCTACCTTCCACCCCCCAGGTCTCCAGCAGCCAGGCCTCTGTTACTAGGGCAACCGATACTTTTAATTTCCTGATAAGCAGGGAACAGGTATCTGGGCCCCTTGAGAATAAGTAGCAATCTGAATTTGGTTTCCTTTGGGGTTGTTTGTTGTTGTGTGTTTTGTTTTGTTTTGTTTTGTTTTTTTGGTGTGTCACAAAAAGCAAAAATGATAAAGCAAAAGCAAAAGAAAGCAGCTTTCATTTCATAACCCCATTCACCCTGGGAACCTGATGCTCGTGGTCTCCCATGTATTCACACCTGGATTGCTGTTCAGACCTCCCACTTGTCATGCAGTCCAGAAGGTGCCAAGTGCTGTTACATTCTGCTTCCTCTCAGCGGTAAGCTCCCTCATGAGCTCTGTTATATACAACACTGAAGTACAACACAGCATAATATTAGCTCAGATACAGCTTATTCAGAGCATTTTCACAACTAAAGTCTCCCCTGGCCTTTGCAAGTAGCCCACAGGTTCTGTTGGGTGTGAAAACTCTGAGAGCTGAAACGGTGCCTTCTTGGGGCTGAGTTCGGGTTTGCGCGACTCAATCTATGGCAGCGGGCCTGGGATACAGGAGACGCTCAGCAAAGGACAGCTGCAGGAAGAGGTGTTAGAGTGACAACTGAGGCGAGCTGGGAAGAGGAGAAATGAGGAAGTGGGCTTAGCCCTTCTCAGCTCTTAGGTCTGGTAAGGGCACCTGCCAAGTCTGAGGCTAACCGTTACCCTTGAGTCGGTGTCTAATTTCAAGTGTGCAAGCTCCCAAGGGCACCGAGTTTGAGTGGCTGTATTCAGTAGAGTCCAGTTTTGGAACAGGTGTCAACTGGAGGCATATAGGTAAATAGACCCGTAGGTACCTATGTGAGTGTGTACATCAGTCCGTACACACATCTATGCACATCATCTCTTTAAGTATGACCAGGACATAAGGTGGAATGATATTCTCTGCAGGAGCGAAAGGGAAGAGAAGAGGGCAGTCTCTCAGACCCTGGTGGGGGGCCATGGTTGTGGATGATTCCAGTCCTGCCCCCAGCCTCTCTACCCAACCACGTTCCTCTCTTCCCTCCTCATCCCTCTCCACCGTGACTCTCCCCCCTCACTTCCTCCTTTCTTCACATGCTTGTCTTTCAAAGCCTTTCATCATTTCCTTAGCTTCCCCCACAATGGCCATGGCCACCATTGTTCAGCACAGCTTCTTCCTGGGCTGGGCAGGGGAAGAGGAGGGGGAATTGTGGGGGCATGGAGGTCATACCTTCTTGGGTTTTGTAATGAGGGTGAACGTGGACAGCTGGGTGTCGATGTCATTCATCAGTCAGTGAACAAATATATACTGATTTCCATGTCGTAGGGCAGTGCTACGTGCTCCTGTCTCTGCTCATTAAGTGAATAAAAGGGAAAGGATAGAAGGTAGTTAGTTCTTCCTCAGATCCCTTCACTAGGCTGAACACAAGGGCTTGGACAGAGCCATCTTAGGTTCTGATCCTGACAGCCACTAACTAGTTGTGTGGTGACTAGACTTCCCTACACCCCCACACCACTACACCCCACCCCCTGCCCCTGCTGGGAAGGCCAGGAACTGGAAGACTCTCATTTTCTCAAGGCGGGGATCTTCCCATTGTGGAGACCATGTCAGCAGAGGTGCCAGCACATGACAGGGACAGCCTGGAGCACAAGAATGCCTCGGATACACTTCCTTCTGACTCGACGATTCTAGGTTTCTTCTGTCAGTAAATGACCAGAATATGGTGGTTAATGAGACAAGTGAGTTGTAGGGGATCAAAGAGGTGTGGAATTCACGCAGACAATAGAAATATTTCACTGCAATTCAGATAAAGAAAAGCTGAATTTGGATTCAAATTAGTCAATTAGAGTTCATGCCGAAGACATTTTGGTGAAAGGGTTACTATTCTGGGCACCTGGGTGGCTCAGCACTTGAGCGTCTGCTTTCAGCTCAGGGCGTGATCCTGGGGTCCTGGGATCGAGTCCCACATCATGCCCCCCATGCCTCCCCCGCAGGGAGCCTGCTTCTCCCTCTGCCTGTGTCTCTGCCTCTCTCTGTGAGTCTCTCATGAATAAATAAATAAAATCTTAAAAAAAAAAAAAAGGTTACCACTCAAAAAATCAAAACAGTGGTAGAAGATGCAGGTATAGATGACAAAGGTGTAGGATTGAGAAGACTTTATTACTATAAGAAGGGTTCGGCTTATTAATGTAGGGCTCATCTAGGATGATCTTGGAATTGTTGCATAAGCCTTGTTTCCCCATCCAGAGTCTCAGACCAAGCCCTGACTCTGAAATGTCTGTTACTGCCATCATGACACCAAGGTGGTTTTTAAGTTTCACTTGGTCAGATGTGAAAAATATGTAGTTCTGGGAAATTGCACAAAGAAGCAGGGAGACCGTAAAGAAATGAATCAGGATCAGTACCTTTATAAATTGTGTTCATTCAGGTAAAGTAATTTGTCTTCGCGATGCTGCTTTGGTTATGCTCTGTCTGCTTATACCACGTTTGGCAGGCGGATATGTTTGATTTACAAGGCTTGTCCACCTGCTTGGGAAGGTGGTGCTTATTGGATCAGAAGTTGGAAGCAGTGGAGAAGATCAGGTATTTCTCATATCTAATTGTAGGTGGAAATGTCTAATGATCTTTGATGAATTACAAAGCCCTCCCTGATCTTTGAGTGCCCTTCTTTGCTCCTACAATGGTGAACAATGGGCTAATTTCCCTGGCATTACAGAACTATATATCTGCCTTATCTCTGGAGCTGTCATTTACATCTCAAGGACTGCCAGTAGCAGTGACACCTATTATGATGAGCCTCTGTTCCATGTAGGAAACAATGACAAAAAAAAAAAAAAAAAAGTCCTCATATATAGTTTGGGGTAGGTAGGAAATATCAGAAAGGGAGACAGAACATAAAGACTCCTAACTCTGGGAAATGAACTAGGGGTGGTGGAAGGGGAGGAGGGCAGGGGGTGGGGGTGAATGGGTGACGGGCACTGAGGGGGGCACTTGACGAGATCAGCACTGGGTGTTATTCTGTATGTTGGCAAATTGAACACCAATAAAAAATAAATTTATTATTAAAAAATATATATAGTTTGGGGAATTCCTCAGTGTGGAAGATAGGGCACACTGGGAGCAATGAGCTGACTGGCCTGAGTATCACCACATAGGTATCTGTTTGAGGGCATCAGAGAAGGCTTTGAGTACTGGGCTTTCACAGAAGACTCTACGACAACTGCTGGTGTATACTCATCAGTAGTGCCCCCCTCCACCCCAAGAACCTGGAAATAAGGTTCATCTGAGTATAAACGAAAGATGCACTCTATCTGCTTTGTGACTTTGGCAAGTTACTTAACATTTCTGAGAGTGTTTCTTCATCTATAAAGCTGGAATAGTAATGCCTAACTCGAAGGATTATTGGTAAAGCTGATTTGATGTCTATCAAATGCTTAGTGTAGTGCCTACATATAGAAAAAGTTCAATCCACGAAGAGTGGTCTGTTCCTAATGAATGAATGGCCAGGAAGAACTGGGAATTTCCTAAGTATAATCAAGGATTTAGGACTATAGTTCAGTTCAACAGATACATGTTGAGCATGCGTTAATGTTGCAGTCGTACTGCTGGGAATTTATTCATATTTATTCAACAAATACTATAAAGTAGTTGCTTGTAAGAAAATTGGTCATGTTTATCAGTTGCTCAAAGCCCTGAATAGTGCCAAAACGAAACTCTCAAATTCTGTTCGCTCTTCTTTTGAATGTATTCTGTATTTAGAAAGTTTTTTTTTTTTTAAGTAAGTAGACATTGCTAAGTGAAAGAAGCCAATCTGAAAAGTCTACATACTGTATGGTTCCAATTCTATGAAATTCTGGAAAAGGCAAAACTATGGAGACAACAAAAGAATCAGTGGTTGCCAGGGACTTCAAGGGAGGGAGAGAGGAACGAATAGGTAGGGCACAGGGGGCTTTTAGGGCAGTGAAATTCCACTTGATACTGTGATGATGAATACATGTTACTCTAGGTTTGCGGAATCCACAGAATGTATGAGACAAACAGTGAACTCTAAAGTGAACTATGGACACCAGTGAATAACAGTGTATCAGTATTGGCTTGTCACAACAAATGTAGCACGCAAAGGCAAGATGTTAATAATAGGGAAAACTATGAGGGTGAAGGTGAGGGCATACATAGGAATTCTCTGTATTGTACTTTCCTTTTGATTTTTGTATACCTGAAATTACTCTAAAAATTATTGTATTTTTCCAGTAAATAGAATTTTCCAAATTCACTTTTATCTCACAATCCTACCTCCTGGAGATCAGACTTAATTTCTTGGGCTGGAATGCACGTTTCTCCTTCATGGCCCTAGATAGCTGCGTATTTTTCTTAATCCCAGTACTTTTGCATTAAAATATCTTTTCCATAGGAATGTAAACTCTGTAAGGACAGGGACCATGCCTTATTTATCTTTGTGAGATAGTGCCAGTTTTCTGTTCAGACTTCCCAATGGTTGCCCATTCCAAGTGTTTTACATGTATTAACTCATTAAATCCTTTAAACAACCCTAGGAAGTAGGTACCATTCTTATTCCTACCAGATAGAAGAAAACTAAATCACAGAGAGGTTAAGAAACATGTCTAATTTAACAAAGCTAGTAACTGGCAGAGCTGGGATACCAACCCAGGTAGTCTGACTATAGAATTTGCAGAAAAAGTACCAGAAAAGCCCCAAATTTTTAAAGCATAGTCACACACATTTTGGGGGAGTGGTGTAATCATTTTAGGGTGCCTCAATTATAGCTTTTAATATTTATTTATTTATTCATTTATTTATTTCTAGAGAGAGAGAGCGAGCGAGAGCTCACAGGGGTGGGGAGGGGCAAAGGGAGAGGGAGGGAGAGAATCTGAAGCAGACTCCCGGCTGAGCGGAGAGCCTGACAGGGGCTGAATGATCCCATAACCCTGAGATCATGACCTGAGCTGAAATCAAGAGCTGGACCCTTATCCAACTGAGCCACCCAGGTGCCCCACTCAATTATTTCTTTTAAAAAATGCAATAGTGGACTGGAAGAAAAAAGGAGAAATACCTTGCACAGAGTAGGAGTGGTATTGTCCTGTGAAAGTTTTATGTTTTTTGTATATTACATGCATGTGTATTTGTGTTGTATGCCATGTAAAATGTATTTAGAAAGCTCACCCCCTTTCTGTGAGAACTATTACCTCGGGTAAGAAGTGCAGAGCTGAGGCAGCTGCCAGCTCCTGCCAGCCACCCCTGGCACCTGCCCCCTTACTCTGAGAGCATGTTGGCCTCGTTCTGCGCAAGTGCTGGCTTCATCTCAGCAGCTCCTGTCATGTCCAAACCCAGTGATGTCCAGAGGCAGAAAAATACCATCCCTTCTAGAGAAACTTGTACCAGATATCCCCAGCAGATTGCCCCCCGACTAGAATAGATAGCTCCTTACTAGTCAGAGCTGAGTTGCATGCCCACTATAAATGAAGCTCGAGAGAGGAAACTTGGACTTCAAGGATCAGATTCCGCCCACGTGATACAACTTTAGCCAAAGATTGCCAGCCAAGATAAAGGCAGAATGGGTGTTAAGCAACCTGAGTGTTTGCCCTGAGTAGAACCCAGAACAAACATGCTTCCAGCAATTTCCTGTCTCCTTAGAGACAAAAGGTTAGGGCAGACTACCCTTGGAGTCATCCATTCATTTATTCACTCAAATATTTACTGACTACCTCGTGTGCACCCACAGAGTCAAGCAAAAGAGACAAAACTGATGCCTCTTGGGAAAACTCTAGAAAAGGAGAAAGTAGTTAAATAATCTCAGAAATATATATGTAACTACGAATAAGTGCTTTTACAGAAACAAAGGAAATGGTGTGATTGAGGCTAACAGGAAGATCTGATTTAAATGGGAAAGGGTCAAGGTCTGGTCAAGGTTATACAAATATAGAGCACAGACTTGTCTAAAAGAGAGCAGTTTGAGAACACTGGCTCCAGAAGCTCTTTGCTGTAAATCAAAGGTCATCTTTGTTTCCATTATTCAGATGTCCTTTACAAATCCTGGCCACCATTGCTTTTTCCTGACAGATGGTTGGTTGTCATCCAAGTCATTTATCACAGGAGATCAGAAGCCAAGACTCCAAGATAGTCTGAAGGCTAGATAGTTGAGCTGCTCATCTCAAGCTATGAAGAGGAATTGTACAGGACTATTGATAATGTTATTCTGTACCAGAAAGCCCATCCTCCGGACAGGTTTTTGATTTTGTTGTTGTTTTGGTGTCTTTGTGCCAAAGGGCAATATCATATCCTGTGCATGTATCCTCATTCCCCCTGGAGTGTAATAAACATTGATCATTCTAGAATATGTGAATATGGAGGCAAGGCTGGACTCCAGAGCATTTCCACTGCAGTCAGGTCAGCTGGCCCCTGGAGCATAGGGGCAGGTGTGAGGGTAGGCAGAGAAGTATCCAGGAGAGGACCCCACTGCAGACCCCAAAAGCAGTGATACTTTGCTTTTAAGTTCTGTCTTTGGCAATATCCTTCTATCACTCTACCTCCCTGAACAAAACTCATTTGGGAGCTTCCTTTCAAGATCTTCAAGAAAGAAAGGCTCATGTCATATTCTTCCACTCTACAGCCAGACTCTGGAAGAATAATCTGTGGAATAATGTGGGGAATGACAGTTAAAGGAAGAAAAGCGGGGGTGGGGGTGGGGTGGGGAGGACATTCTCTTAGCAGAAACTGAGGCCTCTTGTTCCATCTTGTAACTTTCAACTTTCCTATCTACCAAATCAGTCAGCTCCATACCCATTCTCATCTCCTTTTTTCCCCTTCAAATAAAGTTCTCTTTTGAAGCCAATCTTGTACCCTCACCTTCTCCCTTCCTCTCAGACCTTGATCCACCTGCCACTCTCTCTCATACTTTACATCTTGTTCCTGCTATTTCATCACTAGGCTTATCACTAACCTTTCCCATTTTAACCTGCCATTTCAAACCCATATGTCCCTCGAACTAAGCAACAATTAACTTTCCTACTGTTATCTGTATTTTCTCATTCTCAACTGGCTTATACTTCTATTTATGTCACCTTAAGGTCCTAATGAGTATTTTAAAAATCTTTTAAAATGTTTCAGATTCCCTCTCCTGCTCTCCACCTCACACACACACACACACACACACACACACAGAGTCTCTCTAAAAAAATAAATATCTTTTTATAAAATAAATTAAACTCATATACATATGGAAAAATGCATGAAAGTGTACAGTGCAAAGAATGATCACATAGTGAACACATCTATGTATGTGCCACTAGATAAAGAATTAGGACAATCCCAGCACCCCAGAAGCCCTGTGGTATTCTTCCAATCATTACTTCATAAATCCTTCCTTCATGAGTCTACCATCATCCTGGCTTCTCATACCATATATTAGTTTTGCTTGTTTTTAACTTTATATAGATGGAAACCTACATTATGTGCTCTTTTGTGTCTGGTTCTTTGGCTCAACATCACGTTTATGTGGTGTAGCCGTGTCACAAGCAGCAGGGATTTATTTACATCTTCACGGCTGTACAGTATTCCATTGTAAGAATATGCCACGGTCTATCCATTTCAGTGTTTAGGGACATTTGAGATCATTTTCAGTTTGAGGCTATTTCAAATAGGATTTCCACGAACATCTGTGCATGTCTTTCTAGTGTACATGTGCACATATTTCTTCATCTGTTTTCAAAGGAAGGAACTAGTTTGGTTTGGACCACTGTAGAATAGGTTGGGAAAATTAAGGAACCACAATATTCAGCCAGCTGGACAGGTCGATCATGAACAACTACTGTACTTAGACAGAGAAGCATAGGACAACAATGCAGCCAAAAGAAGATACTTGGGGAAGAGATATGTCCTTGCATGTGGATGTAACACGCAGAGAATAGGGAACAGAAACAGACCATGTAATTATGTACAAAATTGCATAGGCTCAGAATACAGACAACTTTTAGAACCTCCTGGCAAAGACTAGACAGTTTAATACCAGGGCTGGATTCTCTACTCCTGCTCATCCACCTTGTCTGTGACAGGAGAGGTACCTGGAGGCCATTCTTAGGAGAAGGAAAGGAGCTGTAGGTCTGAGGGTCATTTCTATGGATCCCAAACACATTTCTGCCCCTGTCTTCTGTCTCCCACACATGAAACTGAGACTAAAACATCTGTGAATGGAGACACTTCAGTTGGACTCTGCACACCTTCCACACTTCCCACCCTACAGATGCAGGTCTGGGAGGGAGAGGGGAGACCCACAGAGGGCCCAGAAGCAAGCGGGGTGAATCGGATGCAAATTTTAGTCCCACAACGAAAGCTTGAACTCTCTGCATGTTTGAAAACCAATGAATATAAGAAGGATGCAGAAGGAGCTGAAAGGCTGTAGGGGGTTTCCCGTTAGACCAGGAGTGCCTACAGCTGCATCTGACATCATCATCATCCCTTGCATTTGGGTCCCATAAGAGTCCACAGAGAGCTTTCTGTTCCCTAGCTTCCACGTCTCCGTGGGGTGGAAGGGGAGGGATTACCCCCACTTGGCTGATTTGCCCAAGAACACTCTGGAGGAAAGGCAGGGTCAGAATCCTCGGCGCTCCTGTCCCTCCTTGGATCCCAAAGAGTAGCCCTTGGCTCGCTGGTTCTCAGGGAAGTGTAATAGGGAGAGGAGTGAGGGCACGTGCCGCGCGGGCGCAGGACACCGGAGCTCGGAGGGTCCCGGGAGGCTCCGAGGGCCCCGGGAGCTTGGACGGCCCCGGGAGCTCGGACGGCCCGGGAGCTCGGACGGCCCACCGACGGCGCGGGGGCGGGGGCGCTGGAAGGTGCAGGGCTGCGCGGCCTCTTGGAGCTCCGCGCCCCCTGGGTCGGGAGCCCGCGGAGCAGGGCGGCGAGACAGGTCGCCGGGCAGGCAGGTCGCGCGTGCCGGGTGCCCCGCGGCGGGGGGCGGGGGGGGGCGGTGGCGCCGCCCCGTCCCGGACGCGCGTGAGCGCCCTCGGCCAGCCGGCGCCAGCCACCCGAGGGCACAGCCGGCCCGCCCAGGTGCGCCGCCCGCCCCCCCGCGGGAAAGCGAAAGTGCGGGGCCCGCCCTGGACCCGGGACGCGCGCCCGCACTCGCCGGGCCATGGACGGGCTCGGCCGCCGCCTGCGAGCCAGCCTGAGACGGAAGCGCGGCCGCGGGGGTCAGTGCGGGCGCGGGGGGCGCGGGGGGTAGGGGGTGCGGGGTGTGGGGGCGCTGGCTCCGGGGCGCGGGGGCGCTGGCTCCGGGGCGTGGGGGCGCTGGCTCCGGGGCCCGGGGCTGGGGGCCCGGGGCGGGGGCGCTGGCTCCGGGGCCCGGGGCTGGGGGCGCTGGCCGGCCGCCAGGTGCGCGGGGGGCGGGGGCGCAGGTGCGGGGGGCGCGGCCAGCTGACGCCGGGCCGGAGGCCAGCGGAGCGGCCGGGCCCTTGGGGGCGGGGGGGGGGGGCGAGGAAGCCGTGGTGGGGCCCCGGGGCCACGCGTCCCTCCAGCCAGGAAGCCGTGGCGTAACCGCGGGGTGCTCGAGGGGCCCCGGGCCCGGCCTCAGCCCCGCCCCGCCGCTGGGCTCCCGGAAACCCGGCTCCCGACGCGACCGCCGCTGCCTGCACCTGGGGGCGCGGCCCGGCCAGTGCCGCCCTCGCCCCCGCCCCCGGCCGAGCCCGCCCCGCGGCCGCTGCCTGGGGCCCCGGGCCGCCTCACGCCCCCCTGGGCAGGGAAGCAACCCCGGGCCCTGGGGCTCCGCTGCGGCCCCCTGCGGCCCCCCAGCGCGCTGGGCGCTGCCGGCGGGAGCTCCTGCGTTCCGGCTTGCAGGCGCCCGTCCTGAGGCTGCGCACAGGACCCCGTAAGCCCTTTGCCCAGAGGCCCCACTTACCGAGGAGAAAGGAGCATTGAAAGTAAATCGGGGTGCCTTCAGACACTGGCAATCAAGAGTTGAAGGAGACCCCTTCCTCCTCCAGCCCCCGGAATGGCGGAGGCCCCGCGAAGGCATCAGTGCTCCTTCTGTGGCCGCTCCGGCGGGCACCCCCAGTCCTTGCTGCTCCCCCTAAACACAGGCGTCCAGTATCAGGTCATTTCAAGGAGGAGAGGCCAGAGACCGGAGTGGGGGTAGGGAGCGGGACCACAATGGCTGGAGCAGAGTTCAGCCCTTCTGGCGGGCCTGTTGTCCTCTGCTCTCTGGAGGGTACTGGCCTGGTCTTTCCAGGGCTCCATTGCCTCCGAAATGTGGGTGAATTGAAGAGTTCTGCTTTTTTTGCAGCTCAGAGGAAACATTGCTGTTGTTCCCACCCACCCCAGCCCCAAAACTGGGCTGATGACTATGTCTGGAGCAGCTTCCTGGGCATGGGGTAGCTGTGAGATGAGCAGCCTGTATTACCTGTCCTGAGGTCAGCCACTTGTCAGGCCAGAAGAGCGTGCCCTCCCCATCTATTATGCCATCCTCCACCTTTCTGGGGTGTTCCCCTTCTTTTGTCCTTTCGGGCTCAGGGAAATTGTGTGGTAAGAGGGTGTGTGTGTGTGTGTAGTGTGTACATGGTTTGTAAACCATCCTGGTGGGAAGAAGTGGCAGTGGTGGTGGTCCTAAGTTGAGAGCAACAGAGCTAGAAAAGGAAGGGCTCACTTTCCAAATCAAAGTTCCAGAAAGTCCCCTCACCTATATTCTGGCTGGTTCTGTGACTACTCAGGTAGTGTGGGAGGGGCATCCTGTTGGAGGAACAAGTGTAACCTGACTTCCCTAGAAAGGGTGGCTCCCTCCTCAACTAAAAAACTCAAGATAGTAATTTCATCCCAGGGCCCTGGGGATTAAATGAGCTGACCTATATTAGTAGGAGAGAGTGCTTTCTCTTCGGCTTTTCTCTTCTGTTGATAAACCTCTTTGAAAAGAAAAAAAAAAAAAAAAGCATTCTTTTTTTCCAGATTTCTTGGGCTTCAACCCAAAAATCTAGTAACTTCTTTTGTTTGATTTTGTGACTTTTGCTGTTCTCCTGGCTCTCCTGATAAAACAGGAGGAAATGGGCTGAAAATGCAACTCAAAGGCTTTAGGGAGAGGAATAATTTCCTGAGGTTCTGGAATGATCAGTGAAACGATTTGGGTTTCTCAAAGACTTGCAAACAGGAGGCACCTCACATTTGTGGGATGTTTGGTATGTACTGCCTCCGGAAGGTGGGAGCATAGACATGGAACTCTCGTAATTCCTACTCCCAACGGATTCTATTAGTAGTCCCTGGATTATTCTGTGCCTCAGTTTCCCCATCTGTATCAGGCAGATACTTGTTCCTCAGATAGGTGGTAGGGATTGGGCAATAAGTTTGTGCAGATTTGTAAGGCAAATCTTGCCTTTGTGATGACAGTTTTGAGTATTCTGGGTCATTGTCCTCACCATTACAGCATTTGTGACATCCTTACTTGTTTGGAGTTCTCCCCATGTGTCACGTCTGGGCCCCTGAGTACTGGCTCTCACTAGTCCCACAAAAGCCTGCTCTTTTTTTTCTAATTGGAGTTTGATTTGCCAACATACAGCATATCACCCAATGCTCATCCCGTCAAGTACCCCCCTCAGTGCCCATCAGCCAGTCACCCTAACCCCCCTCCCACCTCCCCTTCCACCACCCCTTGTTCGTTTCCCAGAGTTAGGAGTCTCTCATGTGCGGTCACCGCCACTGATATTTTCACTCATTTTCTCTCCTTTCCCCTTTTTTCCCTTTCACTATTTTTTATATTCACCAAATGAATGAGACCATATAATGTTTGTCCTGGTCTTAAGAACAAGGCAGCCATCTTCCCTCTTCCAACAACCCACTTTCCCCCAGAGGGCTGCTAATTGTTTGCCGGAGTGGCAGAAGCTGACACCAAACCCTTTCACCTCCTGGCTCTTACCCCATGCATTTAGTCATGCAGCAGTTTACGTGAGAATCCTAGGTGATTTGTTGCTCTTTTTCTCTCTTCTCCAGCCTCCAGATACAGCCTCTAGACACCACTAGAGCCCAAGGGGTCAGGTACTCTGCTTTTAGCTTGGGCAGAAATTTTGACCTGGCCCAGCAGGCAAAAACCACTGAGCAGGAGTGGGGCAGAGATCAGCCCAGTTGCATTCCACCATCACTGAGTGACCCCCAAGGCTGCTGATGCATCCAGTCCCCTCCTGTAGGCCAGGGAGGACGACCTGAGGCAGTGCTTCCTATTTGGGAAGAGGGATTCTTTGCTGGAGCCCTGGGAACGGGTCCCGTGAGAGAAGTCAGTCTTAGGATATATTGCAGGGGGTGAGAGATGGACCACTGTACATCATCCTGAGGTGTCAGGAATTCTCCAGCTCAGAGATGGATTTGCTCCTATTTTTACCTCCAGGAGAAGAGAGTTTTAGGTTCAGATCAATTTCCAGGACTCTCTCGCTAGAAAAAAATTTCCATTTGGAGAATTAATGGGCCAAGTCTATTTATCTCCCTCAGGGGAGGCAGTGCCATGTTGGCTGTGGGGGAATGTTTGGGCCTGTGCCCTGCTTGCAGTCCTGAAGCTCTGGAAGCTCCAGAGTGCAGCGGTGGGCCTTGCAGGGTTTTTTTGGTGGTAGTGAATCAAGTTGAGATATGAAAGGTCAGGAGTTGAAGTTATGGGATCTAAGATCCCTGTCCTGGGGCTGGTGAGGTTCCAGTGCCCACAGTCTGCTGTTGGGCCTTCTTCCCTGTCCCGAGGTTGTGAATAAACTCACTGCACAGTGTGCAGCCCAGAATTCAAAGCCTTTAGCCCAGAAGCAGCTGGGCCTTGGAGGTGTTTGCTCCTGACCTTTTCTCTTGCCACACCCTGGGGCTCTTGGGAGGAGCTGAGGTCTGAGCTGCAGTGCCAGGATGCTGCCTTCTTGATGCGGTCGTTTTGTTGCCTTCCTGGGTCCCGTCACATCCTTCTTGCTCAATCATTGGGTGCTCGGGATAGAAGCCGCCCTCCCCTATCTGGAAGGCAGCACACGGCGTGGCTTCATGGAGCTGTGGTTGGAGACTGAAGCGGCAGCCCTTCTCTCAGGCTCTCAGTAGCCAGTCTGTGTTGGAGGAAGGGGAAGCACTCCATGCCCCGAAAGTTGGAGAAGATGGAAGGACAAGTGGTAGGCGGGATGCTCAGGCTCTTCCGCAACCGGCTGCCTCGACTCCGAGCAGGTCTGGACTGGATTGCCCACTTCCTGTTTTCTAGGGTGACCCTCTTCAATGAGGCTGTTTCTTCCTTGAAATGCTTCTTCCTCCTCCTCTTAAGTGTAGAGTCTTTTATAGTTTGACCTCCACTTGGTCCCCCATGTGACTAGGCCAGGATGCTTCCCCTATTAGATTTTAGAGCTGGTCATGCCCTCTGTGGTCACAGACACATGGCCTTGGGATCTATTCTGATTTGGGTATGTGTCCATTTGGGGCTTACTGTTTCAGGTACTGCCCTGGGCACCCATGGGTGAGCACAGTTTTTGCCTCTGGGGCAGAGGGCCTCCCAACTGGCTCCCCAGTACATTTCCTTGGCTTCCAAATCAGAGGTTTCTGTTCTCCTCTTGGCTCCCTGTGCTTTCACAAATCTCCCAGGGTAGGCTCCAAAACTGCCCAGTTGGCCCTGACCCTGTTCAGGCCCGGAGGAACTGGGCAGGCTCCAGGGACCTCAGCGTTGGCATGGGGAGTCCGAGGTGCAGAAGTTGCCTGGAGCCACACAGACCACTCGGGGCTCCGGCCACTGAGATACCAAGTGGGCCCTGGTGTCTTGGTTTCAGGATCTCTCCAGGAGAGGGAAGCTGTAAAGGAACCGGAAAGGGCCCAGGAGATCAGTCTGCCCACCTTTGCTGGAGGGCAACACTTCTTTGAATACCTCCTGGTGGTTTCCCTCAAAAGAAAGAGTTCAGGGGATGACTATGAGCCCATCATCATCTACCAGTTTCCCAAGGTAAGGGCTGAAGGAGAGGGCAGGGGGAGCCAGGATTTGGGTGGCAGGAGGGTAGGGGTGGAGGTGCCCTCTCCCTCACTCCACCCTGCGGGTTTGAGTCTAGGGCCACCCTGTGCCCAGTGCTCCTATTTCCTTAGGGCCCAGCCCTGTTTCCTGTTATCACCCACAGAATCTAGGTCTGGCTTCTTTGTGAGGAACTGACCTGGGCTCCCTAGCTGGGAAACCAGGCTGGTTCTTCTGCCCCTTTGGGCCTCGTCGCTCTTCCAAATTCCCCTCTCAGTCCCCTTGTCTAGAGAGGCTTGCCTTGTGCCAGGCCCCTAGCAGGCCTCCCCAGGCCAGGGTGGGTGGGAAGGAGAGGGTGGGGCAGGCTCACAGCTGGTGGGCAGGCTCAGCCTGTGGCCACAGCCCAAACACCAGGCTCCTTCTTGTCTGCTCCGCACTGGGGGAGGGGTGGGGACAGGGCATCCTTCTCGTTAACCCGGACAGCAGCTCGACAGCTGAGGCGGCCGCTGCTCTGATGTGGTGGTTCTCTCATGCGGCCGTCCCAGGAGACCAGGCAGCCTCTGGGCCTTTCTGGATTCAGTGAGGCCCTGGCCTCCTCCCTGCCTGTGTGGATGTGTAGGGTACTGATGTCTGACTGAGGCTCATGCAGACTTGGCCTGGGAGGGGCTTTCAGCCTGAGCTGGCCTGCCCCGGAATGAAGTCCCTGTGCAGAGGGACAGGCAGAGGCACCTGCTGAGCCCCCAGGAAAGCTGATTCTCAAACTGCTTTGGAGCTGCCAAAGAAGCCTGCCAACCCCCCAGCCCTCTCCTCCTGCCCCTTCCTCCACAAGTCACTGGTCTCTTTTGCCATTCCTTCTAGCGGGAGAACCTGCTTCGGGGCCAACAGGAGGAGGAGGAGCGGCTGCTCGGAGCCATTCCCTTGTTCTGCTTCCCAGATGGGAATGCGTGGGCACCGCTCACTGAGTACCCCAGGTGACTGCTTGGGCCTGGGACAGAGGAATCTGGTTCTGGGGGGGAAGGGACAGGTGTGAGCTCTGTGGGTCCCCTGGCTCCCTCACCCTGCTGCTGTGCCAGGTTCTCACCAGCTTCCCTCCTGACGGGGTGGGACTAGAGTTGATTCACTTAGGAACATCTTGCCTGGAGTCCCCCAGGGTCAAGGATCCTGGACAACTAGGTTAATCAGTCAGTCACCTATGTCCAGAGAAGGGCAAGGCTGTCTCGCCCATCCTGGGAATGACCCATTGCCGTGTTTTGACTGCCTCTGGCAGAAGCCAGACTTTGCAGAAAGCCCTTGGCTTCTAAGAAAGCAATGTGGCAAAGTCCCTTTCAGCGTCAGCCCTGGAATTTGGCTGCCTGAGTTTGGATTTTGGCTTTACCACTTTTGAGCTAAATGACTTTGGATAAGAATCACCTCAGCCTCAGTTCCTTTGTGTTTCAAGTGGGGAAGAGTAATTGAACCCACCTCAAAGGGTTGTTTTGAGAATTAAACGAGGTGGCCTGTGTAGAGCTGGATGCCAATAAGCACTTAATAAGTTACTGATGTGGTTACTACTCTCATGATTAATCGGCAGCTCCCCTCTGCCCTCCTGACCCCTCCTCAGCATCTCTCTGAGACTGACTGCCTTCCGATTTTAGGATCCAGTGAGTAAATGCAAATATGTGTCTGTTCTTTTGCAGGGAGACCTTTTCCTTTGTTCTGACCAACGTGGATGGGAGCAGGAAGATTGGATACTGCAGGCGCCTCTTGGTTTGTGCTGCTCAGAACTGCCCCCTCCTCTCTGTGGCCCGCTCTGCTCCACAGCTGGGCTTGCTCGAGCTTCAGCTGCAAAAGCCAAGGCTCCCTGGCAGTGGTGGTTGCAGGGAGAGCACAACCCAGCACCTGCTGCCATGTTAGTGCCCTCTGCAACCCTGCAGGAACGGGGACACAAGCCCCTCCTTGGCCGCCCAGGCGACCTTTGCTGGCCTTGCTTTGGTCTCTGCCCTTCCCAAGCTCTCAACAGCTCACCCTGGGGGCGGCTCCTCATCCTCTCTCCACCTTCTGTACCCAGGCCTGTCTGCCTCAGCTCCTGGAGCCTCCCAGAGCAGAGACTGGGATTCAGACGGTGGTTCTTGGGTCTCCAGGGGATTCTCCAAGTCACTGTTACAGTGCTGTCCTCTCCAGCCAGTGTTCTCTCCACACCACACTCGCTCCCTTTCTCTGCAGACCCCAGATGGCTCTGGTGCTGATGGTGGCGGTGCTTGGCCCCTTCAGGGCTATCTTCTTTTGGCTTTGGTGGCTGCTCTGGCCTCCCTGTTGCCTGGGCCACAAACAGAACCTCTACCCAGCCAGGCCTTTCTCCATCTGACCCACCATTGTCCACGACTCCCCCAGCCCCACTACCAGCCTTCTGCCCCATCAGCCCCAGCTGGGAGAAGCCCTAGGGAGGCAGCAGTGCTGAAGGAGCCTCTCTGTCCCTCCACAGCCCGCCGGCCGTGGCCCTCGTCTTCCCAAGGTGTACTGCATCATCAGCTGCATCGGCTGCTTCGGCCTGTTCTCCAAGGTAGAGGTGGAGTGGGATTCCTCGGGGCCTGTTGGGCCTGTTCAGCTCCCTGGCTGCCTGACCCACGTGTGTTCCCTGGGCTTTTAGTGGAGCTCTTCCCTCACAGCTGGGGTCAAACCAAGGCACACTTGGGGAAACTGAGGCAGAGAGGTGCTTGGGCTCCACTTTATTTTCGAGAAGAGTGGGAACTGAGCCCAGGGACTGTCTCCCCTGAAGAGAGCCCATGCTCCCACTCTGGTCAGGTAAGAAAGCAGCTGGAGCAGGACAGCAGGGAGAGCCCCAGGTTAGGGGGTGGGAGTTTCCAGTTCCTCATCAGGCAAATACATGCAATGATCCCTCACCTCCCTGACTCATTGTCTGGTGTGAGGCTCCAATGAACTGACATGAGAAACACGGGACACTGAACAAATATGAAGACAATTACTATACACTGGGGTTCCTGAGACTCCCTCTGACTCCTCTGAGGGTGGAGGTCTGCAGGGCTTCTCCTGCTGGAGCTACCTGGAGCGCCAGGACATCTGAGTCAGTTCTCAGAATGGATGGGGCGTGTCTCAGTGGCCACGCAAAAGCTTCAGAGTGCTCTGACCCCAGCAGGCCTTGGGAGGATGAGGGCAGGACACTGTCAGCCTTTGCTTGGTGGAGTGTTCATCTGTGCAGGGTTCTGAGGGATGGGGTCTGGCCCTGGCCCTGGCCCTGCGGGCGGGGAGTCTCCCAAGAGGCCCAGGCTTCTGGGCTCCCACTGCATCTAGCATGATGGGACATGGTACCATTGTGGACAACGGTTTACTCTGGGATGGCTCCTGGGAGAAAGGAGCTTTTGTCGGTCCAGGAGAAGGGAGAACTGTGAACTGGTAATGAGGGCAAAAGGAAGAAGCTGCAGGAGATAAACCGCAGACTGGGCTCTGCCTGGAGGAGAGGGAAGCAGCTGGAGGGTGGGGTTGTGAGGTGGGGAGAGACAGGGGGACACTCATATGTGGGGCCTCTACTGCCTCCCAGTGGCTTCCTTTGAGCCTTGAGTCCCACCATCCCTTGCCTTGCAGATCCTGGATGAGGTGGAGAAGAGGCACCAGATCTCCATGGCGGTCATTTACCCATTCATGCAGGGCCTCCGAGAGGCGGCCTTCCCTGCTCCCGGGAAGACCGTCACGCTCAAGAGCTTCATCCCAGACTCGGGCACTGAGGTGGGTTCCTGAGCGTGAGCCCCTCCCTGGCTGGAGAGGGTGGGCTTTGGTGGCACCACTCTCACAGTCCTGCCATTCGTGGGGTTAACACATGAGCTGGGCGGGGACTGGGGCCCAGCTGGAATTTTGGGGCAGAGCTGAAAATCAAACCCAAGGTTTCTGATTCTCCCAACCTGACGCTTTCAAGGACCTCGTTAAAGCCACCAAGACTTGTATTTATAATAAAGAAAACCAGTGCCCCCCACACTGCCACTTTTCATCATTTCCCCCACCCCCTTATCTTCCCATGTGTGTTCAGTGCCTTTACCTTATGGCCTCCACCTGTCTACTTCTTATCATCCATCCCCACCCCTGTGTCCCCACCCCTGTGTCCCCATCTGTGCCTCAGAGGGATGCTACTAAGCAGCCTGGGGCAGCAAATAGCACATTATTTTAAGAATCCCAGTCCTGACCCTTGGCACTTTGGAAGATGGGTGTGTCTCCCTGAACCTTGTCTTCCCCACATAAAATAAGGGGAGGGGTCAGGCTTTTTCCCTTTCTCCAAAAATAAGCACGGAATGCTTGTAATAGTGGATACAATGAGTGTGATTCCTGACCTGGCACCTACAGTCTAGTGGAGATACAGACATTAAATAAGTAAACACATGGATAAAGTACATAGTTTAACAAGGCACAGCAGTGACGAAAGGGAGGAAACACGATGGGAAACACACATTAGCGAGGGCCTCTGAGGCGGAGGGAGGGGGAGACAAGAAGACTGAGCAGGGGTGGGGTGGGGGAGCCAGCCTGAGAAGGCCCTCAGGCAGGAAGAGCACAGTGTGGGCCAGGCCAGGGACAGGGGTCAGCGTGACCCTTGGTGCTGAGGGAAACCAACCGTGGATGGGCTTCCAGCAGGGGAGGGGCGGGGAGAATCGAGTGGAGACCAGCAAAGACCCAGCCTTCCGGGACTCTGGCACCATCCAGGGTGGTGATGCCTCCTCTCTCTGGTTCCCCTGCAGTTCATCTCCCTGACACGGCCCCTGGACTCCCACCTAGAACACGTGGATTTTAGTGTTCTGCTGCGCTGTCTCAGTTTTGAGCAGATCCTTCAGATCTTTGCCTCTGCTGTGCTGGAGAGAAGAATCATCTTTCTGGCAGAAGGTCTCAGGTGGGTCTGGCTGCTGAGCAGCTCTCCTGGGCTGACCGGTGCCCCTGGGTTCAGGGGACAGGTCAGAGGGCTTTCTAAGGGAATCAGGCTGTAGGACCCCTGCACTCTCCTTCCTGCCTCTGTGTCTGATTCTGCACCAAGCCTCGTGGAGAAACAGCTGTTGCAATTCCCCTGCTTCTGCCTCCAAACTTGATTGCTTCCTCAGCCTGAAGAAAATTCCAGATGTAGCTCTGAGCAGGGCATGAAGTGTTCTGGGCCAGCCCAGGTGGAGAGTGGTCGGGATGGGTGCAGTTGTGATTCTACTCTTGATGGCTTAGGGAAGGGAGGGAGGGTGGAGGGTACAGGACAGGGTAAGAAGGTGCATACTGGTATTGAGGTCAAGCTCATCATCCTTAATGGCCAACACATCTCATCTATCCATTTGTTCACTCATTCAAAAAACATTTGTTATGTGTCAACTGTCTGCCAGATGCCAAACATCAGGAAGATACAGACAAACAAGACATGGTCTTTGACCTTAGGGTACGGAGACTCCTGTAATGCTTGAAAGCATAGGTGTTGAAATCAGCAGAACAAGGTTCAAGTCCAATATATTCTTCCACCTGTAGCTCTGTGCTTCCCCTTAGGTCAGTTTCTTAACTTCTTAAAGTCATTATCTCCTTAACTGTAAAATCAAGATAATGATTGCAACTACCTCACAAGGTTGTGTCGAGGATTAAATGAAACAGTGCATACCAGGTACCTACCACCCTGCCAGGCGCACACCTATTGGTAAGAGCTAGCTGGGATTTTTTTTTGCTCTTTTAGTTTTACTTATTTTTACTTTTTAATCATTATTTTCTATTAAGTATAGTTGACATACAGTGTTACATTAGTTTCAACATATTGATTCAACAATTCTACACATTATGCAGTGCTTACCAAGATAGGTGTAGTCAACACCCGTCACCATAAAATATTATTACAAGATTATTGACTATATTCCCTATGCTGTACTTTTTTTCATCTCTGTGACTTATTTATTTTATAACTAGAAGTCTGTACCTCTTAACCCCCTTCACTTATTTTGCCCACCCTCCCTCACACTTCCCCTCTGGCAACCACCAGTTTGTTCTCTGTATTTATGAGTAGGTTTCTGCTTTCGTTTGTTTTGTTTTTAAGATTCCACATATAAGTGAAATCATATGGTATTTGTCTTTCTCTGTCTGACTTATTTCACTTAGCGTAGTATCCTCTAGGACCATTCATGTTGGTATAAATGGCAAGATTTCCTATCTCACATGGCTAATATCCCATGGTATATACATCTTCTTTATCCATTCATCAGTCGATGGACACTTAGGTTGTTTTCATATCTTGGCCATGGTAAATATTGCTGCAGTGAACATAAGTGCATACAGCTTTTCACATAGTGCTTTTGTTTTCTTTGGGTATACGCTCAGCAGAATTACTGGGTTGTACTGTGTTTGAATGTTTAAGTTTTTGAGGAACCTCCATACTGTTTTTCATAGTGGCTGCACCAGTTTGCATCCCATGAGCATTGCAAAAGGGTTCCTTTTCTCCATATCCTTGCCAACAGTTGTTATTTCTTGTCCTTGTGATCCTAGCTCTTCTGACTGCTGTCAGGTGATACCTCATGATGGTTTTAATTTGCATTTCCCTGACAGTTACTAACAATGAATACCTTTTTGTGTCTGTTGTATGTCCTCTTTAGAAAAGTGTCTATTCAGGTCCTCTACCCATTTTTTTAGTCACATGATGATGATGAGGATGATGATGATGATGATGATTTTTGGTGTTGAATTGTAGGAGTTCGTTATATATTGTAGATATTAACCCTCTATTAGATATATCATTTACACATCTTCCATTCAGTATGTTGCCTTTTCGTTGTATTGATGGCTTCCTTTGCTGTACAAAACCTGTTATCCTTAATAATAAGTTCACAGTTGAATATATCCCTGGGCACAGGCGAAGAAGGGTACTGTCATGTCTTGGTCTCTGCCTGTTAGGGGCTTCAAGTCTGAGAAAGATATGGGGAGACATGTGACAGAATGGAGGAGAATAACATGAAACAGTAGGAGACTGACCTATTGCTGTGGGCGGGGGAGAAAGCCAATGATGTTGGGCTGACAACCCTCATTCTGTCTTTTAGGGAAGAGGAAGAAAAGGATGTTAGGGACTCAAATGTTAGGCCAGAGGGTCAGGTGAATATCGTGGGTTTTAGAGGAAAGGAAGTTTGGGCAGGGAGTGAGGGCTGTGGGTTGAGCACTCTCTAAAATCAGTGATAACCAAAAAGACACTAGTTGTAGGCCTAATCCTTGTGGGAAGTGGTGTAATCTATTGCTCTGGAAATAGTGCTTCTACTTTGAACCCTGGAGAAAAATGAGAAGTTTCTGTTGTGGCTAGAGCTGGGGCTCCTGTCTTTCCCGAGACCAGTGTATAGGAAGTAAAGGTGACTCCAGGTGCCAGCTGACCTGGACACCGGCCAAGGCTGGCAGGATTTGCCTTGGAGGTGCTCACTTTCTCCAGGGAGATCCCACCACTCCCCACTTCCTTCCCACACTGAGCATGTCAGATCCCTGAAGCACAGGCGGGGTGGGGGGTGCGGGGGACTTCCAGTCAGCCTAAGCCTTGGCTAGACCCTCAAAGACTCAAGCTTTCTAACTCAGGAAGTATAAGCTCCATACCAAGAACTGAAACAGGGTTTCTGCTTCTGTGTTTTTATTGGCCTTGGCATGAGGGTTGTTTGGAGAAATGAAGAGCCACGAAGAAGCCGTGGAGAAGAGAGGCCAGAGAGCAGGGCTGTGTGTGTTGGAGGGTGGGGTGAGGAGTCGGCTGAGCTGTGCCGGAGGCAGTAATCACACAGGGAATGCTTCACTGGAAGGGTGGAGGAGCCACCTCTCTGGGACTTTCCGGGTAGAAATTGCCGAGCAAAGGTTCCTGGAATCTAGGAATTTCCCGAGCTAGCTCAGGCACCAACCTGTTAACTTGAAATAACCTCTAGTGGCCAGAGGGAGCTGTGAGAGGTAAAGACTGGGGCTGAGAGGGTGGAGAGCCACAAGGAGGAAATAAGGCTTGGCCTCTCTGCTGTGCTCTACTGTTTACATGTTTGTTTCCTTGACTACAGTGTGAGTTCGTTAAGCAGGGTCAGTGCCTCGTACTTCCTAGTGTCCACATGCTTAGCGCAGTGGCGCATTTAGAAGGGCTCACCCAGCCATCTGCAGGAGCGAAGGCACTCCCTCTTCCCTCTCCTCCCAGCTACCAGTAGCCACAAGCTCTGCGACCAGCACAGCTCCCAGACTTGCTTCTACTTCTGGGGCGGGGGGTGGGGGGGTAGGGGGTGTGAAGGGGTAGAGGCGCAGGGTGGCCTCTCTGACTCGTGTTCCCTGTGCCCTGTTCCCAGCACCCTGTCTCAGTGCATCCATGCTGCTGCTGCGCTGCTCTACCCTTTCAGCTGGGCACACACCTACATCCCCGTTGTCCCCGAGAGCCTTCTGGACACTGTCTGCTGCCCCACTCCCTTCATGGTCGGAGTACAAATGCGCTTTCAGCAGCAGGTTATGGATAGCCCCATGGAAGAGGTACGGTGCAGCAAGAAGAGGGTGTCACTCGCAGCCGGGCACAGCGGGAGTCAGACCTGGGCTCTGCGACTAACACCTGTGTAACCTGTGTGACGGGGGGCGTTGTGCTTCACCTCTTTAAGCCTGAGCTTCTTATCTATGAAATGGGGATGGCAGGGTTCAAGTGCCAGGGATGCAAGGGGAAATAACCTGCAAAAAGCTCATAGCTTGGTGCCTAACACATAGTTGACGCTCAGTAAATGGCTGCATCCTCCCCCTGAACGATTTCTTTTTGGACCTAAGGGGCAGCTTATTCAGGGGTCACCAGCTGTCCTAGGCCAGTTAATTCCCAAGGGCAGGCTCTGGGGCGTCCCATCTCTCATCTAGATGCACAAGCACAGCTGGTCTATACAATACACAGCTCACTAGAATTCATTCACATTCCTTGCAAGTGAGCTAACATAGCCCTCCTGCAAACTGTGAGTCTTAAAAGTTGCAGATTTTTGTAGGTAGAGTTATCTTTTTTCTTTTTTAAATTTAAATTTTATTTATTTTAGAGAGAGAAAACTTCCGTGTGTGCGTGCACGCAAGCAGCGAGAGAGAGGCAGAGGGAGGAGAAAAATAATCTTAAGCAGGCTCCTCCTCGCTCAGTGCGTAGCCCAATACAGGGCTCCCTCTCACAACCCTGAGATCATAACCTGAGCTGAAATCAAGAGCCAGATGCTTAACCAGCTGAGCCACCCAGGTGCCTCCATTTTTTGATCATCTCAGAGCTCACCTGGCTAATGAGGCTAAAGGTCCAGATCCCCCTTGACTTTTGTCAGCTTATCTCTCTTGTCAATGCCCCAGACACACCAGAGGCCTGGCTCAGTGGTGAAAATGGGCACTGGTGGCATAGGAACAACTCAAAACATGAGCTCTGGTTGGTCAGTAGAAACTTCCCAGAGATTGCATGTTACTATAATCTCCAGCTACAAGAGTTACTTAGGTATGTCTGCATTGGCTAACCATTAACCCCTCTGTGCATAGGGCTGGCCAAGGGAAGAGGTAGGCTCCCATCATAAGCTACTAAAGAGGCAGAAACCATCTCTGGTGGGAGGACTTCCTCCATTTGTATAAGAAAGAATGGAGGTCCAGAGAAATCAATGGACTTATTGGAGGCCACGCCAGTAATGATGGAACCTCGCACCATAGAACCAAAGCCCTCCTATACAAAGTGTTGCTGGGAAGTCAAAGAAGCAGGCTGTTTCCCTTCATAGCTTCCCTGGCCTTCCTCAGAAGTGCTGAGTAGACAGGCCCTTTGAAGGAGCCTTTGCCATATGACTGACTGGGTCAGAGTTTCAGCCCCACATTTGGCAATGACTTAAAATGTCCCAACCCTCAGAGTTATGAAACTCGCTGATGCTGCAGTTCCAGCTCCTCCCCTGAAAGCCCGGCAGGAAGACACCCCAAGGCCAGCCAGGCTGCAGCTCCTGCTCTCCAAGAGCCTTGGCCTATTTTAGTCCTCAGCAGCTGCTCTGTGAAATGGGCAGGGGATGAAGAAGGGGAAGGGCCAGCGACCACTGTGGGTGTGTGGGGATTCTCTGACTGCTCACATGAGCCCTCGGAGGGATTACACAAGGGACAGGAAGACAGCGAATAGTAGAAAGGTTTTGGGGAACCTTCCCAAAAATATGCTGCATGTACATTCTTAGTTCCCTGAAATGAACAGCCTTCCCTGAATAATACATAGGCATTTGAGCCTATGTAGTCAAGTGGTCTCAGGCCTGGATGAGTTCAGCTTTTCTCCCGATAATGAATAATTACAGGGCCTGCTCTGTCTTTTGGCACACTTTCCGGACCCTCTTTTTACTTGGAAGGAGGGTGCCTAGAAGGATCATTCACTGTACTGACCAGACCAAGAGTCTAAAGTGAAAAGACGAGCCCCACAGGAATTTAAGTGACCAACCCAGGCTCTGGGAGGATCCTGGTAAACTGTGGAGCACATGCCCTGCCTAAAGAGGTAGCTGCACTCCATTCCATCCAAGCCTGGTCCTTTCGAAACATGGACCAGCCAATGTTAGAGTTACTGACTTTTCAGAAGCCCCCAAACCAAATTTTATGTGAAATTTTCCAAATTAAATATTGGAAACGAACTCAATTATTGAAAAATACTCTGAGGCTCAAAGAAACAGATGGGCGGGTTGGAATCTAACCAGCAGGGCGCCAATTTGTCATGTCAGGTCTGGACTGAGGGCCCCTCCAGCAGTGACACGCTCAGGTGCCAGCCCTGTGTTCACTTCCCCTGCAGCCTGCAGACACGTGGTCTCCTCACTGCCTTTCATTCCCTGTTCCTGTTGCCCTGGGCTCACTCCCTTCGCTTCCTGTTTTCTGCAGGAAGGCCCAAAGATCCCAGGGAATTTTTTAAAAGTAGGACTCCGGGCAGTTGTACATAAAGTTGTGGTAAGCATTTAAAAGATCAAAAGGTGTCCACGCTGGCCTAGATCTGACCAGAGGGCAGGGGGCACAGTGGGGAGGAGATGGATACAGCAGCTAGGACAGCTGGATCTAGGCTTGGAAACCGGTTCTACAGTATGACCTTGGGCAACTTCTTTGCTTCCTCACCTGCAAAATGGGGATATTGCCTCTAAGTGCAGTGGGGGAGGATTGAATGAGGGAAAATGTGCAAAGCTGGTTCAAGTGTGCCGTGTGCTGAGCGTTCCATATATAGAAGCCGTTCCTACCATTAGTGTTTCATTAAGAGAGCGACTGGCTCTGATTTCCCTGATCACATTCCCTCCTACCTCAACGCTCCTCCTCTCCCTTCCTACACCCTCATCGCTTCTCCAAAGGAGGGGAACTGGGGCTTCCAGGGATGGAGAGAGGAGGGTGTCAGGCAGAAAAGGAGAATTGCTGGTGCTGAGTGCTCCTGAGGTCTCTGATGTGCAGGGAGAAAGCCATTCGTTCTGTGTTTATTTCAGGTCCTGCTGGTGAATCTTTGTGAAGGAACCTTCTTAATGTCAGTAAGTGTCTGGGCTCCCAGGCCTACCACTGACTCCATCATTCTCATGTCTCCCAAGTTCCTCCTCCTCTGAGCTTGAAGTGCTTTCCTTGGGTGAGAACCATGCTAGGGAGAGCTCCCCCAAGGAGCCCTCGGCGAAGATGCACACGGCTTCATGAACGGCAGTCAATGCTGGTGCCTTTGGCGCAGGGATGAAAACCCAGTGCCCCAGGGGTACAGGGGAGACTTGCTAATGTTTACAGTCAGACTGAAGGCCAAGAAGCAGCTTGTTGCTTCTTTCCTATGTGGCCAATTATTTGGGGGTGGAGTCGGAGTGTAGAATTCACACCTCCCCGGGCTTTCTGCCAACACTGCACTCCTCCTCCCAGACCGCTTGACTTCTTAGCTCTGTCCTCTCCTAGGTTGGTGACGAAAAAGATATCCTTCCACCCAAGCTTCAGGATGACATCTTAGACTCCCTTGGTCAGGGGACCAATGAGTCACAGAGTAAGTCCTGGGTGCCCCTTATTTTGGGTTTCTTCACAGAACCTGAGGGCAGGATTCCCAACCATCCCTGCCAATCCCACCCAGCAGTCCTGGGCCAGTCCCAGGGGCCTAGATTCTAAGGCAAGTCTGAGTGTGAGATTCTTCCCAAGAAATAGTGGAGAATCCATACCCTGTCTCCCATTTTAATCTGTAATTATGACCCTAACCCTAGCTGCTTCCCCAGGAGTTCTGTCGGCCTCATAGCCCCTGGAGGCAGAAGTGGGTGGTTTTTCTGAGTTGGCCTCTGTGTCTCCTGCAGCTTCAGAACAGCTCAACGAGCATGTTTCGGGCCCATTTGTGCAGTTCTTTGTCAAGACTGTGGGCCACTATGCTTCCTATATCAAGCGGGAGGCAAACGGGCAAGGCCACTTCCAAGAACGAGCCTTCTATAAGGCTCTGACTTCCAAGACCAACCGCCGATTCGTGAAGAAGTTTGTGAAGACACAGCTCTTCTCCCTTTTCATCCAGGAAGCGGAGAAGAGCAGGAACCCTCCTGCAGGTAGACGGTGACAGCCCCCTATCATTCCAAGCCCAGGAAGGGTCACTGCCTCCAAATTGGGCATGGCCCTATGATGAAGAGCACTGGCTCTGGAGGCCCACAAAATAAATGTAGTCTTGGTGGGGTTGAACTGAGATAACCTGGAGTCTCAAAAGATGCCTCTGAGCTGCCATTTTGTAAAAGTTGCTCTTTATTTTAATCTGGAGCTAATTTCTATTAATTGTTCTATTTGTAGCTCCAGCTTTGGGCCAAAATGAATACCTGGATCTCCAAAGGCCCATAAGGAGATGGGAATCTTGATAGGAATGTGGGTGTGGAGGGGGAGCACAGGGAACAGACAGGTTATTTCTGATCCTCACTCCTGAACTCATCATCATCCACCTGGCCAGATTACAGGCCTCTAACACCGGTGTCTGAACCTACAGGCTACTTCCAACGTAAGATACTTGAATATGAGGAACAGAAGAAACAGAAGAAATCAAGGGAAAAGACTGTGAAATAAGAACTGTGGTCAACAGGAGGGACTGGACTCACAGGCCAGTTTTGGACTTTGGCCCCTGCCAGCATGGTGGGACTGGCAAAGCTCACAGCCTCCAGAATCCACGGCCTCCTCTGAGACCTGGTAACCAGGTCTCGCTTCAGGCTGCTGTCTTGAGTTCGGGGTCCCTGGAATCCACTTTCTCCAGACTCTGGAAGGCTCTGACATCTGTGCTCACAGAGCTGGGCTCCGAGCTGCATGTTCCGCACAGGTGACACAGAGTGGCAGAGTGGCACAGGTGCTATGGAGCCTCAGAAGTTGCTGGGACTGCCCTCTTCCAGGAACCACAATCACAAAATCCTCAAAAGGGAAAGCAGTTGTGGCCCAAGGCTCAGTCTCTTCACATAAAAAAGCAAGTCTGTGGACATGTGAAGATAAGAATAAAGATGAAAATCTTCTTGTTGTTTTTGTGTTATCCTTAACTTCCATTCCAGGGCAGAGAGGGAGAGAACTAGGAGCACAAGGCAACAGGTATGAGAAGCTGGACTGGGGGGACGGGGGTGTGGACTGGCCATAGTGGCCCAGAACTTTGGGGCGGCAGCTCCACTTCAGACAAGAAGGTGGGGGGACATGGGTAGAGGCAGCAACAGTACTGGACGGGGCAACAGTTCTCAGTTCCAGTCAGGTGTGCCTTCCAGAATCTGGGAGGTGCTGGCCAGGAAGCACCTGCCATCTAGGGCAACTTGAAGGTAGGAAATTTCAGTTCCCAGAAGCCAGTGAAGGCCTCTACATTGCCTCCAAAGCCAGGTCTGTCTGCCCATCACTTCCGGTTTGGAACCTTCAATCCAACTTCCTACTTGGTTATTTTGAGAAGCCCAGTTCAATCTTTAGCTAAAGGTAGAGGGATTGCTTGTCATTTTCCCTCTTTCAGGAAATAGTATCATCATCTTAAGAACCCAAAGTAGTTTAGTAATCACCTTGTCCATGTTCCCTTTGTAATTTTTTTTCTTCCAGATTTTATTAGAGTGAGAGAGAGAGAGAGGATCCGCAGTTGGGAAAGAGGAACAGGCCGACTCAGTGCTGAGCCACAGAGCCCGACACGGGCTCGATCCCATGACCCTGAAGATTATGACCTAAGCCCAAATCAAAGGCTTCACTGACTGAGCTACCCAAGTGCCCCTTCCCTCTGTGCTACCAATGACAGCTTCTGTTTCAACAGTGTAAGGGATGGGAAGCCTCTTGTCTTTCAAAACTCTCATTTTTTAATGTATTTTTAATGTATATGTATGTGTGGCCCTCAGAGGTCCCTGAATTCTATACAGAGCACAAATGTCTTTGGAGGGTGAAAGAGGGGACTGAGATGGCCAAATTGAAGTTAAAGCCAATGGAATTTGATGTGGGAAGCACAGAGACACACTACCGGTGTCCCACTGTCCACACACCACCTGTTAAGTATGCTGCTACTTTTTGTGAAGAATCACCACATCTTTTTAGGTAGATTAGTTTACAGCACTGGTTCCTAAACCTAGCTGTACCTCAAAAAGCTTTAGAGTAAGGACTGGAATCCTGGGAAGCTTCTGAAAGTACTTTCTGAGGCCTCATCCCAAACCTACTAATCATCTCTAGAGATAGGACTCAGGAAGCGGTGATTTTTAAAGCTCCTTCAGGTGATTCTGTTATCTTACCAGGTATATGATTTCAAGAAGAGGCAAGGCCAGCTGAGGTTTTCTATAAACATACCCTTGATTTGATGACAACGGTACCAAGAGCTAAGGAAGCACACACCAAATATCTGAGCATTTTCCAGATTCCCTTCATGCTGAAAAAGAGTTGAACATTTCAGTTTACAGCTTTTGCCACCCAAACCTACTATGGTGTAGGAGAGAACATTGGACCAGGATTCAGAAGATACGGGGTCTAGTTTCCATTTGGAAAAGTAACAACTGTGTGTCATTGGTATGCCACTTAGCCTCTCCCAGACCTCAATTCCCACTGTAGGTAACTAACATCTGCTGTGTCTATTGCAATAATCAAGCAAGGCAACAGGTACCAAATAAGTAGAATCATTCTTTTTTTCCTGCTTTGTCCTCAACTGGACCTGCTCTGGCATTTTCCTCTATGTACTTCTCTACCCCAGATGCTGGAGAAGTTGCTAACAAGCAAAAATAAAAAGAGATTTCTTTTTTTTTTTTTTTTTTTTTTAAGAGATTTCTCTTTATTGCTACAGTCGAGCAAAGAAATTGAAGGTTTCACTGTCAAGACTACATGGGGTTAATGCAAGAAACCAGAGTTCTATCAGCTGAGGCAGTGCAGCTACTGTTCACCCAGGATTATGGAAACAGGGTATAAATAAAAATCAATAAGAAGATAGTTTATTTTCTTTAGTTTCTTTTCTGCGGTCCCCCTCCCTTCAGGCAAGTGTACTATCTACATACAATGGAAACAGATCTGGATTATATCTACTAAAGATATCTGGTCCTCATTTCAAACTGTAGTATATTATGGAGCCAGAATAGAAGTACAATTTTTTACTAACTGCTCCAGAGAGGCCTAAACCTCCCTTCTTGAAAATCTAGGGGAAGACATAATCTCAAAGGTAACAAGTACAGCAAAAAAACCTATTGAGAGGGAAAATGAATATAGTTCTGTTTCATTTGATTTCTTATTTTTTAGTTCTATGTTTAAGTAGCTTATACAAAATAGATCGCAGGACACATGACAAAGTGGCTGACTGAATTTCCTTATTTATTAAAGAACAGAAATAAATTTTGCTTAAATTTTAAAAAATGACATTAAAACTCAGTTATCTTTCCACTGAATAAAACAGAAAAAGGCTGGCTTTCAGATCATATATTTATTTAAAAAAATAAAATGGATCAACAAAGTTATCACATTACTCTGCATGCTAACAGGATTTCCCAAACCCATGAGAGATACCATTTCTTGAGCAATAAAAAAATGACTTTCTCAACAATGTAAAGATAGGAAACCTTTCAATCCAAATTCAAGGTCTTTATCACTAATTCCATCTCACAAGCTAGTGGGATATGTCTGTGCCACAAGCTGAGCTCCTTAGTTAAAGAAAGCTTGAGAAGACACTAAACAAGGATGTCACTAAAAGATGATTTGTTAAAATTATAAAGCAACCATTTTTTGGCCTGCAAATATTCTACATTAGAAATCTCCACCACTAGGGATTGGTTCCCCAGGACAATTTTATTCTGAATCCAGGATAATTAAAAACACATGGCAATTTTTCCTGCATGCTTCCTTTGGCCAAATCCTGCATGACAATATGGACAATTACAGGATGGAACTTGAAATTCTCATTCTCACACAGGATAGGTAAGGAGTGCTACCAAGAACAAAGAAAAGTTATACAACATTGATTATTATAAATTATAGTTGTTCTTATACACCCCATTCTCCTTAATATGTTCAGATTCTTTCCTGCAGAAAACATGAGTTTCCTATATAACGACACCAAGTTAACTTCATTAATGATGATTAGAATGAGCCGTAGAGACCTTGATTCTGAAGACATGTATGTGTAGGTGAGACGCAATCTGATTGCAAACACTGACACAGTAGCGGATCAAATCAAAGAAAGAGAAGACCTGGAAAGAAGAGAGACTATTAGATTCTCAGGACCTGCTTAGGCCATACCTAAGCTTCCTGAAAGCAAAGAGGACGGGCTCCTCTGACTTTCTTCCCTTCTTTTCAGATTTGTTTTCAATTCCATATGATTTAACAACTCAATTTCCTCACGGATTTTTCCTTTATGTGAAGGATCAACAAACTCTTTCCGGAGAGACAGTAAATACTTGAGGTTCTGTGGACCATGCCATCTTCATTTCAACTGCTCAACTTTGCCATTGTAGCTTGAAAGCAGCCACAGACAATACATGAATGGCCATGGCTGTGTTCCGATAAAACTTCACTCCTGCTCTACACAGTCAGAAACCTGGAATTTTTGAGCCCCGATGAAGGCAACACGAATAAGAATAATGCAAAAAATGGCTCAAAGATGAAACCACGTGAACTCTTGCCAAGTCCTGTAATTGTGGTTTTTTGGTATGCCAAATCGTTACCATTATATGATCTTTCAGCACTGGCCCACAGAAACAAGAAAACAAATCATAAAATAGGACACGGTATGATACTTACCAGAGCAATCCAAAGTACAATATATTCATCAATAAAGCTGTTAAAATACTGATCCAGAAACAAAAGTGCTGGACCTATGAATGCTGTGTCGAGCAGATGCATTTCACTTTTAGTCATGTGTGCCACCTGCAAATAAAAGAGAAATGGATGTGCAGGCGCTTTCACACTAGAGTAACTGTGAGGTGTACAGTAAATCAATTTTGTGCTCAAATCACTAATTTCAAGAATTATTTAGCAACGCTGGATAAAAAGTTGAATTTCCAAAACTAAAAAACTGACAAGGTGTGTGAGAGTTACACACCAAACAGCCCATGTAGCAGAGCCCCTCAAAGATGCTTTTCATAAAGAGCCTTAATTTGAATGTACAGACTGAGACTGGAAAAGGCAGATAAACTAAAGCACCAAATTAAACTGCAGCAAAAAGAAGAGTTATGGAGATCCACGGAGCTTCTGGTAACCTCAGGTTATAGCTTCACTTGTTGATGGAGGAGAGTGAACTCTAGAACTGGTCAGGAAGCTGTAGAATGAAAACTGGTGCCATAAAATCAAAATGAGATGAATGTAAAAACAAATAAAAACTCTGGGGCTTACCACAAGCTTATTAGTGATTTTAGCAGATACAAAACCGAATGTCAGTATATAAAGACAGGGATGCTTTTCAAAAAGCTGAACTGCTGATTTCTTATAGATCATTGCAGCTAGGGTAATCACCGATCCAATATGGAGAAAAGGAGAGAGGACACTTGTTCCCTGTGCAGAGTAAAGAGAGGGGAGAGATTAATGGCACTCAATATTGTCAGATACTATGTGGATCTGCTGTAAGACAGATCAGCTCAAACTTTTAAGAACCTCATGGTACCTGCCAGGCAGCAGTTCCTATAACTGAATACCAGAACAGCTAATGAAGAAAAGAGCAGCACGGGCTGGTTAGGCAAATTGAGGATTCACTTACATGGCCAGGTTTATTTTACAAAGCAGATCATACTTCTATTTACTTTTACATTTATCTTTATTTATGTATTTGAAAGAGAGCATGAGTGGGGAAGGAGGAGAGGGAGAGGATCCCAAGCAGACTCTGAGTACGGAACCCGATGCAGGGCTCAACTGCGGACCCCCAGGTCATGACCTGAGCCAAAACTAAGAGCCAGATGCTCGACTGACTGAGCCACCCAGGGGTCCCAATCATACTTTAAAAAATATGTATATGTATAAATGTGCTTGTGCCTGTGTGAAAAAAATGCATGTAAGCATATAAACATATGCACATATAGGTAAAACTAAGAAGTTTTGGATATTATTTTTTGTTTAAGCAGAAACTCTAAATTAACAAGTATTTTATACAATTCCAATGAAAGAGCAACTACAAAACCAAGTCTTGGTATAAATAATCGCTGGAAATCTTAAGATGTACTCACTGCTATTGTTGATCCATTTTTTCCAACACCACCTGTGAAGATTACACGGAAGTAATTTGTACAGGAAAATATGGTCCCTGCTACAGTACAAAGTGCAGGAAAAATTTTCATTTGAATATTCAGCACTGGAATCTTTAATGGGTAGAGAGAGAGAACAATTAAAATATATACAAATTAAAATAAGAAAATGTAACACATTTGATTCATACCCCGTATATCCTCCATTCCCTCCAGTTTGGCAAATCCTTAATGAACATTTCCCTCTTTCCATTATAAATAATGTAACCAAGAAAAAAGGTATGTAGAAATTAATCTCACTTCTGACTCCAACCTTTAAAAAAATTACTGATCCAACTTTATTAATTTGTGCCATAAACTAAGTAGAGTTCACCTAATATATTCCAGAAGTCTGGCAACAGTGGAACAGGCTGTCTTCTGGACTTTGTATAAATGAAGTATACTTTGCCTTTTTCTTAATACATTTTTGGAAATCTACCTTTAAGTCTGTAGTTTGTAATTAATTGTTATGATAGAGAAAGCGTGGAGCATTAAAGACTATACATATTTGCAAGTAGATTTTAAAAATCTGCAGATTAGGGAATGGAAGATGAAAGCTGTACTCAGAAGAGCTCCCAACTCCAAACTGTTAGGATTACAAGCAGCTTGAAAATGCAGAGGGCAGCCACGAAGATATTCATATACAGGGCAAAAGAGACATCAAGCACACTGAAGCAGGTACAATTGTGTATCCAAAATTTTAACATGTTAAGTTTCCTCTTCAGAAGAAGCAAATAATATATTTTTATATTGTACCAAAATATGGATTGATTTACCTAAAGTGAGGAGGGTTCAGTGCACTGGGATCATGCATTCAATCTTGCAAGCATGATATCCACCATTTCAAATGAAATATACTTTTTAGAAAATCATTTAAGATTTTCTTCCTCTTTGCATCTCTCATTTTCAAGAAAGCTCACATTTTGTCCAATATGGGTTGAAAATAAAGCAACATAAAGTGATATATTCTATTAATAGAAACAAATGAGTATAGGTACAAAATTCCAGAAGCCCACAGGGTTTAATAGGCATTCAGTTGTTATAATGAAAACGTTTTAATTAGGGCTGTTTATACTTTTTAGGGCCACTATTTCAAAACCAAATAGGAAATGTCACATTTCCTATTTTTTTTTGTACATATAAAACCCAAGTAAAATTGGCACAGACATAAATCTTAATGTTTACATACTCTATTTCTTCAAAACTTTGAAGAACTCAGTTTTACACAACTCTATGACCTCTTGCAAAACTCAGCTCTAAAAAAATTGTAATCTGTTCAAATTTCAAGTTGTACTATGGCAGTCCTTAGTTTTCTAAAATGAAGTAGGTCAACTTAAAAATTAAGCCCAGAACTTTACAGAGCATCCTAAATGGTCTTCTTCCTTCCCTAATTTATTTCTAAACCCAACAGCCCAAATCAAAACTTGTTTACCATCAAGAAGAAAATCAACACCATGGATACTTTGAGCTCCAAAAGATTTTTCTGCTCTAGTTAAAAAAACTAGGGATAGTACAATCTTAATCTAATGCACCTGGCTTAATTTAATATGCTGGCTAGTTTCCTTTTCCCTCCAGAGACAAAAGACCTGTATGGCAAAGGGGAAAAAATACTATACTCCCTCAAGGATTTCAAAAGAAACAAAGCATTAATCCATTACAGGGGTATGCCTGTATTAGGGCCAAGGTTTCGAATGAGTGCCAACTCTGGCATAGCAGTAATCTGTGCCACCACTGAACTGAATAATACCACAACTATAATTAAAATTTGGTGAAAAAGCTTTAGGTAAATGGAAACTGTTGCCTGTTGAAAGAAGAATAAACAGAAACATTAAAAAAAGCCAGGCAAATTAGTAAATGGCTTGGACCACAAAGTAAGTAAGGAAGGTGTCATAAACATTCTTAGGATCCTTTCCACTTCATATAGCAGTATAACTATATACACCAAACCCTAAGCTCTTGATTGTAGGATTTTGTTTGTATTGATTTTTATACTCTCTCTAAAGCCACGAATATTTTAAGTGCTCAATATATACTTGTTGAATAAAGATTAAGATCTCCCTTTCTCTTACTCTTTCTGTAGAATTACTGTCACAGGAGAATATGAAGACACATCTTCCCTCGTATTAAGAAGGAAAAAGGATGTTAGCTACAAGAAAATCTGAGGAAAAGTGAAGGGAAAGCTAGAATGGGAGGAATCCGAAGCCTCACTAGGCAATCCCTGAAAAATCAGTACCAAGTGAACCACCTACAAAAAGCACTAAAATTGTTGCCATTTTTACTCCCACCCAGGATCAAGGAGGGTGGGCACATTCTACCTTTCTTAATCTTTCCCTTTCTGTCCTCCTCCTCTTGGAACTCATCCAAAGCAACCAAGGAGTATCCACTCTACAAAAATAGCAAGAAGGCTGTATTGAAAACACCTTTATCAGAGCTCTGGGTCTTTCAGACTAGGAAAAGAAAGAACTCCCTTGGGTCATGGGGTCTGCTCTACAGCCAGGGGAAAAATCCTCCGGATTCATGCTATCACATTATGCATCTAAATAATATCAGTCCAACATAATTCATTTTAAATAAGGTTAGAGAATTAAAAGCTATATTAAATTCTCAGATTTACCAGATTACAATGGACACGTTTTGGTTCAATAGTTTGGATAATTATAGAATATCAATTATTAATTCGTTAAGATAAGTATTCTTAGGGGAATAAAATGTTCTTAAAGGCTTTACAAATTTTAGCAGAAATATAATGTATCAATTTGAGATACATTGTCTTCAAATACTTTTAGTGTAAGTGATTTCCACCAAAACTTAATATAACTTTCCTACCAAAGTTTAAGGAAAATCACCAGGTATGATTTAAGTATTAGGTACTTCTTCAGTCTTTAAGAATGAGACACAAGTAAGTTACACTACATAGTAAGTCTTTAGTTCTACCTAAGAAATCCTGAAACTTCACCTGTAGTCTTTCATGACTTGTCTTAACTGGATTCCAAAAGTGTCTTATGGTTGAGTACACATTTAATCAACTACTACATTTAAGAGTCAAACATCAGTGAAAGTAAACATGAAGGGATTATATATGGGTCCCTTTCAGAATGATATTCTTCTTAAAAAAAAAAAGTGATATGATAAAAGATAGTTTCGAGACATCCCAAAAGATTATACATTCTTTTGGGGAAACAATACAAAAAGTCAACAATATGGATTGTTGTTTTGTTTCTTGCAATGTATAAACCCATGCACTGACTTTTGTGCATGAAAAAAAAAAAACCCACAAAAAAACAAACAACTAAAACCAAAAACTAATTACAAACTTTGGTAAAAACTTACCTCTGAAGTAAAAAAAAAAGCAAGAAATAGGTGAGCAGCAGATATATATCACTTATCTTTTTGCAAAATAGCTGATCTTCTGGATCAGCTTTATGAAGACATTTGTACTGATTTTATTAACTTAAATTTGCTTCTTAACTATCGTAAAAGCTTTTTAACAAGGATTTGGAAAACAATTTCCATTTTATGCCCTCAACTTCAAAAGAGATGGGAATTTCACAGCTGTGCCTTAAACAGATATCTTTTCTCCATTTTGACACAAAAAATAAGTTAAAGTGTTCCATGTAATCTTTCCTAATGCAATTTGAAACAGCACAAAAAAAGAAATATAGTGGTCTGAGGTCAATTATGAGAATCTGTACTGAGCCTCCAAATACTCCTGGAGAAGTTAGGCCCTTCCCTTTCAGTTTAATGATGGTAACAGTAGGGCCAGTAACACTAAGACAAAGGCCCAAGAATCTGTTTCCCTTTGCAACCTAGCCTATTACTGGAACTGGATTGCTGGGCTGGGGATTCTATTTCAGTCTTGGATCTGAGAGTTCCTAATGTTACTTTTTAAAACATATAGTAAAAAAGGATGATTATATTATCTTAATTATCAATAAAGACAAGACTAAACAGCTGATCCTTTTTTTTTTTTTAAATTTTTATTTTATTTATGGTAGTCAGAGAGAGAGAGAGGCAGAGACATAGGCAGAGTGAGAAGCAGGCTCCATGCACCGGGAGCCCAACGTGGGATTCGATCCCGGGTATCCAGGATCGCGCCCTGGGCCAAAGGCAGGCGCTAAACCGCTGCACCACCCAGGGATCCCCAGCAGATCCTTTTAAAAGAAAAAAAAAATCACTTCTGTTAAGTACATATATATAAATCCTAATAAAAAAGGTAACAAATGTACCTGAGGCAAATTCACTGCCAAGAACCACCTAAAAAAATAAGGATATTTAGGGGCTCATTCAGTTAAGTGTCTAATTCTTGAATTTGGCTCAGGTCACGATCTCAGGGTCATGAGATTGAGCCTGGAGGTGGGCTCTGTGCTGGATGTAGAGCCTGATTGGGATTCTCTCCATTCCCCTCATGTGCACTCTCTCTCTTCCCACCCATTCTATATATATATATAAAAAAAAAGAAAAAAGAAATTAAAAAGAAAAATCCTCCTTCCCTCTGCCTCTTCCCCCCTCACTCATGCATTCTCTCTCTCTTAAAACTTCATAGCCTATAACTTCATTTGCAATCATGCTTTATGTATTTCCATACTGATAAGGATAATCAGGTATATACCTGATACTGACCTTGATTTCCAATGATCAGGTCAGAAATCACAGTTTTTTTGGTTACTGTTTTGGTTACTTTATAGGTAATTTATATATGTTTAAGATACTTAAAACATTTTGGAAGAAGGGAGATTTTGGTATAAAACTCAAAGCCTATAAACATAATAATCAATTTGGTCAAGAGACACAAATATATTTAAGTCAACCTACAAATTGACTCATGAACAACATGAGGATTACGAGCACCCCCCCTCCCTGTCCAGTTGAAAATCTGCATGAACTTTTGATTCCCCCCAAAACTGAACTACTAGTAGCATACTGTTGACCAGAAGCCTTACTGATAACATAGTCAATTAACACATATTTTGGATATGTATCATATACTATATTCTTACAGTAAAGAATGCTAAAGAAAATGATATTGAGAAAATCATGAGGAAGATAAAATACATTTACTCTACTATATCTATAAAAAATTTTTTTTGCATATAAGTGGACCCTTGCAGCTTAAACTTGTGTTGTTCAGGGGTCAAGTGTATATATAAAAATAACTACAACCTACTGAAAAGTAAAAGTAATAAAATTCTCTATATCTATATATCTCTCTATATATCTATATCCATATATCTATCCATAGAGCTCAGATTTCACTAGAATATATCTTAGATTTCACTAAAGACCCTATTGGCTTTTGAGACTAATGTGTAGGAAAGATGTGAATTTGAATGATATTATATACGTGACTGGATAGTTTCAGAATTTTCCTGGTTAACTATGGATTATTTTTATTCCTTTATCTCCTCCTTCCTCATACCCCTATCCTCTTGACAAGGCATTAAACCATCTCTAGTGATGAATACTCAGAAAAGTATGTCAATTATACCTCCTCAAGTATCTAATTTACTATCATAATGGAAAAGATCTTGTTAGGTCAGTTTCCCTTATATTTTAAAATTAACCTGATTTTTAAGAATTGTTTGTTTAGGAGTAGTATCTATTTTGGTAAGATCACATCAAATGAATTGTAAATTCTGAAGGGGTGGTGGTAGTGATCAGCAGTTAACTGGACCAGAGATTACAAACTACCGTGACTCAAATTTGGAAAGAAAAATTCCAACTGTAAGAGCAGCTTTCACTGATACTGCATTTGATACACACTGTTCTAAATGCCTTGCATGTATTACTCATTTAACAAAAAAGAATAATCCTATGAAATAAAAACTGTGACTGTCCTCATTTTACAGAGGAGGAAACTCAGCCAAAGAGAGTTGAACACCACATAATAGGCAGTGGAGCCTACATGGAACTCAGGCAGTCTGTTTCCTAAGTCTTGGTCTGGATATTATACATATTATGATCTCTCTTTCAGAATTTTGTGGGAAAAAAAAAAATTTTGTGTTTATAGGTCAGGTTGAAAATCAAGGTCCTGGCTTGTTAAAACAATTCTATGGCACTGACTTAAATAAGCATTTATTCTGTTTGGGGGCTAGTTTATCTACTACCCCAAATTTGTTATTCAGCTTTAAACATATAATAGAAAAACTAGTAGACTCATATACCTCAGAAAGAGAAAAAAGTCTCATCTTGTCATTGGTTAACTTGCTATACTATCCGTTGTTTCCTCAGATGTAAAATGGAATGACAAATAATAATTCAAACAGCCTTTAAAAACAATAGCCCTGGAATGGACCTAATGTACCACCTAACTCCAAGTACTAAAATTCACCATGCCCCAAAGAGAAGTTTGTGTCCTACCACTGCTGTGGTTTTTCATTTTCAGAAAGAATAAAATAATTTTACACATCACCCTTTAGCTGAATTATCCTGTTTTAGAAAACACAAGCAAAAGACAACATGCATTACATGGGATACACAATGTGAACAAAGTTACCATAGATTGCCAAAAAGGTGGTCCTCCAATCACTGCCAGCAAATGCATGATTATTATGAAGATTTGCACTTCAGTCACATCAATTCTGATTAGGTACAAAAAGCCAAAAAAGCAGAATTACTCAAAACAATTTCAAGTTAATTACTTGCAAGCTTAGCAGCATTCCTCTATCATGCACAATAGAAAAAATCTCAAATATTGAGGAGAGGGGGAAAAGGAGGTGTCAAAAATTTGTTATGAGCAAAATCAAATAAAATCCAGAGGCTTTTAATTTAATTTGATGAATTTCACAGAGCAATAAAAACCCCTCCTTTCCACAAGGAAATTTCTGACTTATTGAGTTGGGCTGAAACTATAGCTTAACCTTTCCCACCAAAAAAACCAAAAACAAAAACAAAAAACCAACAAAAAAACACACATACACACACACAAAAAAAAAAACCAAAAAACCAAAACCAAAACCAAGAAAACTACAAAAACCAAGAAAAAGAAAAAAGGGGCTGGGGTAGGATATGTGTATATTAAATTTTGAGCGTCAAGCAGAGAGGACTGCATTGTACTGCTTATATAATATGAAATCTTGAAATAAGTGTTCTGTATTAGCAAGTGGAGGAAATGGTGAGTTTTTACTGAAGTAACATAAATCACTGAGATCTTACAAAACTTACTGCCCTTTAGTTATATTAATTTAATGTCTTCCACGGTAGGGGTGTGGAAAAAAATTTCAATTCTCAATCAAATTTTTATGTAGGTCAACTACCCTAAGATTTCTAGAAAGAAGAACTGAAAGCAGCCAAGAATTAGTTTTGAGGTTGCTGAAAATGATCTTATAGTCAAGAAAAGACAAACCTGGTATAAAAACAGGGCAGTAGAAATTAGAAGTCTGAAAGTCTGGAAAAAAAGAATATGGACAAAAAGATTGAGGAGCAAAGCACAAACTGGTATTCCTTTCCTTCTACAGACTAGCACTTTGTATAATCTTGAGATTATTATTCTCAGATTATTGGATCCAAAATTAAAATTCTCAGAATTTATCCTATAGATATGCTCACACAAAATGTTTGTACAAGGTTATTTATTACAGCATTATTTATAACAGGAAAAATTTTAAAGTAGCCCTCAGTGAGGGAGCAGTTACAGAAATCCTGGTACTTCCATACAACAGAATATTTGGTAGCTTTTTAAAAAAGTGGGCAGCTCCCTATATAGTGATACAGAAAATAAATATTCTATATTTTGCCAATTAATTACATAACATATTTCTGGAAGGATATATTACAAAGTAAGAACTGTGGTTACCTATTGGACAGGACAGTGTGGGAATGGACAGCTGGGAGATGAGGATGGGAAGGAGACCATACACTGCATACCTTTTTTAAAATGTTAGTTTTAAACAAAGTGAATAATTACTAAGAAGGTAATTTTTAAAAATATTAGTCTATGGAAAATAGATTATCAAAGCAGTAAGGGGATTCAATTCCCAGAGCAGAATGGAGCCCCCATTTCCAAAACTGACACTTAAAACATAATGTGAGATAGGTATGTAAGCCTCACACCCATAATAAATGACTAAGTTGAAACCAGTATCTCACAACTAAAAAACTGAGCTTTGTTTGCTCGAGTGTTTACTGAACAGAAGCTTAAGTTGCAAACATATAGTGATGTAATTATCTTTAAATACACATTTATTGGGGGTAAAAAATGGACTGAATTAGGCTAAAAAGAATCTGTAGAGCTGACCTGATGAGTGGTGTTGCCAATAAGGGGAATTACACTCAGTAGCAGATTCAGGAGACTAAGCAGGTGTCAGAGATGATCGACTCTGTCTTGGGTGGAGGAGGGCAGACATCTTACAACATTTTGCTGGATATATGAAGTAGCCTTCTGGGAGGGGAAGGGCCAGAAGTATAGAATTACAAAATAAAAATGGAGGGAACCTCATGCAATTAATCTTTGTACCTTGGATGAATGTAAAAGAGAATAGGAAACATGAAAGATCTTTACAAAGTCCCAAACTAGGATTCCTAGGTAGTTTTATGGATTAGCTTGTTTGGAAATTTCGGAAGACAGAATTTTCTAAACCATTCAGATACTGTCACTGTATTTAGACCAACAATGCCTTAATGTTAGAGACAGTCCAAAATAACTTACTTACCAGCTGTAGGTAGTTAAGAATATATTTTCCTGTTTGCTTATCTGATTTACAGGAATACTCAGTACTCCTGGATGAGTCTCTCCTGCTCTGAATGAGAACTGCCAATCACCACTCCTGGAGGTGTGGCTCTAATCTTGACTGTCAATGAAAAAGGGTGCAGTAAGAGGCCATCCCCAGAGACAGGAACTGAGCAAGCCAAGAGGACAGGTGGCAGAAGCGATTAACAATGAACAAAAGAGTCAATGATTCTATTTAGAAAAGAGCTGGTTATGTGGCAGTCCACTTTCCCCCCTTTCCACTAAGAAATCTCTTAGCATAAGCTGAATTTACTGTAACATATATTAGGAGGGAGCTCATTTCACTCCTTTTGGCTGGGGAGGAAAGAAAATTATCCAGAAGGAAGAATGTTATATAAAGGCAGGAATCTGGCATTTCTATAGTCAATTCCTCATTATTATTTTCAAAATAACAACATGGGTGATAAAATTCCCAAATGTTGGGATGACTACTTAAAAACTAAAAAACGAAAAATCCTCCATAACCACACCAAAAAAGACATATGGGAAAATAAATCTCTTTTCTACAGCATTAGATTACCATAACATAAAAGTTTCAGAGGGGGAAAATTAGAAGAAAATACACTTAATTTTCTGTAACCATGAAGGTATTTGAATTTCCTGAATGATATTGCTTTAAATAATTTATTTCTACTTTATTTTAGTTTAGGTTATCAAAGTACAAAAGGTATGTTCCTAGTTGCTGTGTACAATCCACTTAAATTACTATAGCAAGCCATCAATAAACAATGTTCTGATGGCTGTCCCAGAAGAAAAATGGAAAAGAAGCAAACCAGTTGTAGAGACTAAGGTTCCTCTTCTGATGGGAAGACTCTAATGTGGCAAAGCAACTTTGAATATTCAATAATAAATCTCCTAACAACATCTCAATGGTCTATTGACTAAGAGGTAAAAAGATCTCAAATTAATATGAGTAATTTTAACTACTAAACAGAGAACAGAAACTCTGTAGCTGGAATGAGAAACTCATGGGGCCTTCATCACAACAGAAAGGCAGCCTAGATCAGTTATTACATCAGAATTACAGGTTTAAAATGTGGCCCGGGTGTAACAACCCCAAACTACCTACGTTAACTAATTACGAAGAAAATTTCTATTTTGAGTTTCATTTTTATTTTTTCCAGTGTTCAGCAAGATACCTAACAAATGCATTTGGTTTGAATTCCAACAGACTAACTGAGGGATGTGAAGGGATTTAACTGACATTCTGTGAAAGCTGGTAAGCATGTTAATCTTTTCCCAGAATGTTTTTATGTCTTTCCACTCTAATATCAGAAATAAGACAAGTTAATCTATTTTTTCTTCCTATGTGTGACATACACATTCAAAGATATATTTGCAGCTATATTTATAACATTTTTTTGTGGTTGTTAAACTACATAGTTTAAAATGTAATTGTGTTATAATTTGGGTTGGCTATTAGCTCGGTTAACACAGAATATGCACTAGGGCTAAATTCACAATGTCCAAAAAACCCAGATTTGTACAACTTGACTTGTGAGCTAGTTATTACTTAAAAAGAATTTTGTTTGAAAAGACATCCACTTAGTGTGTCTGGAATCCTATTCAAGTATTAGAGTGCTATTAACTACTGATTTGCAATTATCTGTAAATGGATCGGAAGTTCTTGGAACTTATAACCACAACTTTTATTATACTAGAAATACCATGGGTGGGGTGAAATCTTGGTAGATTTCAATGAAGACTGGCCTAGAAATTGACCATACAGCCTTCCAATATTTTACTTTTTACCCCTGACAAGCAAACTGGGCATGGCAAGCTAAATGTTAAACATTAACCAGACTGGCAAATGATAACTATGATATTTTATGATCAAGTGGTACATACAAAGTCTAAGCATTTACTTTTGAGATAAGCTGAATTATTTAAAACCGTGTTATCTACCACATGAATGACTATATGGATCTTTCAATTATCTGGAAGACTAAAAACCAAACAATAATAATCTATCCAGTGATTTTTTTGAATAGGAAGACAAAAAAAAAAGCCAAAGGCTAGAACATTTAGTGAGTCCTCTAAGAGGAACTAAAGTTTAGGTCTCATATTTAAGAGGATAGCAGGCCCTTATACCCTTGGAAACAGAAGAATTAGGAGAGTCCTCTCATCTCATTTAGTAACAATCTTGATGGAGTAAAATGAAGGGATCACGGACCTATTCTTCCTCTCAAGCTAGCATAATCAATTCTGGAAGAAATCTGGAAACTGCTTGGAATTACTAACACAGGTCTTAAAATTAATATGATAAGAGTGGTAACAAACACTTAACTATATGCCAGGCACTATAGTTAGCACTTTACATTTGACTATTAATCTTTGCAACTATCCTAGGAGGTAGGAACTATTGCCACCATTTTATAGATGAGGAAATTCAGTTAGATAGGTTAATTGACTTTTCCACGGTTACAGAAATACATGGCAGAGCCTCGAAAGAAATTGGAAGCGTTGTACCTACACAGTACTAAAAATCTTTAGTTTTGTGATCAACTGGGGTAAAAACTCCTAAGTTTTTAACTTGTTATTACTAAGGAGCCCACACAGGATGACGCTTCTTGTATTCTAACACACCTTTCCTTAAAATGGTAGAAAACAACAGGCAATAGCATAGGAAGTTCAGATGCTAATAAGTTAAATTAACTGGAAACAAAATATAATGAACAACTATTTCTTAAGCTTATTTTCCCCCTGAACTTTATAAAAAAAAGGAAGACCCACAAAGAAACATATGACAGTCTCATTTCAGTGATAAAATTGGTTAAAAGCAACAAATATTAGAAGCAAAAGAAAATCTCTGCAAGTTAGCAACTGATAAAATAATGTATTTCCAAAAGATTTTTCAGGATGTTAAATTTAAAATGCATGAGTTTCTAGAAACATTTTAATAGAAAAGTCTTCATAAGTACAGGTACTTTGTTATCATAGACAAGGTGAAAGTAAGTATATCCTGACTATTTTCACTAAGAACACTGAGAGAAAAGACCTTCGGTGAGTGTAATAACAACATAAAAAGCCAATAAAAATTATAAATCTAGACAACTGCAGGGAGCATCAAGTTTCAGGTCTTTGAGGAAAGTACCAGAAGACAGGTTATGGGTAGGGTGGTGCTAAAAAGATGCTACATTCTGAACTATGCACATTATTCTACCATAGGAAGGACTCCCACAAATAATTATGCAAACACATTATAAATTCAAATGAAAATGGCTCTCGTTTTGCTTCTATATAATGCCTATAGTATTTCTCAATATTTTCCAAATTCTAAGCTTATTCTGAAAAAAAAAGAAAGAAAAAAAGATGTAGACTATCCCTCACTATTAATCTGTCCCCAAAGATGTCACTTCTGCCACTGAATAAATGGATTTACAATGCTGCAAGATATCTTTCAGAAAGAACTTTGCTACCAGACTTATTATTTCTATCACATTACTGAAACATTTTAAAGCATGGAGATTCAATATAGAAAACCTAATGCAGCCTTGTATTGCTAGAATGATCTGTTATGTGTCTATATGAACAGTTCCCCAACACTCCATAAACTACAAAAAAAATGGAATTTAAACTATTTTTCTTGTGAATAAATCTTTCATACTAAAGTGTGAAGGATTCTGGACTATTCTACTGGGAAACCATTTTCTAACAAATCTTTTTGAACTTTTAAAAGTCATTAAGGTCAAAATTATAATTCTAATGTGAGAGGAAAAAGGTATTATTTATTATTTACTTTTAAAAGTATTAAGGTCAAAATTATAATTCTCATGTGAGAGGAAAAAGGTACTAAGGAAATATGTATTTTATTAAAAACAAACCAAATCTGAAAAAGGAGAGTATTCAAAAGATAGCTATAGTAACATGAAAAGCAAAGGATACTTAGTTTTAAAAGCACAACTAAGAGAAGAAAACAATAAACAATACAAATAGGAATGAGAATAGCTTCAAGGATTAATTTTTTAAAAAACCAAGGTCATTGAAAACAGAAGCAGAAGTGGTACTAGACTGCTTAAACAATATTCTACAGGAGTTAAGAGAATACATAGAACCTTTCCTACATTACTATTAAGAGTCCTCTCAACTTACTTGTCTACAGGGAAACTGCTTGCTTTATTGTTTTCAAAATATAAATACCAAAAAAAAAAAAAATCTAGTTAATGGTGGAAAGGTATTTGTTTTAAAAATATTACATAGAGCAAAAATGGTATTAGGTATAGTACGTGAGAGAGATCACTGTTTTTAGCATCAAATCACTAGAAATATTATTTTAAAAAAATTTTAATAGGGTGGATTTTTATTGCCCTATATATATTTAAATGGTTTTCTATTAACCTGTTTGTCTGTGAAATACCACCAGAAGACTTTTTATTTTTTGTAGTTTAATTACTCTGTGCATGACAAAGGTGCTGTCTTTATCAAGTTCACGCCACTGTTCATCGGACAGCATGAATATTCTAGCAGTTACCGTGAAGTTCCAGAACCAAGGTCCCAGGGTTCCTGTGAGAAGCTGGCATATTATAATTATGATCTGGGACTCTGTAACATCGAATCTATGCATAAGGAAACAAACATTTCAAAATAACTTTACTCAGAGCTTTTGCCAAAGAGCCTTATAGGTAGCAAAAACAGATTTAAAAGGTAGCATTACCCTTATAAAGACATCTAAAGATTCAATTATACAATTTATACAGTACTATTACTATCCTTATGTAAACATGTATATTTCTTACCCAAACCAAAATAGTAGAAAAGTTTAAAAATTCAAACTGTAACATACTGAATAAATGACTTGTAAATAGGAGCTGGAAACACTAAAACTAAAAATACCATCAACTCTTAATTACCCAAGTAGTGAATACTACTTGCCAAATAATCATATTATCTTTGACACAGGTCCCTTCAGTGCCAGAACCTATCCAGACTTCTCTGGACAGGAGTGCTCCCAGAAGCCCCTGTCCCTCACCTCTTCACCGCCCCACATACATCTCACCATGCTCCTACCTCTGCTATCTTAGTAGAATTAGTACATGTATGTGGAAAGGGCAAGGGGAAACTGACTTCTTTGGATATGGCTAGAACCAAATCAATCCAGTCAGCTCCTTGTCCTGTTTCCTGATAATCTCTAGTCCAGAATCTTATCTTTTTCCCTCTTTCTCTTCTTTTAATTCCATACTAAGATTGTAACTCTGTATCAGATTAGTTTATTAGTGGTAAAAATAAGTAAGATGTCCAATTCAATCACTAAAGAAGTTTTGGGACACAGCTGACAGAAAAAGTAGCGGTATACAACAGGCTTCAATTCAAAACCACATAATCAAAATTAAGAGCTGAGGAATGCTAAAGGAGATAAAAACAAGTCTATAATATTACCTGATGATCTGAGAGTTCAAGCTGCAATCTAGGCTACATTAATATGCTTAAGATATTTTAAGATATGCTCTACAGCAATTTAATAAAATTAAAATGAGGACAATCTTAATGACTGAATTACTATAAACAACAACAAAAAATACACAGGGAAGCTAGAAACTGAAAGGAAAAATCTCTGATATTTATTAGTTTATGTGATAAATCTTAAACTTCTAAAGATATAAATATCCTATATAAGCATTCAAGAGGAAGTTTCCTAATTCTTTTTTTTTTTTTTAAGTTTCCTAATTCTTAATCCACAAAAAGTGGATTATATGTTAACAGTTTGGATTACAACATTAACAGTTTTTAATTACTAGGATATCTTCAAATACTTATTCTTTAAAGGTTTCTTGGGTAAGAACTGAATTGGATTGGTCAGACTATCAGAATACATAGCCTATTCACTTTTCTCGTTTACTAGAAAAGAAAAAGTCAGAAGTTATCTACTTACATAGAAATAAACATGTGGTGGCAGAGTTTTTAGCTAATGTAAATGTGAAACATTAGAAGCATGAATTAGAAAATGTAATAAAGAGAAATACTCTGCCTGCTATAACTATAAATAATAAGTACATTGGAAATAATATTTGTGAAATTAATAGACTTATAGAAGGAACCTTAGATACCATCAAATCCAAAATTCTTGATTTACAAATTAGGAAATAGGCCTTGCTCAAGCTGAATATACAGACAATAATTTGGAGATAACACTTGAGACAAGGTATGGTCGACCTAGTTCAATTTATTATGATAATTTTTTTGTCTTGTGAAAAAATTTTTTTCCCTGAAATGGTAGAATTCTACCTTTCATAGGGTGGAGGATTTTTTTAAGGCGAGCGTTTCTGCATAAACAGTTTTATTAGAGTTTCTAAGCATTTAATTTATAATAAATGATTCTATACACATACATGTATAAATTACAGATTTTAAAATATCTAGATATATAGGGTTTAAGCCTTACGAGAGGAAACATGATCTCTTACATTCAATATAATCCATAAACATCTTAAAGAATATTTTACAAAAAAAAAAAAAGAATATTTTACAAATGTTTACAAACGAGTTTCAATTCATAATTCTTATTTTCTTCCATTGATCTGATCCTTCTGTGAAGTTCTAGCCTCTGAGCCCGGTCCCTCCCCAGTCTTTCAAATCCAGGCTAGTAAAAATCCTAATGGGCAAAGATGGGCCTAGAAGGGTCCCGATGAGCAGTACTCATCTCCGTCAGACCTCTACTAGCTCAGTCCAGAAGCACTGTCAGGACAAGGGTCTGTCTAGATGTGAAAGGTACTAATATTCTCTGTACAAGGCAGCTTTCAGCTGTGATCAGAGCAAAGCACTGGAAGATTTAGCTGATAATTTCAGGGACAATGTATCCAAATCACATTGGCTTTCACATAATATCTGACTCTGAATGGAAATTATTCAGTTTGGTTAGAGATTAATTAAATTACGGTGCCTATTTTTGGTCAAGATACTATGAGCAAACAATAGCAACTAAATTAGTGACATTAAGAGATTAAGAAAAAAATAAAAATCTCTTATTTGGTAAATATGCTATGTGGTTATTAAACACACAACAACCTGAATTATTTATGAAAAAGAAATCCTCGTGATTCTTTTCACTTGTGTGTAAACATCAAAATAAAACAAACAAAATACAAGTATTTTAAAATAAAATTCCTAAGGTATCTAAAGCTGCTTTCACTTTTCTCCAAAAAGGAGTAAGAAAAAGCAAGGGATTTTAAAAAACTTTAGTCAAATTACATTTCAGAGTTTATCTTATTCTTTTCTTTTTTTTTTTTTTTTTTTTTTAAACTTTTATTTATTTATGATAGGCACACAGTGAGAGAGAGAGAGAGGCAGAGACACAGGCAGAGGGAGAAGCAGGCTCCATGCACCGGGAGCCCGACGTGGGATTCGATCCCGGATATCCAGGACCGCGCCCTGGGCCAAAGGCAGGCGCCAAACCGCTGCGCCACCCAGGGATCCCTATCTTATTCTTTTCTAATTAAAGAAAATAAAATTTGTACTTTCTCCTCCATACATATAAACTTTACTTCGATATTTAGCCTATTATACATCTGCCTATTCTCTCCATTCTTTAAAAGAATGTGAAATCTAAAATGGCATTTTTAAAATTTCTTTAGGAATATCACTATCATGCCATATGCCTCCACTATATTGGTTTTTTGATAAATACCTCCTTAAATGTAAGCACTTGCAGCACATTTCTATGAATGTTGAGAACTGCTTTTACTCTAAAAAATGGTGCAGCCTTAATATGAATGCAGTATTTCAGAAAATTATATTCAAATTTCCCAAATCAAAACCAATTCTTTGCAATACTAACAAGTCATTTAAATTGAGATATTGAATTCAAACTGGCCCCAATATTTCTATATATATATTCACAGCATTACAAAGAAGCACTGTAGTCTGAGTGGGAGAGTGTCCTCCCATCTAGCCCCTCTGCCTGTCACCATAAACTCTGGTACTGCATTTTCAAGCTCCATATATCCATCTCTCCCTTTTCCCCCCCAAATATCTTCAATCTCTTCTCTAGTCAAGTTCTTCTGTGTAAATATAAAACCCTCCTTCCTTTGAACGTATGTTCTTTCTTCTAATAGATGCCTTGCTCCTTCCCATCATCACAGCCACATATTTTGTAAGTCACCTGTACTAAATGTGTGCTTATTTATTCCTTTCACTTCTCATCCCTCTACAATCTGGCTTCTACACTACTGGATGGCCTCAAACTGCCAAATTCAGCATATAATTTTCTGTCCTCCTTTTGAGTCTTGGCAGCACTTAGCGTTGTTCTCTTTTGAAATCTCTGGCTTTTCATTCTGGTATGCCTCCTTCTCTGGTTGTTCAGTAATTTTCATAGGCTTCTTCCTAGGCTCGCTTTCTAAGTTTTCTAAGCTATTTCATTCTACTTGGATGTCTAAAATCTCTTACATACACGTTCTAGGTAGAACTTCTCCTTTCAAATAAGTTGCAAGTTCCTCTGCCTGTGGTGCCTTTCTCCACTTTCCTTCTAACCACCCATGGAGGGGAACAGGGAGTTACTCCAGTCTCTGCTCGCTCATTTGTTCTCCATAAGCAGATAGAGATGTAGTCCTAGTTTCTACCTCTTAGGCTTCTCTCCAACCTATGACGTTCTGTCTGCTTGCGCTGTTACCGCTCTAGCTCAGGCATCAGCACTCCTCACATTAATGATTCTGATGACTCCTAAGGGTCTCCTTACTTCTATCACAGTCCACTATAACTCACCCTCTGAATATTGCCAGCCTGCTTCTTCCAAACGGTCCTTTAGTCATTTCCCTGGTTTAGATTCTGCAAAGGCTAATAGACAGATTCAGGACAAAAGCCTATATTTCTTGGCAGGACACAGAAGTCCCTGATTCTCTGGATCTTCTCCAGTCTTATCTCCTGCCACTCCCCTACAGGCATCTTATGATTTAACAGTATGGGACTGTTCATAGTTGTCAAAGTACACATTTCATCACAGGAATTTATTACAAAGGATGTTCTAAGACTCGCAAATAAAAAGCTGTGATATCAAATCACTCCTAAAAACACTATTTACGGGCAGCCCTGGTGGCCCAGCAGTTTAGAGCTGCCTTCAGCCCAGGGCATGATCCTGGAGACCCGGGATCGAGTCCCACATTGGGCTCCCTGCATGGAGCCTGCTTCTCCCTCTGCCTGTGTCTCTGCCTCTCTCTTTCTGTGTCTCTCATGAATAAATAAATAAAATCTTAAAAACAAACAAAAAAACCACCATTTACTCTTTCCCCACTTGCATGGTTTATTCACTTTCCTTTTTTCAGTTCCCCTAATACATGGTTGGTACTGCTTTACTTGAAAGGGAAAGAGAATTAATTAGGGCTGATGATAAATAAGCTTTCAAATAAGGGCTTGAAAGTTAACTATGAGGTAGTAAACACTGAAATAAACTATGTTGAATCCAGATATTACAAATTCTGCTACTTTTGAAAAGTGTAACATCACTTCATCATACTATAAAAACCTTACTTAAAGGCTATAAAAACAGCATTGAGAAGAAATATCTGCACACAGTATTTCACTTACGTTTTTTAATATTAGAAATCCCTAATATTTTCTGAGCACTGATCATTCTATAAACTGCTGAAGAACACACAGGCATATGATTTTCAACTGGACACACATGTCCACTATTGTCACTAAGAGTAATGTGTACCTTAAGATGGGCCTTAAATATGTTTTCTAAACCTCTTTATTATGAAATTCTTCCAGGACAAGCTTTTAGTTAACATCCAAAATATTAATAATTATTGTTACTGTCGTAAATTAAGGACATCTTAAGTTCTATTTAAATAAGTGTAGCAAAAATCATTTGAACTAAACTTGTAAGAATTTCTGTGCATTCTGGCTGTTACAAGACCTAGAAAACAAAGTTTATGAGAAATCTAAAATTTAAATATCCATTAATAATTGATCTTAAAAAGACTAGGTTAAGATGTTCTATCATTTTCAATCAGAGACTTTTATTTGGATATTTCATGAAGTATTCAGTCTTTTCTCAAGTTCTTTCTCTTTTAATCCTACACCATGAAATAAATAAGACTAGCTTGAGCAGTGTAAACAGGATCTGTGATACTTAATTAAACACTAGTTGATGAATTCCATCCTTTACCTCATTCCAAGACTAGTTTACTCATTAATATTTAAAGAAAAATACTGATGACCAAGTAGCAACCATTCATTTTAGAGTTTGAAAGGAATTTGTATTTCATTTTTAAAATTCTCAGGCATTTTGTTGGTGGTAGTAAATTATTTATTTATTTGTTTGTTTATTAATTTATTTATTTATATTTTTAAAAGATTTTATTTATTTATTCATGACAGACAAAGAGAGAGAAGCAGAGACACAGGCAGAGGGAGAAGCAGGCTCCATGCAGGGAGCCCAATGTGGGACTTGATCCCAGGTTTCCAGGATCACACCCCAGGTCAAAGGTGGTGCTAAACCGCTGAGCCACCACTGGGGCTGCCCGGTGGTAGTAATTTATATGGTATGTCATGTCAGCCCAATTATCAAGAGCTTAGATTTTCATAGATTCATAAATACTATGAAAAGAAAAAAATCTAATTAAACTATGATATTTAGAGATGAGAGTTGTTCTTTGCTGTCATAACTATCTTACCTTTCCTGAGAATGCATTTTCGTATGTCAAAAGAAAACTAAGTTAAGGAGAATAACAACAGGAAAATACAGTGAATTTATCTGGGAGAAAAACAAATGGGTATGAGTGAGGAGAGGCTACTGCTTTTCATATTATTTTAAAAATATTTGTTGAGAGGTTCTAATATTTTCTTTTAAACAGTATGATAGGACAACATAGACCACTGGCAGCTATAATGAGTTTTAAATTTATTTTATTTGCTAAACTAATTTAGTACTCCGATTAATTCCTAATATTGAAATACCTAATTGTAACAGAAACCATATCTGAAAGAGGAAACATATTACCATCAAGCGTTACTTACATTCCAAATCGCAATGTTCCAGAAACATACGTCTGCCAGTGTGCACAATAGAACATAAATGTCCCAGCAAAACAACAAAAAAACATCCAGTCAGGGTTTGTCCCCAGCTGCACTGCGATACAAGTTCCAAGAACCACAAAAACTGCAAGAGAAAGATTACAATAAAAACTGAACAATCTAAATAATCAACATTAACTGAGCTGGGAATTATTTTATTTTATTTTATTTTTTTTATTTATTATTTTAATAATTTATTTTTTATTGGTGTTCAATTTGCCAACACACAGAATAACACCCAGTGCTCATCCTGTCAAGTGCCCCCGTCAGTGCCCGTCACCCATTCACCCCCACCCCCTGCCCTCCTCCCCTTCCACCACCCCTAGTTCATTTCCCAGAGTTAGGAGTCTTTATGTTCTGTCTCCCTTTCTGATATTTCCCACACATTTCTTCTCCCTTCCCTTATTGGGAATGATTTTAGATTAGGCAAAAAGAAGACTTGCTATGAATGTACAATCTTCTCTCAGTTATCCAGGGTACCAGGAAAGCAGGATATAATCTTTTACATTACCTTTCCCCTCAAAATTTCAGTGTCTTCACTATATCACATAGTGAAACCAAATCAAAAGCAACTAAAATACTTGAGCATTTTATTGAGTATTCTCCCAACTTAGTGATAGTGATAATAATGAACAGTAAAAAATTACAAGCCAGAGTGAGAAACAAAACAAAACCCATCCCCTATACTTCAGTTTCCTTACTTTTAACATGACGATAAAAACCAGAAAAAAATAAATCAGTATTGTAAAGGATTTCAAATAGTACCTGAAATACTATGTGATTTTTGAAAAAAAGAAAAACTAAAGGCCTAAATAATTCACAAAATGACGGATTTTTTAGATTCATAGCTATCTTTTCTTATGTAGTAAATATAATTATGAGTGTCTTATATAGAAAAATACTTCCTATAAAAGTTTAGAACTCAAACTATAGAACAAAAATGATCATTACTTGGGACGCCTGGATGGCTCAGCAGTTGAGGGTCTGCCTTCGACTCAGGGCGTGTCCCCCGGCTCCTGGATTTGAGTCCCATATTGGGCTCCCTACAGGGAGCCTATTTCTCCCTCTGCCTGTGTCTCTGCCTCTCTCTCTGTGTATCTCTCATGAATAAATAAATAAAATCTTAAAAAAAATTATCATTTAAAAAATAGGATACCTATCATTCCATAGTCACCCAATTATAATGTCCTTTCAAGATGCCCAACAAGCCTCTGTATTCAGTGGAAGTCTTGAATTTTTCTTTAGTACTGAGTTATAAGTGCTTAGCTACTCACTTTCCTCTACTAAGTGGGGTATTGTTGGGACGTATTAAAACAATGATTTTCACATGAACCTACAACTGCAAACTGAGTTTAAGAGGTAAAACTATCGCAGGGCTGTTTGTTTCTTTTAAAAATATTTTAAATGCTATGCCAAGTGACAAGAAACCAAAAGAAAACCTAAAAAAAAAATATGTGTGTGCATAAGGGGATAGGGGTATTCCTATCAGGAAGAGTAGTTAGAAACTGTCATTTAGGTCTAAATCTCTAAATCTCTTTTCCCTTTAAAAAAGTACAATATTATTTTTTTTAAAGTACAAAATTATACTATCTATAATGTAAGATATCGTAACTCATCTATTGCCTTTAGTATATTTCTTTTTAGTGTTTTTATCTGAGTCCATTACCAGTCCAGGTCAGCAACATAATTTTAAACATCAACAGAAGATCCATTTAAATATAAAGACCACGAATTTCCTAGTCTCCCACTATTGTACTAGTCTATAATTTGTGAGATTTTTGATGATGACAATTATGCCCTAAGATTTTTTTTTTTTTAAGATTTTTATTTATTTATTCATGAGAGACACAGAGAGGCAGAGACACAGGAGAGGGAGAAGCAGGCTCCCTGCAGGGAGTCCATGTAGGACTTGATTCCCCAGACCGGGATCACACCCCGAGCCAAAGGCAGATGTTCAATCACTAAGCCACCCAGGTGTCTCTATGCCCTAAGATTTTAAAAACAACAGATGCCAAAAGAATAATATTTAGGTTTAAAAATAACTTACGTAGAAATTAACTTAATTTCTAAATTTCCCCATATAGCCAATAATGAACAAATGTTAACCATATTTATAGTCTTTTGAAAACTTTAAAGCTTGATATAAATCACTTATTCTGATAACTAGCATAACATAAACCTCTTATTTATTCCAACATTGTTCATCACATTACTTTTATCACTATTAATCATTAACATTAAAAAATCAACAATACCTGTTGATAGTGAATCACAACCATGATCAAAAAGTTCTCCCAAAGGAGAGCTACTATTAGTTCTTCTTGCCTGTTTCCCATCTATAGCGTCCAAAGACTGATAAATGAAAAGGCCACATGCACAAGCAATGTATGCCCACAGAGGAGCCTGTGAAACAAAGAAACACAAGAGTTATTAAGATATTCATTACTATGTTTCACTGATACATTTTTACTTGCAGATACTTTATCTTCATTCTCCAGAGAAGTACTACTGGTTGGAAGCTATGGGAGAGAATCCAAGGGCTACTTAATGAAAAACTTTTTTTGAGACAATCGGAAGTATAAAAGAATCCAATTCTGTGCTTTGTATAGGTGCTCAAACAGATGTTGGATAACTGCTTCATAAGGTTATATAAGAGATCAGACTAGGTAACTTCCATAAGATTCTTCTTAACATTTAGCTTCTAAGAGTCAATCAAAAAATAATCTAATATAGTTTATTCCAAATTGTATCTTTCAAGATGTCTACAGTTCTTACATGAAGAAAATGAATCTCATGCTACCCTCCTCTGGGAAACACTGGGTTACACAATGTTAAAGAGACTTCTCTATTGCAGGACGACTTCTAGCCCTTCAGGTTGCTCATGTACATTATGGATATTCAAGAAGGGGGACATGAAAAAAAAAAAAAAAAAAGAAGGGAGACATGATATGCTGTCTTTTTCCAAATTTATTAGAGCATGTAACCTATTTTCAACACACTTCTTCAATGTTCCATGGAACAGCACCAGCGAAATGATGAGCTAGTACACAGAGTGCTTAGAACATTATTTTTCAAATACTTATGGTCACATTTTCAAGGAATAATTTCTCTTTTCCCAGACAGCAATTGAACCACTAATAACAGATTTAAATGTTGGGTGTTAAGAAAGGAGGGCTTCTATTTGACATGTTGTTCTTCAAGAATATAGAAGAGTGTTTTATATTACTTTTCACTATTTTCCCATGCCTGAGCCATGAAAAAAATTCTATAATCACAAGGTATTTTCTCAAATATCAGTTATCAAGTTAAACTGAGTGTTAAATGCCCACAGTAGCAAATTAAAACTACTCAGAGCTGCAAGTAATATTCATATTCTTGACTGCAAAGAGGTTTCTCTCAAAATTCTATTTAGTTCTCAATATTAAAGGTAAGAATCTTCTCTTAAACATTTTCTTTGAGTCTCATATGTTAGAACACTGAAGCTGTCAAAAGGACCATAGCATAAGCCAGAGTTACAAACCCTGAAAACAATCACTGTGATTATGTAAGCATGCTTTATTGCAAGCTCACTGGACCGATTAATCTTGTATGATTAAGAACCCCACCTTCCAGACTTTGAGTCTACCTCCTCTTGCTCTTAAAGGAATCTAGTAACTCTCTAGAGCTACACTGTCATACACAGTAGCTATCAGACATGTGCAGTTATTTTAGTTTAGACTAAAATTAAATAAAACTAAAAACTCAGTCCCTCAGCTACACTAGGCACATTTCAAACGTTCAACAGCTAGATGTGGCCATGGCTATCATACTGGATCAAACAGACATAGAACATAACCATCATCACAGAAATTTCTATTGGACAATACTGTTTTACAGGACCAGAAAGCTAGGGACTTCTTGGGGTCTAAACTTAGGATTTTAATGGGGGCAATGTGTTAGTCTGTAATAGAGACAACTTCAACTATTAGTATACATGCAATCCTAGAAAATGTTGAGATAGTAACCACGTATGTTTTAAGAGAAAGCAAGGTCTTGTGGTCTTCAGATGATTCTTACTGTCAATCTGTAGAATACTAATATTTATATATCTCTTCCTTGTTTTCACTGTTTCACAACTTGGAAGTGTTTTAGGAAGAAAGTTTTCTCATTCAAGAATAGGCCTGGTCTCAGCTGGGTTAAGAGTCTGAGAGATACACTGAATCAATAAAGGAACACATGTATCATTCAGGGAATCATCACACCCTGGTAGGTGGGTGGGGAAGAACCAGAATAGGCAAAAAATCTTATCACAATCAGGCAATGAAGTGACTTGCAAAATGTTGCAGAGGTGTTCTTATATGAGACAACTCAGGTGAAAAATTCTAAGAAATATGGTTTTACTGAGCTTCTGAAACAGAACTGTGGGGTTTACATATGTACAAATGTGTACCTATGCTGATGCAATAGTGTTGTTTTTTTTCTTTTTCTAGGAAGATACATCAAAAACTTGTTTATGTTATATATGAGAAGAGAAATTAGAGGTAAGGCGTGGGAAGGAGAGTAAAAGAGATTTTACTTTTGTTTTATACTTTTGTTTGAATTTTTCATCTATGTAATGTTTCCCCTTTCCTTTTTAATGTCAGTAGGAATTAACTGGGCAATGAGATTATGGGCAATGTGCCACTTTAATTTTCTTTCCATTCTTCTAGATTAAAAAAAAAAATCTAAAGTTTTTCAGTGAGTTAGTTGAAAAACATTAAATTTGGCAATATAAAACAAAATGAACATTAAAACAAAAAACTCTTATGATCATATTCCAAAAAGTTGTAAACACACACACACAGACACACACACATATTTAAAGCTCTTATTGGTAATAGCACATGGCTCAGTTCTGGTTTTCCTGTGTATAAAATAGCTAACACCAATTTCTTTTACCTGTCTTATGTGGCGAGGGTAACTGAAGCGTATGTATAATACATCAACTGCAAGATAAATTCCAAATTAACTCATGAAACTAAAGCCAGAGCTACTAGCTGATGAGATTTAAATAGTCTCAGAAACAGATCATGAGGATATTTTGGTATCCACATAAAAGGGGTTAAGTTTACATTTCTACCTCAGAAATGTGAAAAATAAGGGGTGATTTTTCCTTTATCTGAAGAGGTTTTTTTCTGACAAAAAGGCAAACTCCACTGACACCATCACAATAGTAACATTCTTTTCTACTAGAAAGATCAGTATCTGAAATGCTAATGTATTAAAAAAATCAGTAACACAAAAAATATATGGAAAGTTCGTAATACCTGAGGATATGAAATTTAATATTCACCCACTGGAACAAGGCCCAAAGGAATCAGAGCTGAAATGAATGAGAAAGTCCCTGGGTAATAAATTTATGGAACTCTTTGACTCCAAAACAGTGATAAAGAAAACAATATAAGAAATTGAATAAGGACTTCTATAAATTGTGATTCCATATATAATATATTATTAGAAGAAATCAAGAATTTCTTGATTGTGACCCCTCTTCACAATAAGAGGGAGGTTGTGGGGAAGAACAATGTACATACTTAATGTTTTTGACCAATGAAATATAACCACCTGTTGAATATTATATGTTAGGTACTCTGAATGGATAATCTTATTTCTCTTATACTACAAAATAAAATTTCAAAGGATAAACTGTGACCTGGAGAATTTACATAAATTATTGAAGATTACAGAGATAATAAGGACATACCATGGAAGACAGCCATGGCCTATTTAACTCACTGTGATCTAAAGCCTAATAAGGATTTCTACTGTACAGCTATAAATGCATCCAGGCATAGCTTTTGTAGGACACTACCTTCCCTTGCAGAGCACCAGTGGCTCAATCATATGATTCCCTTGCAGAATCATACCTTGATTCTTCCTAGCAGCAATTCTGAAAAGTTCTCTTTTCTCTTCAATTTTGATTAGAATAGTTCCCATTCTGTAAGTTTCCTCAAAGATTTAAACTAATTCTAGGATTACTCCAATAATGCCAAATCACTTAAGTACAAAGGCTGAAGAAAAGTACTATAAGGAACATGGTAGGTACTTGGTACACTCTAGGGTATTCAAGAAATGACTATTAATGGTTGAACTACCTTTGAACTTGCCCTCAGTCCCTGATCATGGAACTAGCTTAGAATTGTTGGAGGGCTTCTTTTAGAATCAACACAACTCCTTGTTTTTCTGCTGAATCTCTAAGGATGTGTGAGAGCTGGACCAAATTCCTCTGGAAGGGTCTATCAGGTCCTCAAATAAGCCACAGATAAAATAGTTCAAAGGGCATGTGATAAAGAATCCCAGGACATGGGGCAGCCCGGTGGCTCAGCGGTTTAGCACTGCCTTCGGCCCAGGGCGTGATCCTGGAGACCCGGATTGAGTCCCATGTCAGGCTACCTGCGTTGAGCCTGCTTCTCCCTCTGCCTGTGTCTCTGCCTCTCTCTCTCTCTCTCTCATGAATAAATAAAAATCCTAAAAAAAAAAAAAAAAAAAAAAAAAAAAAGGAATCCAGGACACAACAACCATACTGATTTTTGGTTTTTAAGTTTCCTGATTGATATAAAGCAAAATAAGATGACAGAAAATCAGAAGTATACCCATATAATGTGTATGGACTGGATTTGTATAGTAAAAGAGGAATTAAAAGTATTCAAGAGTGAGAAGGAAATGAACACCTGGGAGAAGATTGAAAAAAAAAATAGGGATCCCTGGGTGGCGCAGCGGTTTGGCGCCTGCCTTTGGCCCAGGGCGCGATCCTGGAGACCCGGGATCGAATCCCACGTCGGGCTCCCGGTGCATGGAGCCTGCTTCTCCCTCTGCCTGAGTCTCTGCCTCTCTCTCTCTCTCTCTCTCTCTCTCTCTCTCTATGACTATCATAAATAAATAAAAATTTAAAAAAAAATATTACAGGTAACTGTGATGTTCAGTAGCCATTAACTTTAAGAGCTATAAGTGGAAATAAATTGATGGAAATAGAAAGGGATAGATAGGTTTGAATGGTGATAATTTTATCGCAAAGAACAAATCATCTGAAAAGACTACTTAAAAATGATTACTTCAAGCACAAAGCAAGGTAAAGTCCATAATGTGACCATTTTGAGTTCATATGGTTCAGAGGTACCTCTGACACCTTTAGTTGAGGATCACCTTCTATTTTGGTTATCTGGGACTCATCACTTGGATTAATATAGGCACAACAAATGTTTCTGATTCTCTTCCATTTATCTAGCTACTTTCATTTCCTTTTTATCAAGGACATTTTAAAACCAAAGAGATAAACATTAATTTACCTATTCCAATGAAGAGTTCTAGTTTCCAGTTTTGGTTTTAAGTAATGAGTAGAGAGGGTAAAATAAGGACCAGCAGTAGAGACTTGTATTTAAGAAGGCCTAGGAAAAATAGTCTTTGTCAGCAGTAACTGCTCCCCTTCTTAACAGCAGCCATTGCAGGATACAGAACAGGAAATGCGTTATGTTGACATTTTCTTATATATCTTTTGCCTTGTTAGAATAGAGATATACCTGAGGTCTATCAGTCACATATATTTACAGGAAGAGAAAAAGGATATTCAAACAATTCTCACTGGAATGGAGAGGAAACAAATCACTTTTGTTAAGACTGATTTATAGCTGTGCCATTTCACTACCAGAGATTTTTTCTCTCATCATTTTAAACTTTGCTAAGATTTCATTCATTCAGCTCTTAAAATATTTAAAAAAAAATTCAGTCATTTTTTAAAACTTTTTTATATTGAGATTAACTAATTTTAAAAGGAATATCGTACACATTAATCCTTGGTAATATTAATTTACCTACTAGAATCAGACTCTACCCTTTGCTTCTAGTTTTCATAAACAGAGAGTATAAAATAGATTGTAGTCATGAGCTTTATTAATAGTATAGGTGATACAATATTTCAAAGCAGTTGATATGTAGCTGTCAAATCGTCTTATCTTTAGCTAAAATGGACCTAAGAATCCCAATTACAGCATTTTGGGTATATAACAGATGCTCAAATCTGTTAAAAAATTAATCTTACCTGCTCTGTAGCTGTGGGACAGTAGAAGACTAATAAAACAGTTGTACAGATGTTTATTGACAATCCAATGATGGTGATGAGATTTGGGGCAATCCAGGAGGGAACTCGTCCAACTAGCCATTCCCAGTACCCTTGCATTAAGGGCTCAAGCAGGGACCGTCCAGCACTCTGATATCTGTGTTCTTCTAGCCGCTTTAGTTGGTGCCTTGACAATGGTGGTGTAGGTAACTGAAACAATTTATTTAATACACATCCTGGAGTACTTATATGACCGAAGCCCATAGTGGACTCCGGGTGAGAATCTCCACATCGTTTCCTCGTTGACCGATGCCCACTCATGGATCTTGGCTGCCTTTTATTTAAAAGAATAATTTATCTTGTTTCACAGCTTTTTGTGGCTGATCTTTACCTGAAAAAAGAGAAAAAGATACATCTGTCAATCACTATTTATATCAATGTCAGTAAATTTTAAAAACAAACTGGTAATAGTAATGCTATCAGATCAGAACACCAGGAATTTGTTTTTAGTTCTTGTTACTGATGGTGTGAGCCAAAAGAAGTCAAATAACTTCACCCTCAGGTGAAAAATATTTTTTTTTAAAGATTTTATTTATTTATTCATAGAGACACAGCTAGAGAGAGAGAGAGGCAAAGACACAGGCAGAGGGAGAAGCAGGCTCCATGCAAGGAGCCCGACGTGGGACTCGATCCCGGGTCTCCAGGATCACGACCTGGGCTGCAGGCGGTGCTAAACCGCTGTGCCACCGGGGCTGCCCTCAGGTGAAAAATATTAAGGGATTTTTATAGTAATATGCTTCTTGATACCTTATAGTTTGACTTCAAACCTCTCCCATTTTTTTTTCTATCTCACACTAATTTCAGTAATATAATGGAACAAATTTTAGAAATCATTTAGAAATGATTTCTAAAATCATTTCTAAATGATTTCTAAACCTAATCATTTCACATACATGGACAACAGGTCCAAAGGCATCCCCAAAGATAGCTAGCAAATTAGTGTATCAGAGGAATGATTTGAATAACATGGGTCTTACATAAGATTTTTATTTCATGCTAATTGGGCACTTATATACTAACATTCGAAGCACATTTCATATATTAACTCATTTAATCCTTATAACAACTCTATCTAGAAGGTAAGGATTATTAATTATTCCCATTTTTACAGAAAATGAAAGTAAGGCACAGGAGCTAATTAACTTGCCCAAACTCATACAGCTGGTAAATGAGGTTCATACGAACATAGGATTTCTACCTGAGATAAACTGAAAGAAAAAACTTATGAAGTGGAAAGGGATAAAGGGATATATATTGGCAACCTATCAGGCAGGGATGAAGAGCAAAAAAAAAAAAAAAAAAAAAAAAAAAAAAAAACAACCCTAAGTGTCAGAGGACAGGATATATGTATTACCAAAGTGACCTGATGAACTGAGGTAGTAAGAAGTGTTAAGTGTATTAAGTGATGACTGTTCATAAAGGACACTGAGTTTAATCCCTGAGGTACTTACACTTGACTTAGAAAAGATTACAGATAATATAATTATTATAAATTCCTAAGCAACATAAGAAAATAATGACAAAACTATTTTCAAGATTAAAGGGTAATTAAATATATTTATCAGCGAAAAGTAGTGAGAACACTCAAAAACTAGTATGATGACTTCAAATGTTTGAAATGGTAAGCACCTAAAAGAGGGTGATAAAAATAAAAATGTGAAAGCCAGTCAAATCTATATGTAATTTCTATTTAGAAGGAAGAATCAAGGGAAAGCACTTAGGGAATTAAACATGAAAGGTGAGGAAGGAACAGAAGAAAACATGAATCAACAGAGACTAAAAAAGGGAAGTTAGGAAAGAAAACCAGTTATTTTGGCTTGGAGGGTGATGGAAGGGGGATCTGGAAATGGAGGTTAGAAAGACATAACAGTAACTTTTAAGGAGACATGTTTTAGACAAGCTCAAATCCTGGAGTTTAAGCAAGTGATGAAAATTTCAAGTTACCAACTCTGGATGAAGTCTAGTTTTGTTTTGTTTCTTAAATTAGAAAAGTTCTCAAAAGGATTAAGTATGAAGAAAAAAAGGAAAATAATAAAGAACTTGCAGGAAACTTAGGGTTACACAGCAGAAGAAATGGAAGCCATAAAAGAACAAACAGGTGGGGGGGGGGGGGGCGTGTGGATTTCAATAGAACTAAAAGGGTAGTGGCATCAAACCAAAAGAGGTGTACTTTGATCTTTTGGTAGAAAGCTATCTAGAATGCAACATGAAATTACCAGAAATGTTCCACTATGGGAATGCAGAAGGTGATACAGAAAGTAGGACATTTCAACAATGGACCCAGTATCAAACATGCCCAAGACTACTTAGTCTCTATTCCCATACATATCGAGTTCCAAAGTTCCAATGTCACTAAGAATCTACATTGACAACCAAAATCCCAATTGTGTATCTCAATAATAGGCTCAGCAAAAAAGTTCTGTAATTTTCAATTGCCTTAAATAAAATTTCAAAAGTCTTAAAAGAATCATCAGTGCCACAATTCACTTAAGGTGCTCTGAAATAAATATACTGAAATAATTTTCAAACCAAGGTAAATAAAAATTACTATTATTTCAAAGAATTCTTCTACACGCCCAACTGTATCACAAAACAATTGACTAATGTCAAACTGGTTATAAGATCATTTTAAAGAAAGTGACAGATAACTGCCAAAAACTTAACTTTATAGTAGGCAAATTTTCTATAGTCAAATTAGAAGACGCATCTTCATGTTTGGTGAGCTATAATCCATCAGCTTTTGCAAAATTCAACTTAAAATGGGATAAAAAGTTTAGTCATCTCAATTTATATTTTATTATTGTAGCATTCCATTTTCCTATTGTAAAAAAACAAGTGACATATTGAGGGTGCTGGCCTGCTTTTGGCACTAAGCAACTACAAGCAACTGATCCTATGGTTTTAAGTTTGAGCATTTGGCAGGATTATATGATAAACTGATACCTTCCTTCTGAGTGTTTCCCCCTTCTGACCTAGATTTTTTTTTTTTACCTTTCATTTCTCTTTTAGAAAAATCTAAATTTTGACTAACCTTTCTAGATCTAGCCATTACATAATTCTTGCATAAATAAAAAAGCCAGTGAGTTTTTAATTTCAATTTGGCAACATTGTCTCTGTGAAGCTATTAGCAACAAGTTTGCAAATATAAATTCAGACACATGAAGCCTGACATACAGGTATCTACTTTGCTTTCAATACACATTGATGAACAAAGAGGTTGCTATCACTGCCACAAATTCATCTCCACTCTTCCTTCATCTGATCATATCTGACACCCAGAGGTTACTGCATTCAAACCACCTCAGGAAAACAGGAGCTTTTGAACTTTAGTAAATGAAAGTAAGCATATCTCAAGGGAGTGCAACAGGGTAGGTGACTATAACAAGATGACTGAACTTTATGGGGAAAAAGGGAAATAAGATGAGCGATGGGAATATGAAATGGAGAAACAAATAGTACTAAAGTTATTCTAGCCACTTGAGATTTTTTACCTAGAGTCAGGCCTATGCCTAAAAGAGTGAAGAGAAAACTGTCCTTTCCCTGCGCCACACTATAAGGAACTAAAATAATAAAAGGAGCTAAAATTTATTGCTGGCTATCCTGGTAACCACCAGTCATAAGATTTTCTGAGAAAATTAATTCCAAGTTCCAAGCCAATACTGAGTGGAGTAAACAAGACAGACATGGTCCTGGTTCCCATGTCCAATTGGAAAATAAAAACAGGTAGACAAGCAAATAGCATTACACATTGTGATGGGTGCTATAAGGAAAAGTGTGGAGCCAAAAAATAGTTAGGGGTGCACATTTTAGATAAAGTGGTTGAAATCTATGAAGAGGTAGCGTTTAAATCAAATTCTGAGGAAGAAAAGGAGCTAGCCATTCCAAAAGCAGGAGGAAGAAGAGTCCAAGAAAAGGAAATAGGTCCTGAGTCAAGAAAGAGCTGGTCTTGTTCAAGTACCTTTGAGATCACTACCGTTGGAGAGCAATAAATCAGATGGAAGAGTGACATAAAATAAAGTCTGAAAAGCTAGACAGTGCAGAGGTTTATAGACCATGATAAAGAATTGAGATTTTGTTCTGATGTTTTGAAAAGTCACCAATGAGCTTATAAAAAAAAATTGTAATTTTGTAATACAAAATCTGTTTATTAACAGGATATGTTTTCATAAATCATTAATAGAAGTATTTTAAACTCAAAAACTGCCCATCATCTGGAATTCATTTTAGTGTAATATTGATCACAGGGCCATAGCTTTTGTAACCTTTCCACTTGTAATCAGCAAATTCCCCTTTTCTGTTATAACCTGGCTCTAGTGCAATACTCCTTTCACAGCACTTCATCACATTTTGAACTTTTGTTTGTTGTATTGTTTTTGGTCTTTTCCCCACACTGGTCTATAAGCTCCCCAAATGCAGAGACCATGCTCATCTTAATATTCTTTCTCCAAACTTTCCTACCATATCTAACATTAAGTAATTAGGACTTACTCATGAAACAAAGAACAAAAATGGTTCATCTAGTATTTAATGAGCACCTTGTTGCTCTAGACCCTGAAGAAACAGACCGAACTATGCCATCCATGACCCCAAGAAACTCAAGGCGGGTGAAGAGGAGTCTTATAAGGAGCTAAGTCATAATGTGCTGTGAACAAACTATAGTGGGAGTCCAGAGGAGGGGGGGGCACATATGGTCTAACAAAAAATTTTCTTTGTGCAGGCATGAATATTTATGTGAAAAGCCCAGCAAAGGTACAAAAATATAATCGGAGAGATTTAATGAATACCTTTACTAAAATTACACACAATTTACAAAGCTAAATCTATGTCACAGAACATCTGTGCTTATAGCAGCTGAGGAAAATGGCATGCTGCCTACATTATTCCTGTGTTCAGCTTTGGGAAACATCTGAGAAGGAGCCCACTAAAAAAGGAATCTCCAACTGCTCAGCAGAGCATAAGGTAAGCTTACACAATATCCAACCTGTAGTGTGAAATTCCCGAATTCCCATTCCCCCACAAGTCTAAGGGCTCCAAGTTTCAAGCTGCACTGATTCAGCAGTATGTTTACAGTTCTTTCACAGGAATTAGTGACTACACAGCTCTTTCTAACCTCTATGGCACTACTAAAGTGAAGTACAATAGCCAACACTATTTGGAAGGCAGAGCAAATTATAAAAAGTCTAAAAAAAAAAAAAGGAAAACTAATAGGATCACAGGATTACATTCAGCATTATTTAACAAGTGATACACAGAACAAGTTAGGAAAAACAAAAGCCTTTTCAGCAGACTTGGAAGCAAAAACAGTACTGTGTAATACAATTTAGCTCTACTGTTTTGCTGAAGTGAAATCTTGCATTCCTTAAAAAAAGGGAAACAACCTCCTCCAAAAGAAAAAAAAAGAAAAAAGAGCAAAAAGCCTGGCATTTTATAGATTATTTTCATATTCCCTTTAAAAAGGCAGCACAGCATGACCCTCAACAGCACCAGCAGCACTTTAGCCAGCTTAAAGAACTCTTTTGCTGCCTAGAAAACAAATTGAATATGCAATAAAACGTAATATGGCTTATAAAAAAGTTTAGAGTTTACATATAAAAACATTTAATTGTTTACAATATAAATTTGAAAAGAGATTGGGTGTGGGAAAGGAAGGAGAATAAATTCATGAAACCAAAGTTGTAAACATTCAGAACAATCTATTAACCGGACAAGAAATAAAGATGCCTCTGGCGGGACAGAACAGGTTAAACCAAGAGGCAGATTTATCAAATTCGTTTCTCAAGTGGAAGCACTGTGCAGACGAGTCGTACAGGGGCTCTGGCTGGTTTTCCTCAGCACAGAACAAGCATGCAGCAAAACAAACGCTTTTAGAACGTCAATCGCTGGAACTTTATGCGAACACCAATTTTCTAAAGCAGTAATGCTAAATGTACTTAGGACGGTGAAACACACACACTGAACACATTCCTACCCTACTAGTGCGAGGGTAGAAACAATATTCTCTGCCCACACACAAGACAAGACGCTGATATTTGCTGAAACACAACTATGAACCTGCCTATCATGATACGGATTCATCAATGAACGAAGAGCCGTCACACAAAATTGTATGTTTGATACCAAGCAGGCAAACAGCAAAATGACACAACCGCAAGCACCGAGTCGGAGAAAACATGTTGAATACAGCTAGCTGTAAAGATGCTACTCATGCGGGGTTCCTGGAAACACCCGCAAGCCTCGGAACCCTCCTGTCCTCCCTCCTCCAAAGAATACTGCTGAAATAAACCCTAGCTGTGTATAAGTAAATGTACGCTGAAATTTCTAGAAAAGTTGACGTGCGGCCCAGCCGCGAATCGCCAGCACCGCATCCGAAAGGCAGGCCGCCCGGCCCGGGTGCATCACCGCTGGGGGCTCGGGGTACCTGCGCAGGAGGCGGCGGGCCTGGCAGCGCCAGGTGGCTTCCCCGCGGGCCGCGCCCCCGTGCGACCCCGCAGCACCCCCTCCCGGCCGAGGCCCCCCCGCAGCCCCTGCAGCCCCCACCCCGGCCGGCCGAGGCCCCCCGCAGCCCTCCCCCCGGCCGAGCCCCCAGCAGCCCCCGCAGCCCCCTCACCCCCGGCCGAGCCCCCCCGCAGCCCCGCCCCCCACACTCCGGCCGGCCGAGCCCCCCCGCGCCCCCGCAGCTCGCCCCCCCTGCCACCGCAGCTCTCGCTCCCTGGCCCCCCCGCCCCCCCGGCCGAGCCCCGCCGCCGCGCCCCCGCAGCCCCCGCCCGTCCCCCGGTGCCCCTCCCCGTGCCCCCCGGGCCGCGGGCCGGACCCCACCCGCCCCACAAGGCCGCGCGCGGGGCCGGCGGCGCCGGGAAGCCCTGCGTTCGCCGGGCCGAGCCCATACACACCTAGCCTCCAGGGCCCCACCCCAGAGCACGCAGCGCTCGCCAAGCCTCTCGACAGTCGCGCCCCCCAGCACGGCCGTCGCACCCGGCCATCTTCCCAGGGCCGAGCCCCGCAGCCTTACCCCGACCCCGGAATCACACGGCTAGAAATAAGACCTCCGACTCCAGACGGCTGAGCCTCTGCGAGCGGCGGCGGCCTGTTCGCGACACTTTCGCGTTGCCGTAAAGGAGGGACACGGGGCGGAAACGCGCGGCGGCGCGGGCGCGCTCCTGGGGGCGTGAGCGCTCCCCTCGGGGTGGAGGTGGGGGGGAGCGCGCCCCTCGGGGGTGGGGGTGGGCGTGGGGGGGAGCGCGCCCCTGGGGTGGGGGTGGGGGAGAGCGCGCCCCTCGGGGTGGGGGTGGGGGTGGGGGTGGGGGGAGCGCGCCCCTGGGGTGGGGGTGGGGGAGAGCGCGCCCCTCGGGGTGGGGGTGGGGGTGGGGGTGGGGGGAGCGCGCCGGGGAGCGCGCTCCTCGGGGGTGGTGCCCCGGCCCGGCCGCTCGGGAGCGCGCCCTGTGCTCCACCCCGCGTCCGTCCCGCCCGCGGGCTTGGGACGCGGCCCGCACTGGCGCGGCGGGCGAGCAAGGTAGGCCGAATAGCGGGCGAGGCCGGCCTCAGCGCCCGGGGGCGGTGCGGGTGGAGGACCGCGGACGGGCGGGCGGGGCACGGGGGCCGGCGGGCAGCGTGAGGCGCGTGGCGGGGGCCCTGCCTCCCGGGACCGCACTGTGCGGAGCGCGGGAGAGGCGCCCGCTGGGGGCCGGAGCGCGGACGGGCTGGGGGACCTGGCGGGCGGGCAGATGCGGGCTGGAGGGACCTAGAGGGCGGGCGGCCGCGGGCTGAGGGCACCTGACGGGAGGGCAGGTGCGAGTTGGGGGACCTGGCAGGCGGGCAGGCGCGGGCTGGGAGGACCTGGAGACCGGGCAGGCACGGGCTGGGGGTACCTGGCGGGCGGGCAGATGCGGGCTGGGGGCACCTGGCGGGCGGGCAGGCGCGGGCTGGGGGTACCTGGCGGGCGGGCAGATGCGGGCTGGGGGCACCTGGCGGGCGGGCAGGCGCGGGCTAGAGGCACCTGGAGAGCGGGCCGGCGCGGGCTCGGGGGACCTGGAGAGCGGGCAGGCGCGGGCTAGAGGCACCTGGCGGGCGGGCAGGCGCGGGCTGGGGGGACCTGGCGGGCGGGCAGGCGCGGGCTGGGGGCACCTGGCGGGCGGGCAGGCGCGGGCTGGGGGCACCTGGCGGGCGGGCAGGCGCGGGCTGGGGGCACCTGGCGGGCGGGCAGGCAGGCGCGGGTTGGGGGCACCTGGCGGGCGGGCAGGCGCGGGCTGGGGGGACCTGGAGAGCGGGCAGGCGCGGGCTAGAGGCACCTGGCGGGCGGGCAGGCGCGGGCTGGGGGGACCTGGCGGGCGGGCAGATGCGGGCTGGGGGCACCTGGAGGGCGGGCAGGCGCGGGCTAGAGGCACCTGGCGGGCGGGCGGGCGCGGGCTGGTGGGACCTGGCGGGCGGGCAGATGCGGGCTGGGGGCACCTGGAGGGCGGGCAGGCGCGGGCTAGAGGCACCTGGCGGGCGGGCAGGCGCGGGCTCGAGGGACCTGGAGAGCGGGCAGGCGCGGGCTGGGGGGACCTGGCGGGCGGGGAGGCGCGGGCTAGAGGCACCTGGAGGGCGGGCAGGCGCGGGCTGGGGGGACCTGGAGAGCGGGCAGCCGCGGGCTCGGGGGACCTGGAGAGCGGGCAGGCAGGCGTGGGCTCGGGGGACCTGGAGGGCGGGCAGGCAGGCGCGGGCTGGGGGCACCTGGCGGGCGGGCAGATGCGGTTGGGTCGGCTCTCCGCGCCTCCCCGTCGCCTGCCCTCCTGCTGCCTCCCGGCCCCTTTCGCGTCCTCTTCACCCCCCGCCCCCGCGCGGGCAGGGCCAGGCTCCGCCCCCCGCATCCTTTCCTGGCCGCCGGCAGAGCCCGGCGGAAATCCGCGTCCTGGGGCTTTGGCAAATAATGCCTTGGTTTTGTTTTAAACGGCTACCAAGAACTGTCGCCCCAGTGCCACAAAAACTGCGGTTAGGTACGCGTTCCAGTTTTCACTGCTGGGCTCGGATTCCTTGGCAAAGGGATTGGGGGCAGATTTGAAGCTGAGACCTGCGGTGACTTTGTGTTTATCTGAAGCTCATCTACGTGGACTGAGGGGTCTGTGGGCCCAAGGCAGAAAGCCTAATGCTGCTCTTTTGCATCCTCACTCTGTGCTTTCTTTACGTTAGGATACATTTGAAAACCAGAAAACACACCGGGGAAATGATTGGTCCAGTTCCCCCAAATTTTAATTTTATAAAACAGTCCCCAAAGGCAGTTCTGTAGTTCTTGTGACATCATCAGATTTTAACCCATTTGATCCAATTTACTAAAAAAAAGTTACTTAATCTTCTAGACTCTTTAGGATTAACAATTACAAGGATATCACATTTGTCAGAAGACCAAGTTAGACTTAAGAAAAATAACTGTTTCCTCTTATGCTTTCTTTGGGCCTTATGGTTCTGTGGCTTTTTTATAAAGAGTTTAGGGCTTTCTTCTCGTGGAATATCCAGAATTTACTTTCTTATTGTTTTTTAGCAGTCACCACGTAGAGGGGACAGTATTAAGGAATTCTTATTACCAGTGCCATTCAAATATTTGTGAAATTTAAGAATTGTAACTGCAGTTCTGATTTCATGGATCTTCAAAGAAAGCAGGGAAGGTAGGTGAGAGATGCAAGAATATTTCGTTAAGCACTCTTACTACTATATGAAGGTTATTCCTGCATATTTTCGAAGGTTTCTTAAATTATTAACCATTAAAATTTTAACTTTGTTTGCTTGGCAGTTAGCCAGCCTTACTTCCAGCTTTCAACTATGAAAATGCATGGGCATAAGAGTCTTTCCTCATCAAGTCCGTGCCCTTAAAATTTTCAGTTGTCATTAGCATACTGGTAAATCATTTCAAGCCTTGCTTCTCTCCTAAACTGTTTAAACAATAAGAACCCTCAAAGCCTGAGGAGATAGGAATCCCAGATGATTCATACATGCAAAGAATTAAGTGTTGTTCTGGAACCCTGTGGCTAGTTACGGTTGTACAGAATTGGTAAATTTAGCTGTCATTGTTATATTGTATGCTTTTTCTGTTCTAGGAAAAAACCCTTTGAGATAGCTACTTTACAAATCAGAATACTGTAACTCAGAGCTTAGTAACTTTTCTAAAATCATACAGCTGGGACTTGATAAAGCTAGGATTTGCAGTTGGGTAAAGCTGATCACATAGCTGTGTTCTTTCCGTTGCACCACATGGACTAGTTAATGTTTTATTTTGCCTAATCTATCCTTTCCTCATTTTTGTCTTTCCTTCCATAGGAGGAAATTTCAGTGTTTTCCCTTTTATTTTATCTTTTTTGAGATCAGCAACTATTGTGAGAAAGGGTAGGAAAATTGATATCCTAGATTTAAAATAGTACTTAGTTTCAGATGGTACATTATTTTAAAGCACACTGGTACACTTAACCTGATGAGCACCAGGTGTTGTATGGAAGTGTTGAATCACTGTATCGTACACCTGAAACTGATATAATCCTGTATGTTCAAACTAATTTTAAAAAACACACAAGTATTGACTCTAAAGAAAAATAGCTTATTAACAATTCTATAGCATAGTGTCCTACCCATGAACAAATATTGGTGCATTGACTTGAAATTGTCCATGTTTAAAAGAATGTGGTTTGAAACATTCTTATTTTCTTTGTATGTAGATTTCAGGATTTAAAAAGCTGCAGGTTTATGGAGATTTGAAGACCAATATTTTATGAACTTGTAAAACAGGTAATTCATCTCTTACAGTCTAAAAGAGAAACAGCCATTTACTGATCATCTGTGACAGTATTTTACATATAGTTCTTGCATAAACCTTGAAGTATGTACTGTTTTAGACCATTTAACAGTACTAAGAGCTACCCCTTATTATGTATCAGTAATGTGTTTCTTTACTTGTGCTGTCATGCAATCCCTGTAATAGCTGTTCAGCATAGACCAATAGAACTTTTCCATGATAATGGGAATGTTCTATATGTTCACCATCCTTTAGTGGTAGCCACTAGACACATGTGGCTTTTGAGGACTTGACATATGGCTAGTATGACTGAATGACTGAATTTTTAAGTTTTGTTTTAGCCAATTGAAATTTTAGTTTAAATAGCCATGTGTGGCTAGAGGATACTGTTTGGGACCTATGGTTATTCTAAGGTCTTAGAATCTGGATAACCTGGGAAAATGGCAATATTGTTTACTGAAATAGAAAAAACATGAACCTTTTTGGGGTTTAAGAGGATTTGTTTTTGGCTGTTTGTTCATTCAGAAAATATTTAGTGATTACTATGGGCAAGGCCCTCTATTGTGCATAGGTAGTGAAGTAGAGTCTCTCTCATCAAGGATTTTATCCACTTAAGACCTTTTCCTTATTTATCATACTGTAGAGACAGTAAGTCATAAGAGATGTGCAAATCAAGTGTTCTCAGAGGAAGGAATGCTTATTTACAGATGCAAAGAGATTAGGGAAGGTCATGTGTGGAAGAAGGTATATTTGAGCTCGATTTTAAAGACTAGGAAGGATGTGGGCATACAACAATGGTTAAAGGAGGAAGAGGCTATGCTTCTGGCAGTGAGGTGGACACAAATGTTTTGAAAATTCCTTTTGCCAAAATACCTAAATGCTGGTTAAATTATATTAGCCTTTAAAATGCGTTGCAGGCCTGTAGAACAGAAAGGGAAATCCCCAGGCCTAAAAGGTCAAAGAAAGAGTAGAAATCAGAGTAATAAACTAGCAGAGTGTCTTGTTGTTTGGCTGGTAGCAGAAGTAAAGCACAATTAAGGACAGGTGGTAGGTTTCCTCTTGCTCACCACCCAAGGTAGAAAGAGAATTCATACCCCTTTGACCTCCCAGGTATATAACTCCAAGAGGCACCATTCACATGGTAGTTTGTATAAATGTGTTTCAGGGAGTGATTTTTTTCGTAAAAGTTAAAGATGAGTATTTCTACTTGAAATTGTACAACCCATGGCCTTGAAGAACCACCTTCCTCCAAATTTGGCCGGGATCCTCAAAATTCTACTCAGTGAAAGGAGGGCTAGGAAAAATATCTCCTTCCTGGCAAAGGGGGATCACAAAGAAATGTGTATATTTTCACCTAGATCCAGGTCAGGGAGTAAAGCTACCCCTTGAGAACTTGAAACTACAGAGTCTGGGACCACTCAGATTTGGGGTTCAAATGTACATATCTGCATGGTCTAAAAAAACCTGGAAGTTAGGAAATTAAAGTTGGCCCGGGTTGGTAATATGCCAGAGTGCCTGATAAAAATAGATATAGACCTTCCCTGGAATGATTCACCCTTAAAACTAAGCCTTTTAGAATACTCCCAATTAAAATTATCCTAATACAAGTTTATAGTCAAAAGCTATAAAACAGGTGCAAGGGTTAGTGAAATCAACAATATGAAAGTAGATTCCTCTAAGGATATTATGTTAGAATTATACAAAACAAATTAAAATAATGTTCAAAGAAAGAAGAATTAAAGATTTTAGAAGTAATTAAAAATTTATAGAAATTGAGAATTATTGTCCCAGGAACTTACACCGGGGAAAGCACTATAGGAATGTGGCAAGGAATCGCCATGTTTAATGCGATGAAGGGACGCCTGGGTGGCTCCGTGGTTTAGTGCCGCCTTCCGCCCAGGGCTTGATCCTGGAGACCAGGGATCAAGTCCCGCATCCCGCTCCCTGCACAGAGCCTGCTTCTCCCTCTGCCTGTGTCTCTAGCGCCCTCTCTCTCTCTCTCTCTCTCTCTCTCTCTGGGTCTCTCATGAATAAATAAATAAAATCTTTAATAAATAAATAAATATACATATTTAGCAACAAGTCAGATGATCAAAGTAAATGACAAGCGTAAGTCAAAAATGGCTGACTACAACAACAAAAAAATTGTTCTTACAAAGTTCACAGGAAATATTCAGTTTCTGTCCATCAAACTATGAGAAGATAGTCCTCCAAACATGATATTATTTCCACATGCATAGGGGTAGTTTCTTAAAATTTGAAGGTATTTCTGTATTTTTAAAAATTAAGTGCATTCAGATACATTAGTGTTTCCAAATTCACTTATGGTTACTTAATAACATCCTCAGTCTGGAATTTAAGAGAGAAGGTGGTGATGTGTGATATGTGTATACTTAGATGCTCTTTTTCTTTCCCCTCTTATATTAGGAGCTAGAAATATAACAAAACAGCTGGTTCCTGCTCTGTCAGAACCTAGTTTCGTGAGGAAGATAAAACCAAGCAAACAAGCAACAGTTAAGTGAGATGAATGCCCTGATCGAGGAAGTAAAGGGTGCTCTTGGAAACAAAGTAGGGATACTCAGCTGAAGCCAGAAGAGTCGGTATTTGAAAATATATAGGAGTTAATAGGTGGTAGAGGGGCTGGAGGGTGATAGCATGGTGTCTGTTACCCAGACAGCAGTATGCATGAAGGTCTGCGAGTGTACAAGAGAGCTTGACACATTTGAACATATATAGCAGTATAGCATAGTGATTGGTGTTGGAACAGGACTGCCTGAGTTTGAATTCTGTCTCTACCAAGTCCTGTGACTTTGGACAGTTCTCTTAACCTCTGTAACTCTATTGTGAGAAGTAAATGAGATCGTGTATTTAAGGCGCTTAGCACGTGCTGACAGAGAATAGACTCTGTGTTTGCTTTTGTTAATGGTGATGAAGATGAGAGCTAGAGCATGGAATTGGGAACGGAGAAGTAGCCAGAGATGAATTACCAAAAAGTGAGTAGAGATCAGACGATGCAAAGACCTTATAGACTGAGTTAAGGAGGAAAGACAATTTATAAGGGCACAGGGAGGCCCTGAAAGATTCTCTGTAGGAGAATAGGTGGTCAGATTGGTATTTCAGAATTAGAAGGATCACCCTGGTTTTAGGGTGGAGTCTAGATGGGTTGTGGTCCACACTAGAAAAGGACCATTTGGGAGATTATAATAATAATCTGGAGAAGAAAAGATGATGTTTTAGGTAGAGTAGTGGTAATGGAGATGGACAGAAGGGGTAGATTTGAAGGAAATTTAGGAGGTTGAATAAACAGTACTAACTACTAGATTATGTGTGTAAAGCTGGAGGAGAAAAAATATTTCTGGGTATGGCAGTGGGTGAAGCTTGGTTCCATTTACTGAGAAATTGAAAGCAACCAGGTGTTAGTAGATGGTGTGGGGGATGATTTCAGAAGTGGAACAGCTCATGGTGATGAGTATAAAAGATTGTGGGAGTGGATGGCTAAAGTAGGAGATTAAATACTTGTGAATAATCTCTAATTTGTTTTTTCCACCTCAGAAGACCTGTTTGAGATGTGGTGGTTTCAGCAAGGTCTCAGTTTCCTCCCTTCTGCCCTAGTAATTTGGACAGCTGCTGCTTTCATATTTTCATACATTACGGCCATAATACTTCACCATGTTGACCCTGCTTTGCCTTATATCAGGTCAGTGAAACATATTCTTTCATAGGAGGCTGTTTATGTATCATTCACATTTTAACATCGAAGCAAACATTGCATGTTAACATTTTAAAATTCAGATTTTTTTTTACCATTACACCAAAAAAGAATATAAAGAGGAAGTTACATTTGGCTCTTTCCATGTGATAGAGGAAGGTGGGGTAAAAACAGGGGTAAGATTCACTTAGTGAATTATGACACTTTAAGGGCCTTGTCTTCTAAATAAGTATTTGAGGTTGTCTCAGAAGATAAAAGTGAATATGGTCTCACTCATATGCAGAATGTAAGAAATAGTGCAGAGGACCATAAGGGAAGGAGGGGAAACTGAGTGGGGAAAAATCAGAGTGAAAGACAAACCATGAGAGACTCTTAACTCTGGGAAACAAACTGAGGGTTACTCAGTGGGCGGATGGGGTAACTGGGTGACAAGCTTTAAGGAGGGCCCATGATGTGATGAGTGCTAGGTATTATATGCAACTGGCAAATTATTGAAAACTACATTGGAAAATAATGATGTACATATATGTATGTCAGCAAACTAAGATTTAAAAAGATTGAAGTGGAATTATTCAAAAAATGCTGCAAACAACAGTAATAGTATTATAAGATAATGATAATGACAACTATTTTTCGATCTACTTTGCACAAAATAATGTTCTAAGCATTCTTCAGGTGAGGAATACTTGAAACCTTACAACTACCCTTTGAAGTAAGAATTATTATTTTGAGAGCGGGCCACATGACTTAGTGAGTGATGGAACCAAAATGCAGTTTGTCTGGGCAATTTGACTCTAGAGACTCTACTCTTAATCTTTATGACATATTATCTAGATCTTTCTGACAAATTATCAAAATTTATCAGTAATATTTTTGAAATTTCAAAACTAATAATGATGGAAGTATGGGTACTCAGTTGCTTGTGCTATGTTTGTAACTCTTTTTTTTCCAATTTTAAAGACAGTATATACTTACCCTAACAAATTTTAAACAATTATAAAAGTAACTAAAACTGATTATAAAAGTAAAAAATGAAAGTCTGTTTCAACCCATCTCCAGTTCCTTCCCATCCAGAGGTAATTAATGGTTTGGTTGATTTCCTTCCTTAGTTTGTTCTGTTGTTATAAGTTGTTTCATTTATTTATTTGTTTACATTCTGAAAAATAACCTCTCCAACACAGAAAATAATGAACTTTTAAAAGATGATAAACCAAGAGGCTATAAATTTATCTTTTTAGAATATTGAGAAAAGATCAAATGTTACCATTTACATTTGTTCCCACAATGGTATGGTATGGAGCAAAGGATATCAACAAATTTGGTACACTTTGGGAATATGTACAAAAACCAAAGATACTTTAGAATTTAAGGTTCCAATTCTAGGAATAATATGGTGAATAATCACCACTGATTACCACTTTGCTAGAGGAACATGTAGCTTAGGGAACCAGTTCATTCTTTAGTAACTTTTTAGAGACCATACATCTGTTATTCTGGAGTGTCTTTCAGCATTTTTCTTTCCCCTTTGAGAACTTGTCTGCTTTCACTTTAAAGTGCTTTTAATCATTTAAGAGGCCTTTGGGTTCTTTTTCAGAGTTTCAGTTCTCTGATGGTACTGCATGTGATTTTCTTATAGTACTGTAGACACTTCCTTCTCCGTCCCTCTCCTGCCCTTTTATTTTTCTGCTACTGACCTTATTATTATTACCCTGGGATCTTTTTCAACATTCTCATACATTTAAACTCAGAACTACTTAATTTTACTTCTCGCTCATTTCCTTCATCTGCAGAATGATTAAGTTAGACTAGATGCTTTGCAAAGTTCTTTTCAGCTCATAGACCTCATCTAAAAGGTTTGTTAATAGTCCCAAAAGACATAACCAAATGTAAATTTCACTCCAAAGACAATTTCAGTGCAAGTGTGCCTCGGGTGTTCTCTTAGTTGGTTTAAGTAGCGGATGCCTAGGGAGAATGCACAAGATGAGTATTAGGGCACGAGAACAAATTATTAGAATCTCTATGTATATTTTTTAATTTCAATATTTAAACTTATATAATAAATACATATATTTTGAAGTTACATAATCAGAATTTTTTTTTTTGATGGCAGGTATTCAAATAGTTTGATGACCACTGAGTTGGAGTGCTGTGCTGATGAGGTGATGGACTTGGCTCTTTTCACTTGTAGGCCAGTTTGTATCGGTCTGTTCCAGAGCCGAGGCAGGAACACACTTAGCCATCTCGGAAATGCGTGCTTTTATTTCCTTATGGGATATTTGGAAACTCTAGTGTCTCTTGAAATACAGGTAGTCAAATTTTAGGAAATCTGAAAATTTTTTCTGATTAGAAGAATATATATTTACATTATTCTTGAAAATTTGATAGGTTGAGGAAACAAACAACAAAACCATAATCTCCACTCCCTGAAGATGATCAGTGTAACAAAATCTTCTGTTTCTAAAGATACATCTTAGAGTCTGAAGGAGCAATCCTTAGAATTTATATGTGTTACTTTACTTTTCCTAAACCTAACCCAAATGTTCACCAGACCTTATTGATTCCTTACCAGACATGACTTTCCATCTCTTTTCTATTCTCATTACATCGCTTTAGTTGAGATCTTTATTATCTCTTTCCTCTAGTACTTCAATTCATGGCCAAAGACTTTATCTTTTTTATCTTTACTAGTTTGAGGGAAGGGAAAGAAACTAACATCTAATGGGTGTCTCCCCTGTGTCTGCTGCTGTGCTAGATCTTCACCTGTATTGTCAGTTTTGTTACCTCATGTTGAGCTGATGAGGCTGGGAGGGAATTAATAGCCTCATTTTGCAGATAAACAATAGTCATAGAGAGATGAAAGAGTACCCCCCCCCAAAAAAAAAGAAAAGAGTACCCAAGGTTCCTCAGTAAATGGTGGGTGGGCTGATGATCCGAATTTGTGTTTTCCATGCTGCCCTGAAACACAAACATGTAAGTCAATGCATTCCAATACATTTTGATAAGTGATTTCAACAGAAGTCTGGACAGATGCTCTGTGAGTCCTCATTTTGCTAGAGGAGTTGGCCAAGGCTATGGGGGGGGGGGGGGGGAGGAAAAATTGGTCTTGCATGGAAGCTCCAGGAGGGCAAGAGATTTATCTCATTTACTAACTACTATATTCCTGTCCCTAAAATGCTGTTGGGCACACAGTAGGTACTTGATAAGTTTTTTTTTTTAATTAACAGGAAATGAGTAGGTATTAATGGAATTATAGACAGGGTTAACAACAGATGACAAAAGCAGAGTTGTGAAAGGACCTGGTTTAGGGAACATTCAGGTGAGACAGTTGAACATACCTGTCCAACTGATGGAAATCAGTAACAGAGCCCTAACGTTCCCAGCATAGGGTAAAAAACAAAAAACATTTTATTTTTTAAAATCAATTTCTATTGATTTCTGTTATGTGAAAAAGAAATAATTTCAACTGATAGGAGAAAAAAGTAAACAAGGTAAGCACTGTGAGCTCAAACTGTCATGTTCTCATAAAATTATATGAATTAAACTTACAAATACATGAAAAGATACAGGATTTGAAATAACCCCTGTTATTTCTTATTCCTTAGGAAAAATACACATGTATGTCTAGTATGAGAAATCCACACACCTTCTTTTTTTTTCTTTCAGTGACACTGGTACAGTAGCTCCAGAAAAATGCTTGTTTGGGGCAATGTTAAATATTGCTGCAGTTCTGTGTAAGTAATGCAAATTGTTTTAAAAATCAAAATTAATAGTGAAATTGGCCTTTCCTTCTTTAAACACTTGCGTGACTTGTTTTACTTTCTGGTTATACCTGAGGGAATGTTATCACTAAATTTTAATCACAGATGTTTCTTTTAAAAGAAAAGCAATTGCTAGAAATGCTAAATTATAGAAATAAATCTTTAAAAAATATCTATGAGGCTATTTTCCAAATAGAAGTTGTAAGGTGTAACCAAATATTTCTTGAGACGTGAAGTGGATTTCACATGACCCTGTAGAGGACAAAAAGCTATAAACCAACTGACCACAACTAACACCAACTAAATTCATTTAGGGTAAATAATTTAGAAGTTTTCAGAGTAGCATTGGAACCATGTTTTGTTTTGTTTTGTTTTAATTTTAAAGATTTTATTTATTTATTCAAGAGAGACACAGAGAGAGAGAGGCGCAGAGACATAGGCAGAGGGAGAAACAGTCTCCATGCAGGGAGCCTGACATGGGACTTGATCTCGGGACTCCAGGATCACACCCTGGGCTGAAGGCAGGCGCTAAACTGCTGAGCCACCCAGGGATCCCCCATGGTTTTTTGTTTGTTTGTTTGTTTGTTTGTTTGTTTAAGATTTATTTATTTATTTATTCAGAGAGAGCGAAAGAGAGGCAGAGACACAGGCAGAGAGAGAAGCAGGCTCCATGCAGGGAGCCCGACGCGGGACTCTATCCCGGCCCCCAAGATCACACCCGGGGCTGCAGGCAGCACTAAACCGCTGCGCCACCGGGGCTACCCCATGTTTTGGTTTTTGAAAACTGTTCTGTCACCAAAGGAATGAAATTCTACTCTATTTTGCATTCTTGTTCATTATTTATTTTTTGAATCAAACTTTTATTAATAATTTACTAAAATATTTTTCCAGCAATCATGATTGTTTTAAATATTTGCATTCTTCATATATTTATTATCTGCTTGGGTCAAAAATTGAAGTTAAGGAAATGAATGATTCAGTGCATAGAAGTTTATCTTATGACTAAAGTTTTCAAAAATATGTCTACAAAAGCATATATGTTTTATTTTCTATACTTTTAAGTTCTTTGGCAATGTTTTTGCAATGGAAAATTTGATTTGCCCCTTCCTTGACTAACAAGGATGGTAAAGTGAGTGTTTTTTTTTTTTGTTTTCTGTGTAATTGACTGCTATATCTGATTCAGCCCTGTTGTAATAATTTGAAATAAAACTAAATGAGAGTGGGGCAAATAAATCATATTTTGGTGTTTTGGGTTTTTTTTTTTTTTGTCTGTTTTTTTTCCCCATATTTAACACCAATTACTTTAGACTTTAATGCTAATCATATAGAATATTTTGTTTTCTATAAAGTTTATCATTAGAGATTTTCCAAAAGCATCAAACTTACCTCTTAAATTTTATCCTAAATATTTATAAATGTGAGGCCCACAAGAGGCCAGAGATATTACTAGTTCCAAAATGCAACCTTAAATGTTCTTAAAGTCAACAGCTGTTCCTGTTGTTTTTTTTTCTCTTCTTTCAAACCAACTTTGAAAGGAAGATTCATATTATGTGACCTTTGTTAACTCTTTATTGGCAACTTTATTCCCTGGTTACTTATTACTTTGTTGTCTTTTGGGTTATCTCTTCCCAGGCATTGCTACCATTTATGTTCGTTACAAGCAAGTTCAAGCTCTGAGTCCTGAAGAGACTCATATCATCAAATTAAACAAGGCTGGCCTTGTACTTGGATTACTGAGTTGTTTTGGACTTTCTGTTGTGGCAAATTTCCAGGTTTGTGTTTTAACCCAGCACAGGCATTTTCCTGAGGTTCATAAATTCATACATGTTAAAAAGGAAACCTGAAACATTCAGTTACACACTGTCACTGTTTTTTTGCCTTAGCAAAGTAGAGTCCCCTGCCTTTAAATGATTTGGCCATCTTTGAGATCATTACACATGCAATGAGAAAACTGCATTTTCGGTAAGCTCCTGAACACCTATAAATTATTCCGACCTTTTAAGGATTCACAGGCCTCTATTTATTAGACTCTTCATTACTACTTATTTGGAGATTACTCCAAGACCAGAGAGAATTGGTATAAATTATAAGTGACACAATTATAAATTTAAACTTTAAAAAAATATGTGGCTAGGGGTCGCCTGGCTGGTTCGTTTGGTAGAGCATGTGACTCTTGATCTCCAGGGTGTGAGTTCGAGCACCATATTAGGTGTAGTGATTACTTAAAGATATTTGGGGAAAAACTATACCTAATAAGTTACACGCATTTACCTATTTTACATTCTTGTTTAGATATTCCCATTGATCACCTTTATCTCTAGGTTCTGAGCCCCTCTTATGCAGGAGTAGAGAGAGGATATGGAGCTTTTCCGGGTTTTTCTTAGGGAATTCTTAAAGTAGCAGGTCAACCTTCACAAATATTTGCAAACTCTTCACATACCTTTCTATTGACATTCTTTCAGATGAGTCTTTGGTAATAACAGTTGTATCCTGGGCATATGGGTGTTTTTTGATTAATATCTTTGCAGTCTTCAAAGTTTCAGTTTAGACATTTGATAACCTATTTAGACATCTAATAATTATTTATACACACTCCTGCAGATACACATATAGAGGCACATTCATGCATCCACTGCACGTATTTTTGGCTGATGGCTTTTCTTCCACAATGATTTAAGGCTCAGACACTGTCCATCTTTGAGCTCTCCCATTCCTTAAGTCCTTATTATCTTCTGCATCTAGCCAGTTGAAACAGTTAAAGAGAACATGCAGAAATCACACCTCCTTCTTAACAACCTTGACGTGGCAGTGACTCACTTCATTCTATTAACATTTATTAGCTAGACACAAGAGGGGCTGGGAAATGAAGTCTTACTGAGCATCAGTTCTTAGGGGTAACTGTGTACTATAGAAGGGACACAAAATTTTTGGTGGTTAGCTGTCTTTGACCCAAATAGGGTCCTGCCTTCACTCATCAATTTCTAAAGCTTAGTGTTAAAAATATGTTTTGGGGAATTTTTAGTATATGGCTGGTGATTCTTTGTTTTAGTTGTCCCTTTATCAATTTAACAGTATCTCTCATCACTGTATGTTAAAAATGAATCCCAAAGTGACCTCCATACTTAAGATGCTACCCCTATTAGTAACTGGTATTTGTTTATACAGTCCAGTGAATTCCAATGGCAGTTCCTGGGCTACTCATGCCCCCTTCTTTCTACCTTTTTTGCATTCACCTACAAAAACAGTTTATATACTTTTTTTTTTTTTTTTTTTTTTTACTGTTTTCCTTTCAGCTTTCATTCTAATTCACCTTCACCACAGGGGTCCTGGGCTTTGTAATTTTGAATCAAATTTCTTTTACTCTCTTGATCATATCTTTTCATGCAACTTTGGACCTTTTGAATTTCCTCTACATCCTTCACTGATGGCTTGATTGCTGGGCCCTGTTTATAAGCAGACTCTGTAACAGCACCTCCTGTTCTTCCTTCCTTTCTCATGTAAACTTTTACTGCCTGTTTTAAGTGGTGAGTGCATTGTTCCCTCCTCTTCCCACTTATCTCTTGCAGAAACTAACTCTAGTTCTAGAGTTTGACTTGGAAGAGAATCTAGCACTGTGTTTTAAAGTAGCGAAGGACAAACAGTGTATGTTCTCATTCATTTGGGGAATATAAATAATAGTGAAAGGGAATATAAGGGAAGGGAGAAGAAATGTGTGGGAAATATCAGAAAGGGAGACAGAACATAAAGACTCCTAACTCTGGGAAATGAACTAGGGGTGGTGGAAGGGGAGGAGGGCGGGGGGTGCGGGTGAATGGGTGACGGGCACTGAAGGGGGCACTTGACGGGATGAGCACTGGGTGTTATTCTGTATGTTGGTAAATTGAACACCAATAAAAAATTAATTTATTAAAAAAAATAAAGTAGCGACTTGTTGATTTTACCTCTTAAACATTTCTTGAAGATATCTGCTTCTCTCCATTTCCATCTCTGCTTCTCTCCCTACCGTCTCCTTCTCAACCAGTTCAGACTTCATTATCTCACACCTGGGCTACTGCGATAGCCTCCTAAATACTTCCTTTGTGTTCACTCTTACATCCCTTTCATTTAATACTGCAGCCAGTATACTCTTTTGGAATTATATATACATCTCACTCTGTTTCCCTGTACCCCTGCTTAAAGCTCTATAGCTCCAAAGTTCCATGAAAAGATGTAATAAGAGGGATCCCTGGGTGGCACAGCGGTTTAGCACCTGCCTTTAGCCCAGGGCGCGATCCTGGAGACCCAGGATCGAATCCCATGTCGGGCTCCGGGTGCATGGAGCCTGCTTCTCCCTCTGCCTATGTCTCTGCCTCTCTCTCTCTCTGTGTGTGTGACTATCATAAATAAATAAAAATTTAAAAAAAAAGAAAAGATGTAATAAGAGAGAAAAAGGAATTTGATAAACTACCAAGCTCCTTAATTAATTCAAAGGTCTTGCATGATCTAGCTGCATGATCTACTTTTCCAGCCTTGTTCTGCATCATTCCTCCTCTTTTTTTTTTTTTTGAAAGAAATTATTTCTTTATTCATGAGAGACAGAGAAGCAGAGACATAGGCAGAGGGAGAAGCAGGCTCCCCGGAAGGATCCCAATGTGGGACTCAATCCCAGACCCCTGAGCCAAAGGCAGACACTCAACCCCTGAGCCACCCAGGTGTCCCCATCATTCCCCCACTTAATGTCCTCCCCTGTACATAGCACCAGAGTTTCTTTGTTCCTTAAATAAGACAAGTTTATGTCACTCCATTTCACATGTTTCTTTTGTTGGACATTTCACAACCCCAAACCTAAATATATCTAGATGTCTTCAAGATCTCTACACAAACTACTTTCTCAGGGAGGTCTTCTCTGTGAATAGACTTGTTCCTATATAATTTGAGTTCTCTTTGTGTTCTCTAAGCCTCTGGAAACAAATTCTTCATAGCACTTACTAATTTTATATCTATGGTTTTTAAAGTTCTTAGTTGATCTATTTCTCCATTAGTTATAAGTACAGTGGTTTTGTTCACCATTTTATATTCAGCACCTAACATACTACTTCAAACATGTTCTCATTGCTTAGTAACTTATTAAAGAAGCCAAAGAGACTAAGCAGGATGAATAAAAATTCTCTTGCTATTACTGTGGTTGTCTATGCTTAAAGAGACCTAATGAGGTTAGAAAAACTCTGACTTAAAAAATACAAATTTAATTTCTTTGAAAACAACCGTATATAATAGCATTCAGCAAAACAAACACATGGTAAGTGTCCTCGGTGCCTACTTAGAGGAATTTTTCCCTTCCTAGAAAATTTATCCTGGAGGAAACTTGGAAGGGTTAAATAAGCAGAAATCTGCATTAATTTTTAGGGCTACCATAACAAAATGCCATAAATTGTCTTATAATAATGGAAATTTGTTCTCTCAAAGTTCAGAAGGCCAGAAATCTGAAACCAAGATGTTAGTAGGGATGTGTCCCTTTTGGGGACACAGGGAAAAACCTATTCCATGCCTCTTTTCTAGTTTCTGATGGCTACCAGTAATCCTTGTTATTGCATGGCTCATGGCAACATAACTATAATATGTGCCTCTCTTGTCACAAACCATTCTTTCTTCCTATAAAATTTATCTTCAAGAAGACTTTGGATAGAGGATAAGTAAGCAGAAATTTAGTACCTGAAGTTTCATCTACTGCTTTTAGGTAAAAATTACAGACCACTCAATATATAATTTATAAGTTCTTTATCAGACATTTGCTCCTGACCACACATATCTCTATGATTTTTCTTGTGTTTGTCAAAGAATCAGGTTGTCTTTGTTTTGTTAAAGGAGATTTTTTTAATAAAATAATTTTTATTGGTGTTCAATTTACCAACATACAGAATAACACCCAGTGCTCATCCCGTCAAGTGTCCCCCTCAGTGCCCGTCACCCACTCACCCCCACCCCCCGCCCTCCTCCCCTTCCACCACCCCTAGTTCGTTTCCCAGAGTTAAGAGTCTTTATGTTCTGTCTCCCTTTCTGATATTTCCCACACATTTCTTCTCCCTTCCCCTATATTCCCTTTCACTATTATTTATATTCCCCAAATGAATGAGAACATATAATGTTTGTCCTTCTCCAATTGACTTACTTCACTCAGCATAATACCCTAAAGGAGATATTTTTTTTTTTTCTTTTTAAAGATTTTATTTATTTATTCATGATAGTCACAGAGAGAGAGAGAGGGGCAGAGACACAGGCAGAGAGAGAAGCGGGCTCCATGCATCGGAAGCCCGACGTGGGATTCGATCCCGGGTCTCCAGAATCGCGCCCTGGGCCAAAGGCAGGCGCCAAACCGCTGCGCCACCCAGGGATCCCTAAAGGAGATATTTTTAAAGAGGATAAAATAATGACTTTTGTACATGTGTCAAAGATTGTATTTAACTTCTTAATTAATGAGGGAAATGGTAGGTATTACAAATCAGCCCAAAAGAGAAGTCAAGGTACCACACATTTGTAGTCAGATAAGGAATGCTAAAATAAATTTATGATGCAAAACTGGTCATTATTCACAGAGTGATAATAACATTTAAAAGGACGCAATTTGCATTTATATAGACATGGATTATTCACATTATCAGTTTTCGATATTTTTTTAATAATGTTTTTATTTTATTTTTTTACTTTTATTTATTCAAGAGAGAGAGACAGAGAGAGAGAGAGAGACAGAAACACAGGCAGAGGGAGAAGCAGGCTCCATGCAGGGAGCCCAGCGTGGCACTCAGTCCCGGGTCTCCAGGATCACACCCTGGGCTTAAGGCGGCGCTAAACCGCTGAGCCACTTGGGCTGCCCAAGTTTTCAATATGTTAACTTCTGTCTCTGCACATAACTTCTATCATTACAGAAATTTTCTGTGAAAAATAGCTCGATGAAAGGCAAATCAAACTCCCATTTGTATAGAACCAGTCCCAGAGGCTCTAACATTCCACTGAAAGAATACTCTCTGGCCTATTTCAAGATCTTTTGCTGTTTTCCTTGTCTCTAAAATGATAAAATTGAATATACAAGCAGTAGTACTGCCAGTTAAGACCAGTTTTAAATGCGTTTATTTTAATTATAAAAATATAGAAGTAAGTGCTCTCTGTTCTTTATTTTTACTTTTTAATTCACGGGATTTTGTTGGGACTGTGTACTGATCACAGGTGGGCATCGATCAGGCTACTCTGTATTTAGCTTCATCAGTATATATGAGAATATTTTTAAGGGGAAAAATTCACCCATATTCCTGCTTGTAGCCCTAAAATAGTTAATTTTGTTTTTGCCTATATTTTCCAGCCTTTATCCATATATGTAGATAAATTCCCATAAGAAGATAAGAAGATAATTTCATTTTATGTTTTACAGGTGCTGAATTTTCTTTCTTTGTTACCCAAAGTGGTAAAGTGTGCATTTTTTTCCCTTCCCAGCAGTCATAACTTATTGCCAGTTATAACACCCCAAACTGAATCAAAGCATCCCTTTCTTTCAAAAAGAAAACCAATGGCCTTGGCAAAAACATTGTTATCTTTTGCTTCTTTACACCAAAAACTTCTTATAAAGCTTCAATTAAAAAAAAATCTGGGCTCTGTGTTTGTGAATTAGCACAGCCAATTGTAAAAGAAGGGACCCAAACCCTAACCTCTCCCCTCGTTACCCCATCATACACTCTGTGCCAGGTGCTATACAGTGAATTCTCAACCAAATGAGATACAGGCTGCATCAGCTTCAAAAACTAGAGTGGTTCAACTGAAAATATTTGTAGAATTTTTGGAGAGCTACTGTTGTCACTTTTAAGCAGAGGGTATATGTGGTAAAAAATAAAATGTAAATGGATATTGATAAGAGTGAGGCAAAGAAGAAAAAAATGAGAATTTATGGTAATCCCCTGTATAATTTATCAAAACCAATCAATGAGAGCCAAGAGGGAATGAATGTTTTAATTTTTTGAGCCTTTAATTATATTTACATTAAATTAGATTTAAGTTGAAACTCGTTCCCTCCAGCTTCCTAACCATCCTGATCCTCCTTTGCCGTGTACTATTCTTTTTCTATAGACCTTATTACCATCTAACATATGATGGACTCTATTTATTTCTAAAGTTTGTTAGTTATTGTTTGTGCTTCTTCATTTGAATGTAAACTCTGAGGGCCAGATTTTTGTCTGTTTTGTTCACTAATACATCTGAGTACTTAGAACAGTGCTTGACACAGAAGAGGCACCGAAATAAACAGATTATTCAATGTGTAAATGAATAATTACTGTCATTTTCAGTAGTGACATGAACAATTTGGTAATCTGGCTTATATGGAGTACTCTAAGAATTGCTTCAGGAAATAATCTGTAGGATGCATAGTGCTTTTTTTCCATTCAGTGAGTGTCCTCTTGAAATCACTGGCTTGTGCTTTTAAATATTGTGTTGGCAATGTGTTTTGAGTTTCTGTTATTTACTTATTTCTTCTTTTTACCTCTCAGAAAACAGCCTTTTTCATTGTACATGTATGTGGAGCTGTGCTCACCTTTGGTATGGGCTCGTTATATATGTTCGTTCAGACCATCCTTTCCTACCAAATGCAGCCCAAAATACATGGCAAACAAGTCTTCTGGATCAGACTACTGGTGGTTATCTGGTGTGGAGTAAGTGCATTAAGCAGTATCCTTTGCTGTAAAATGTGGCTACACTTGGAAGGGAATTGACTGTGAACGCTGTTGACACCTTATGGGTGAGATTCTTCGGTTAGTGACCCTAAATTAGAGGACTTGAAATATGAAATTCAAATTCTACATAGGACCTCGTTAATTGAGCTAGGAACAAAGATAACATTTAGCCTGATCGTACTCATTTCAGAGATATGAAGGATGGGTTAATGCCCTCCCTGAGAACAATTATGTAGAAGAATTTTAGGGTAGTACTGCCAATTGACAGCACAGTGGGAATGACTGTGCAAACCATTTCATAGTAATCCTCCAGGCCCATTTTTAATTTCACTACAGCTGTATAATATCCGACCTTTAAGGAAATAGGTTTGGACCTTGGAAACAAACGTATTAGTAATCTTTGTGGACCTTTAAAGTTATTTTTATTTTAAATCTAATTTAAACTTACAGGTCTTCTCTGAGATTCTCCTTGACTTTTTTTATAGTGCTGACTTGCTCATCACTTTTGTACAGTGGGAATTTTGGCACAGATATAGTACAGAAACTCCATTGGAATCCTGAGGACAAAGTAAGAACTTGGAATCTATAAAACTTAGTTTTATATTTAAGATGACTATTTTGGTTGATTTTGATGTATTTTTCATGTCATCACAAAAGGCTTTTTTCAGTAGAATAATCATTTTGTTAAATTAGGATTATTTTCTATGTATGATCGAGTTTATGTTGAACCACCTGTATTCTTCTGTCAAGTTTGAACAGTGAACATTTTCAAGACACGAAGAAAATTGTGATGGCAAAGAGTTTTCTCAGAAATTGGCTCCCCTAAATATGGATGTAATGTATAACATACCCAACTGAGATCTTTTATTATTAGAATACTTATTTTCTGAATTATTATCCAGAAGTTTATTATTATGGACTCTGCATTTGGACACCGATATAGTGGATATCTGAATAGAGATAACTTCTTTGATCCTGAGGGGAAAAGGAGGAGGAGCATATACTAAATAGGTGATAAAATTAAGTTCATCTGTTTTCACAAACCTCTCAGTGGCATTTCATTATGAATTATTTTAAAAGAATTAGCCTTGGATAAGGGCATGTTTGTGAGAATGAAAGAATGAAATAATTTACTAGATTCTCTCAGTCATAATCCATGTATTATTTAATGCTCTAAAACTAAGTTTATCATGAACATTTTTTACTTAAACATTTTTAGTGTCATTTAATGAATCTTATGGCTGTGGGAAAGGCAGTAACTTTCCAATTATAGAGTAGAAGTTCTCCTGTTCTTCGTTCTTCAGATGGAAATTTTATTTGCTCTATTTGAAGTTACAATAGCTAGATCATTTAGAAGGACTTTCCTAATGTCTGTCTTTAATTCTTGAGATATATTTAATAAATTAAAGGTTGTTTTGTTTTCTAGAAAGTTCAGTTATGAAATTAAATGTTAAGTATAAATAGAATTAAATTTTTAAACAAACCTTATTTTAAACAGTTTCATATTTACAGAAAAATTGTGAAAATAGTACAGAGGGTTCTATGTTATCAATATATTCTGTACCTACCCCTTTAATTAACATCTTTAATTAGTATGGCATGTTTATTACAATTAATAAATTCACATGGGTACATTTTTGACAAAAGGCCATAGTAGATTAATATGTCCTTAATGTTTACCTATGGCCTTTGATTTTCAGAAGGCAGATTGTTTTATAGGTTTTATGGGTTTTTTATTTGACAGAAATTCTTCTTCATTCAAATGAAATTTCACAGAACTCTTCTTTTTTTCCATTGTCCCTCAAGGGTTACGTGCTTCACATGATCACCACTGCAGCAGAATGGTCTATGTCATTCTCCTTCTTTGGTTTTTTCCTGACTTACATCCGTGATTTTCAGGTAAGAAAACACAGCATTAGATATACAGTCAAACTTCCCTCAGGTGGGATAAAAGAAATTGCTATAGGCAAGTCTCCAACCTTTTTGGAAATTAATTACACAGGCAGCAATGCCAGAAGAGGAGCTTCTCAGGTAAATCATTTCTGGTTTGGGGAAGTAGTGTATCATTAGTAAGGTGTTCAGCCTTGAAAAGAGGATTGTAAAGCAAGTAAATTTGCAAAACTTTTTTTACAAATTTTCATCAACTCTGCCTATGTTTACATAGGCCAACCTCAACATTTAGTTTCACTGATTCCTTTTAAAAAACAAAGAAAAACGAAGAACTTCTGAGTAGAAAAGCTTGGTTTTCCTAACTGTTGGTACTATAGATGACACCTTTGGCAGTACGACATCTATCTCAATCTTGTTACTTATTAGAATTGATTTACATTTCCAATCCCAAAAATATTCTTCAGAACATATTTAAGATGTGATGTCGAGGATATTGAAGATGCCTTTAAGGAATAAACATCTATATATAATTTTCTTTTCTGTTACAGAAAATTTCTTTACGTGTGGAAGCCAATTTACATGGATTAACCCTCTATGACACTGCTCCTTGCCCGGTTAACAATGAACGAACACGGCTACTTTCTAGAGATTTATGATGAAGGAATGAAATATATCTGTGATGATTATGATTCTCAGGGATTGGGGATATGTTCATGAAAGTTCCTTATTCTGCTCCGACATTTTTAACCAGTTAATCAAGGTTGACAGTGATACTGATGAATACTGATAATCAAGAAATATAAACAAAGCCATTTGATAAGTTACTTTCAAGGCTATCTTCAAGAAGACCATGTAAAAACATATATGCCCATACTTTTTTTTTTAATCCCAGAAAATAAAGGCAAAGGACTACAACATTGTAGACTTTTTTCCTACTTTATTTAAAGAGAAGCAGCAAGAAATGTACCAAGCAGTCTACAAAATCTAGCCTTTCATATTTTCTAAAGCATTGTAAACTATGTTTTTTGGGAAGCACTTTTATAAGACATTTTCCAGGATCCCAGATCATCAGCGTTGCTCAGCAGCTCCTTTAGAATTAGGTTTTGAAGTAATAGTTTTACCATTTCAATACATTTCTTAAAGTCTATACAATTTTTTCTTCTGGAATCCACTTATTAAAGGGAGCAGACCTGAATTCATGGAAGTGCTTTCAGTACTTAAGATTTGCCCAAGTGATTCTGCAGGTATGGATTTGATTCCTGCCCCAAAGCCCAATACTGTACCAAGTGGTCTGTCACACATGCTTGCAATAGTTCCTGAGGCTTAGTCCCTGAAATGAGATTTTAATCCCCATCACATGAGAGAAGTAATGATAGGTAGATTTATTCAATCGCATTTTACATAAAGCAAGGATTAGTGCTCATAAATAAGGCTGAGTAGTTTGTGAATAACAGCAGATATGATTGATATAAATGACCACAAACTGCAGTCAAGAGTGTCTTAGATTTTCATTTATAGCAAATTATAATCATTTATAAGTAGTCTTGAATGGGCAGATACTAAGTCTTTTAAACAGAGTGTGATCTTTGTAGAACCCAAATTCTAAAGGACAAAAATCAGTCCAAAAAAAAAAAAACCCCTCCCCTCAAAAGTACAAAATAATTGTGATATAGGTATCCACCAAAATGGTTTTTTCTCTCTCTGTCATGCAAATGATCAGATAGCTTCTGCTTGGATCCCTGTCTATACAGATAAAGAAAGAATGGTTTACAGATTCAGATAAAATTCAAAAGAAGAAAATGCTTATCTAGGAGGTGCTCAGGGACTGGTTCTCAAAAGAGTCGTTGAAGAAGATTAACAAGGTTTATCATTTTAGAAGAAACAGTTCCATAGCCAAAATAAAAGGTGGTGAGAACAAGTTTGAAGTACAAAAAGGAGCACTTTTAAAGAAAAATGGATATATATATAGTAGAATCCAAGATCTCAATTAGGAATAAGTTGCTAGATACAGGACTGTGTAAATAATATTTCTGAAGACTTCTGAGCTAATAAGACAAAATGGAATAAAATACTGTTTACGTATAAGATTCAGCAGCAAACATGGGAGATATTTTAGTAAACATTGATTCATTGAAATCTGGCACCACTAGAAAAAACATTTGGATACAAACCATGAAAAATTTCTATCATGCCTCTGAAAATCATGGTGCAACCACACCTGAGAAAAAGCATTCAGTCCTGGCTATTATACATCAGGGAAGCTGAAATTCAAGTTGTGAAGGACCATGGTGTGGTGAGAGAAGGATTGATAGAATCAAAGTTTATAAATTACATGTAGGGAGGATGGCACAGGGACGAATTGGACTTACAGGTCTGTCCTAGAATATTAGGCTTAGATATACACTAAAACATACACAATAACACATTAAAGAAATTATTTTAAGACAAAATGTTACTTTGATAGTATTTTAATCTCATCATTTAACCTTTACCCTTAGGCATAACAGAAGATGAAAATATTAATAAATTCGGAAGGAGATTGTAAAGAGATTTTTGAATATGTGTTTATCCCTCACTTATGGCTGAAGTAATGGAAGATAACCACACCTTCCCTCAAAATATGCCTTGCCTCCACTGTCTGTACAGTAGCTTGGATAAACAGAGAAGGCATTCCTTTTCAATTCAATCAACAATTTTGTATTAAATATTTAGTTTTAAGAATAGAAGGTCTTAAACTGACAAAATTGGCAGATTCTGTGAACTGAGGGTATCTATTTTTCTCCTGGATAAACAGCAAGACTACATTTCCCAGCCTACCTTTCAATTAAGTATGAGCATGAGACTGAATTTTAGCCAGTGAAATATAAATGAAATGGACGTTTGTCATTTTCATATCAAAATTCTGAAAAATGGGAATGCTCTTACCCAATTTTTCTCCTTAAATTAAATGGATAGTGATGACAAGATTTAAGGAGATGATAGAATCACATGGGAAAATGAACCTGAACTATTCACTTCTAATTTTAGATTTTAGAAAATCAAACGAGATATATAATTTAGGAACTCCAATTTTATCCATCCCAGTTACTAAGATTATATTGTATGTTGCCAGAATAGTGTCATATATTGTAAGTGTTCAGTGGATTTGTGAAAGAGAATTTTTCTTATTTCCTCTTTAATGTCCTGTAGAACTCACTGTGAAATGAAGTTCAGCAAACATTGGTTCATTAGTATCTTTGTAAATCCATGCATGTCGTGCTTCTTTTCAATCAGCCAAATTGCTAATTTTAGTAAACCACTCATCTACTAGGAAGATAAGAATATAGAACAGAACTAAAACAAAGAAAATCTTTCTGAGGCATTGTGAGTGTAAGCAACTGTATCCTCCAAAAGGCATGGTAATTTGAGAGAGAGTTCACCTATTCAGGAAGCCTGAATACTTCAGAAATTCTAAAATATGCTATGGGAATGCAGTTCAGAGGGTAAGTCCCCATGTTTGGCAACCTGGCAGTTTAGCTGAAGAGCACAAAGATTCCACTAGAATCTCACCAATACTCAGATTCCAATCCCTCCTAAAAGGAAACTTTTCATTTAAAATATATGAAGCAAGTGGTAAAGTTAAACTAAATCAGTGGCAAAACTCATCTCCACCTCAACTACAGATTACATTAACTCAGCTTCCCACTGTAAGATCCTGACAAAGGAACAGGCATGCCCTGTTGTGAAGGTAACTATTATTTATTTTTATATTCATTGTTTTATTATAGAAAATCTCTAGCATACAGCAAGAAATTATAATACCTACAATGGAGTAAGAAATCTGATCCAGAGAGCAAATGGTCAGTAGAAGCAAACTCAGAGATTGCCCAGATGTTGCAGTTATCAGAGGTATATGAACTATGATAAAAACGCTGAGGGAAGTAGTAAAAATGGTGGAAAACATGCATGAAAAGTTGAGGAATATCAGCAGAGACATGTAAACTATGGGAAACAAAGTTCTAGAATTTGACATGATAGGACTACAGATAGAAGAAATGGTTGGATAAACTTGGAAGACAGAGTATTTGAGTTTTGAAGTGGCCTTGCATCTCATAATTGAGTTTCTGAAGATGAAAATAAAAAGAATGGTACAGAAGAAATGTTTGAAGACTTGATATTGACTGAGAACTTATCCACAATCAGTGGAAATTAACACAGAAAATCCACAAAATCACAAGTGAGATTTTGAAAATGATTAAAATTGATAAACACCTAGCAAGATTAATACACTGGCTTGGATAGTATTTCCCATAAGTCATGTCCATCTAGAAATTTAGAATGTGACCTTATTTGAAAACAGGGTATTTGGAGATATAGTTAATTATGAGATCATATGAGAATTGTGTTAAATCCAGTGATGTGGTGTCCTTATAAGAAGACCATAGATACAGAGACAGAAGGCCAAGTGAAGACAAAGGCAGAGATTGGATTAATGCATCCTCAAGCCAAAGATTGCCTGCAACTAGAAACTAGTGAGAGATAAGGAATAATTCTCTCCTACAGCCTTTAAAAGGAGCCTTGATTTTTCATTTCTGTCCTCCAGAAATGTGAGAGAATACATCTCTATAGTTTCAAGCCACTCTGTTTATGGTAATGTGTTATGACAGCCTAGGAAACAAACAAAAAAATCCAATCAAGTGAAAAAGAGAAAATTCAAATTACTAATATCAAGAATGAAAAGGAAGATATCACTACATAGCTTGTTGGACATTAAAGATAATAAGAGCATGTTTACCAAGAAATTCAACCACTCAGATGAAATGGGAAAATTGCCTTTTAACACATAGTTTGTCAAAAATTATGCAAGAAGAAAAAAAATCTAAAAATATTTCTATATTTATTAAAGTATTGAATTTGTAATTACATATCTTTCCAATAAGAAAACTTTGAAGACCTGATTAATTCACTGGTGAATTTTACTAAATATTTAGGTTAAAAATGACACAATTCTACACAAACTCATTCAAGAAATAAAGAGGAGTTTTCAACTTGTGTTATGAAACCAGCATAACCCCAGTAACAAAACTTGACAAATATATTATGAGAAAAGAAAAAGACTAATATCCCTCATGAATACAGATGCAAAAATATTTAAAATAGTAGGAAACAGAACTTAAGGATGAAAAAAAAAATGATATAGCATGATCAAGTTGGGTTTACCCCAGCAATATAATTCAGCAAACTAACAAAGGGGAAATGACAGAAACAAAATAATTTGACAAAATTCAAGACTGAATATGAAAAAAAATCCTAGCAAGCCAAAAATAGAAGACAATTTTTACCATTTGATAAGGACATCTATGAAAGTGTAACAGCTAATATCATGCTTAATAGTTTAATATTAAATCCTTTTCCCCTAGGAAGGAGAAAAAACGAGTGGGAAATATCAGAAAGGAGACAGAACATGAAAGACTCCTAACTCTGGGAAACGAACTAGGGGTGGTGGAAGGGGAGGAGGGGGGGTGGGGGTGACTGGGTGGCGGGCACTGAGGTGGGCACTTGATGAGATGAGCACTGGGAGTTATTCTATATGTTGGCAAATTGAACGCCAATAAAAAATAAATTTATAAAAATAAAAACACACACAAAATAAATCCTTTTCCCCTAGAATTGGAAAGGAGGCAAAAATATCTGCTCCTGCCCCTTCTATACCACATCTCATTAAGAAGCTGTACCCAAAACAATAGGCAAGAAAAATAAATAAAAGTCTAAGAAAAAAGGAAAATAATTGTATATTTACAAAAATTATATGAAATTTCCCAAACTAATTTTGAATGAATAAGTGAATTTAGAAAGGTTACAGGTTAGAAGTTTGATAATGATAATAAACTGTTAATTCCATATTAACATCGAACACTTGAAAACTGAAATTATATGATCTATAGCATAAAATAGTCATACTTAGGAACAAATCTAATGACACTGTATGAGACTTTATACTAAAAGATACAAAAGTTTCTGTGAATAATTTTAAAATGCCTAAATAGATGGAAACGTATATCACATCCCTATGTTGGAAGACTCAATATTGTTAAGATGCCAATCTCTACCTGATGTATGGACTCAGTGTAACTCCTAACAAAACCCCAGCAGGATATTTTGAATTGACAAGCTGATTGTAAAATTTGGAAATTTACAACATCTAGAATAGCAAAACCACTCTTCTAAAAATTGGAGGACTTACATTACACTATCCAACTTCAAGATGTATTCTAATTAAAGGAAACAAGGCAATGTAGTGTTGACATATGGATAGACAAATACACCTTGGAACATAATAAAGTCCTAATATAGACCACACATTACATAGTCCATTGATTTTCAACCAGAGTCAAGAAAATTCAATGAGAATCATTGAATCATCATCAACAACTGATGCTTTTACAAACCAGACCACCCAAATGGAAAACAGTGACCTCAACCTTTACCCAGTCCTAAACAGACATTTTGAAGTGTTTCATAGACTTACAGGAAAGAACCCAAACCATAAAGCTTCTAGATGAAAATATATGAGGACACATTTGTGACATTGGGGAAGGCAAAATTTTTCTAGAAACATAAAAGAAAATGATACAAAGGACTTTTTCAAAATTTAATGTTTTTGTTCATCAAAAGATACCCCTAAGAATCTAAATAGGCAAACCACAGATTGTGTGAATATATTCACAGTATGTATATTTTACAAAGGACTTGTTTGCAGAATATATAAAGAACATGAACAAATAAAAAAATTAACCATCCTGTTTTTGTCAAATGTGCAAAGGATTTGAACATATACTCCACAGAAAAAGATATATGAATGGACAAACTGTACATGAAAAGATGCACACCATGGAGTAATAGAAATAAGTGCCAGAATCAGATGTCATGCCCACTAGTATGGAGATATATACATATATATAGGTATATATAGATATATAGCGAGGTATATACACACACACATATATATGTGGAAATCTCCATATATATGTATTACCGATTAGATATCTATGTATGTATATATCTATATATGTAATATATAGATACATATGTGTATATGTATATATACATATATATACGTAAATATAACCAATTATACCAAACATTGATAGGAGTATGAGGCATAACCTATTGTGTTGCTGGTAAAGCAATTTGGAGAGCAGCTTGGTAATTTCTTCCAAAGTTAAATATATACCTCTTCAGAGGCCCTACAAAATCCATTCAGGAATTTACCTAAGAAAAATAGAAACATGTTCACAATAAGACTGTTATGTTATGGTGACTTTAGTAAATGAATGCAAAGATTTTACTGGAATGATGCAAACATTCTCCATCTTGTAATAAATGTGAATAACAGGTATATGCAATAGTCAACTCACACTGAATGCTTAAGATTTAAACTTCTTTATTTACTTCAATTAAGTAAAGATTTAAAAAGAAAATAGAAAAAAAAGCTGATCCTGTGAGCAATGATCAATTAACATTTTAGCTAAACTCATTCTTAAAAGTATGAAAATGTACAAAAGGCAGCTAGCTATCAAGGAGATAATTGAAGAAGCAAAAATTTGATAAACCACATTGCATAAATGTATAGCAATAAATTTGATATTTTCAACAAAATGTCAGTTCTGCTCAGAAATTGTCATTTATCTGGGACACCTGAGTGGCTCAGCAGTTGAGCGTCTGCTTTCGACTCTGGGCATGATCATGGGGTCCTGGGATTAAGTCCCACATTAGGCTCCCTGCAGGAAGCCTGCTTCTCCCTCTGCCTGTGTCTTTGCCTCTTTTTCTGTGTGTCTCATGAATAAATAAATAAATAAAATCTTAAAAAAAGAAATTGTAGTTTATCAAAACTGATATAATTTGCAATAGAAAACTTAAACTAGGGGCAGCCTGGGTGGCTCAGCGGTTTAGTGCCTGCCTTCGTTTGGCCCAAGGAGTGATCCTGGAATCTCAGGATCTCCTGCAGGGAGCCTGCTTCTCCCTCTGCCTGTGTCTCTGCCTCTCTCTCTTTCTGTGTCTCTCATGAATAAATAAATTAAATCTTTCAAAAAAAAAAAAGCAAATCAAAATTCTATGTGATGTATAATAGAAACTTCTACTCCTATATTAGTTTGCTAGGGCTGCCATAACAAAATCACAGATTAGGTGGCTTAAACAACAGAAGTTTGTTTGTTTATTTATTTATTTATTTATTTATTATTTATTTTTACAGTTCTAGAGGCTAGAAGTCCATTTTCAAAATGTAAGCAGATTTGGTTTCCTCTGAGGCATCTGCTTGGCTTCCAGATGATTGCCTTCTTCCTGTGTTATTTACACATGTCCTCATACATGCACATGTGTTTCTTTGTCCAAATTTCCTTTTCTCATAAGGACACCAATCAGATTAGATTAGAGGCCACCCTAATGGCTTCATTTTAATTCAATTACCTGTTTAAAGCTCTGTCTCCCAAAATAGTCTTATTCTGAGGTACTAGGAATTAAGACTTCATCATATGAATTTTGAGAACTCACAATCCAACCCATAACAGTCCGCACTCTGGACCACCAAAATTCATGTACTTATATACAAAATACATCACAATAGCCCAAAAGTCTTGACTCATTTCATCTTCAACTCTAAATCCCAAATCTCCTCTAAATATCATCTTAGTCAAATGTGGGCAAGACTTGGAAGTATGATTCATCCTGAAGCAAAATTCTCCAGTTGTGAAACTGAAACCAGATAAGTTATCTGCTTCCAAAATACAATGATGGAAGAGGCATAGGATAGACCTTTCCATTTCAAAAGAGAGAAACCATAATGAAGAGAGGAGTCATGGTCTCATATGAATTCAAAACCTAAAAAAAAAAAAAAAAAGAATTCAAAACCTAGCAGGGAACATTTCACTAGATTTTAAGACTGGAGAATAACCCTCTTTAGCTCAGTGTTCTGTCTTCCAGTTCCACTGGGGAATAATCCCACCTTCTTAGCCTGATAGGGTGGTAGTGTGTTGCCTCTGAGGCCCTGGGTGGCAATCTGAAACCAGAAAGTGGTTCTGTCCTCTGGAATCAGAGGAAACAAAGCCTTGGCCCCTGGACCTGTGCCTTATGATCCCATAATAGCAATGGCAGTCTTCTTGATCTCCGAATACCTTTAAGGTCATTCTTCATTTTTCTTGAAGTATAAAATATGTTCACAGATGGATAGTCCTGGGGTCTAATTCTGTAGTACCCCTAAAGTCTAGTAGCCTGCCATTATATTTTCCTATCTCTGTCCCCTTCAAGCTTGCAATGTTCTGCTGGTATAACCCCATCTCTCTATTCCTAGCTTCTGCTGAGACAGCTGGTTGGATCCATGAGTAACATCCTGTCTTAGTCCATTCAGGCTGCTGCAACAATACTATAAATATGGTGGTTTATAAGCAATACATTATTTTTTGCAGTTCTGGAGACTTAAGATATCTATCCAAATCAAAATGCCACCAGTTTTGGTGTCTGGGGAGGGCACTCTTCCTGGTTAATGGCTGGTTGTTTTACTGTATCACCACATGGAAGAAGAAGAAAGGGAGCTATCTTGGGTCTCATTTTTAGAAGGGCACCAATCCCATTATAAAGGCTCCATCCTAATGGTATAAGCACCTTTCAAAGGCCCTACCTCTAAATACCATCATATTGGGGAATAGGTTTCAACATTTGGATTTTGAGGGATACAAAAACCTATAATCTCTTTATTAAAAGAGTGTTTAGCCATACAGTCAGTGTTATTTGAAAACATGATTTCTTTATTTTTGTAACACGAATGGGCTGGGAATATTTCAAATCATCACATTTGAGGGAGGGGCAGAGGGAGAAGGAGAGAGAGAATCTCAGGCTGACTCCATGCTCAGCACAGAGCCCAGTGTGGGGTTTAGTGTCACAAACCCTGAGATCATGACCCAAGCTGAAGTCAAGTTGGGAGCTTCACTGACTGAGCCCTGCAGGCACCCCACAACTCCATCTTCCCTGCCCTATTTATTTATAAATTTTACCTTATTTAAATTCAGCTAATTAACATATAGCTTACTATTAGTTTCAGAGGTAGAGTTCAGTGCTTGATCAATTGTATATAACACTCAGTGTACATTACATCACATGCCCTCCTTAATGCCCATCACCCAGTTACCCCATCTTGCAACCCCTCTGCCCTCCAGCAACCTTCAGTTTGTTTCCTATGGATAAGAGTCTCTTATGGTTTGTCTCCCTCTCTGATTTTGTCTTGTTTTATTTTTCCCTCTCTTCCCCTATGACCAAAACTTGTGGGACACATTAAAAGAAGTGCTAAGGGGAAATTTTTAACTATAAATGCTTATATTATAAAATATAATAAAGTACATTACTACAAAGTACATCAAAAACCTAATTTATAAGTTAATGAACTAGAAAAAGAAAACTAACCCCAAAAACAGCAAAAAATGAGGAAATAATAGAGATTGCAGCAGATTAGCTAAATAGAGAATAGGACATCAATTGAGAAAATCATTTTTAAAAGTTGGTGTTTTGAAAAAAGTCAGGAAAATTGATAAACCATTACCTAGATGGACTAAGAAAAAAAGGGAGAAGATTCAAATTACTAAAATAAAAAAACAAACACAAAACCCCAAGAACAACAAGATTCATTATTGCTCTTTTATCAATGCCAAAAAATGCACGATATAAATATACACCATATATATTTTGTTTATCTATTTATCAATTGGTGCAAATCTGTGTTTCTACATTGAGGCTATTACGATTAATATTGATATCAATATGAGTGCAGTTTTTTGTGGATGTATGTTTTCATTACTAAATTAAATATCTAAGATAAGTAGGGCCATATGGTAAGCATCTTTAATAAATTTAAGGGTTTCCAAACTCTTTTTCAAAGTAGCTATATCATTTTATAATCCCACCAACAAGGTATGAAGGTTATAATTTTTCCACATCCTACCAAACACTTGCTTACATGGATTTTCTGACATTAAAGACTGGGATTGGGTAAGGGGCAAGATGGCATAGGAGTAGGGTCCTCAACACACCGGGTCCCCCCAACTTACCTAGATACCTTTCCACTAAATCATCCTGAAAACCTACGAATTCAACCTGAGATTTAAAGAGAGAACAGCTAGACCCTACAGAGAGAAGGGTTTTCACTTCTAACAAGGTAGGAAAGCAGGAAAAAAATAAGAATCAAGTGGTGGAGGGGACCAATGAGGAGCTGGATTAAAGCCCATGGGTGAGAGCCTAAGGGACAGGAGCGCTGAGGCCCAGAGAAGCAGGAACCTTAAAAATCCGCACTGCATTCTTCCCAGACAGAAAGGCGCTCAACCAGAATTGCAGGAGGGGCAGTGGAGCCTCCAGTCTCCCAGAGTCACTAATAGAGAAAGTGTGCCCCGGGGGTGAGCTCACCCACATCACGGCTGATCTCGGTAAAGGGCTGGAGCGCCTGGTAGGGTCTTTGGGGAGAAGCCAGTCAGTCAGGCGGGGGCTCCAGGAGGAGGGGTCCATGCCCCCTTGCCTGTCCATGCTTTCGGGAGCTGTGGCCCCAGGAGCTCGATTCCAGCAGCACAGGCCCTGGATCCCAGGGCGCCGGGGGACACAGTCCATGATCTTGCACTCCCCCCAGGACAGGCGAAGGTGGAGAGGGCACAGGACAGAGAGGGCACAGGCAGATCAGTGCCCTTGACCCGAGAGTATCAGGCCAGTGTGGACAGGGAGACTGCATTAGTTACTGGGGGAGCTGACTCCAGAGCTGGAGACCCAGCCGTTGCCAGTGCTTTTGTTCCTACTGGTGTCACCCTGTGCCTGGGACGGAGCAGGGCCACCAGGGAACAGGAGCCTAAGGGGGTAAACCGCTCCCACTGAGCCCAGCACCCGGCAGGGGGCGGGGCATCTCCCCCAGGTGCACACACCTGAGAATCAGCACAGCAGGCCCCTCTCCCAGACCTGCTGGAAGGGCAGGGGAAGAGCAACTTCTTGACCAAGCAGCACTGGAAAGCTCCAAGGGAAGTCGAGGGATTTACAGTATATAGAACCAGAGGGTATCCCTCCTATTTTTTTCTTTTTCCAGTACGACTCGTTTTTATATCAGACCATAAATTTCCAATGTTTTCTCTTTTCCCATTTTAACTACAATATATTACCACCTCTTCGTTTTTAAGTTTCTTCCTTTTTGACTTTCATATTTCTACAATTACAGGTCCTAGATATATTTTCCACTTCTAGATTCCCTTCAACATATTCAACTTAATTTTGGGAGATATACAAGATACGGGTTTTTTTGGTTGTTGTTGTTTTGTTTTGTGTTTTTTGTTTTCCCTGCCTCATTTTGTTCTATAATGGCGGAAGTTAATGCCTTCTGAAAAATGGTGAGCATGAGGTATACCATGCTGGTTCATTCTATGAGATCATATTCTTTCTTAATTCACATTCTGCCCCCCCTCTCTTATGTCATTTATGTTTTGGTGATTGATGTTGGGGCTTTCTAAAAGTATTTCTGCTTTATATACATGTGGGACTGAGCATCTTCTAACAGACAGAACTTAATACGCTCAGAACCAAGAGGTTCTCTAGGACCCCTCAGCTAGACTACATTCTCCCTCCACTACAACTTCACCACCACCACCATCTCCCAGTCCCCTCCTTTTCTCTTCTATTTTTTTTCTTTTTTCTTCTTTACTGTTGCTTTTTTCTCTTTTTTTTTTCTTCTGCTTTGGGATTCTTGGCCTTTTTTTTACTACTTTATTTAAAAAATGTTTTTCACTTTAGTGGTCTTTTTGTTTTATTTTGTTCTCATCATTGTTCTCAATTTCTGAGCTCTTACCTCATCAGAATCATCTAGGGTGAAATTTACTTAGGTCATGGTTGATATTCTTGACTCAGTCTACTCATAAGCCACCCTGCACTGAGCAAAATGACTAGAAGGAAGAATTCACCACAAAAGAAAGGATCAGAAATAGTATTCTCTGCCACAGTTATAGAATATGGATTACAATTCAATGTCAGAAAGCCAATTCAGAAGCACAATTATAAAGCTACTGGTGTGGGATGCCTGGGTGGCTCAGCGGTTGGGCACTTGCCTTTGGCTCAGGTCATGATTGTGGGTCCCGGGATCGAGTCCTACATCAGGCTCCCCGCAAGGAGCCTGCTTCTCCCTCTGCTTATGTCTCTGCCTCTCTCTCAGTCTGTGTCTCTCATGAATAAGAAAAAAAATCTTAAAAAAGAGCTACTGGTGGCTCTGGAAAAAAGCATAAAGGATTCAAGAGATATCATGACTGCAGAATTTAGATCTAACCAGGTTGAAATTAAAAATCAATCAAATGAGATGCTATCCAAGCTGGAGGTCCTAATGACAAGGTTTAATGAGTTGGAAGAGAGTGAGCAAAATAGAAGACAAGTTGATGGCAAGGAAGGAAGCTGAGGAAAAAAGAGAAAAACAATTAAAAGACCATAAATAAAGGTTAAAGAAAATAAATGATAGCCTCAGAAGGAAAAATATACATATAATGGGGTTCCAGAGAACCCCGAGAGGGCCAGAGGGCAGAGAGCATATTTGAAAAAAATAGCTGAGAGCATCCCTAATTTGGGGCGGGAAACAGGCATTCAGATCCAGGAGACACAGAGGTTCCCCCCCCCCCCCGCCAAATCAATAAAAACCATTCAGCACGGTTCATTTAATAGTGAAACTTGCAAATTCCAAAGATAAAGAGAAAATCCTTAAAGCAGCAAGAGACAAGAGATCCCTAACTTATATGGGGAGAAATATTAGATTAACAGCAGACCTGGCAGCAAGAAAGGGCTAGAAGGATATATTCAGGGTCCTAAATGAGAAGAACATGCAGCCAAGAATACTCTATCCAGCAAGGCTCTCATTCAGAATAGAAGGAGAGATAAAGAGCTTCCAGGATAGGAAGAAACTGAAACAATATGTGACCACAAAACCAGCTGTGCAATAAATATTAAGGGGGACCCTATAAAAGAAAGAGGAAGCCCAAAGAAACAATCCACAAAAAACAGGGACTGAATAAGAACTATGATGACACTAAATTCAGATCTTTCAATAGTAACTCTGAACGTGAATGGGCTTAATGATCCCATCAAAAGGCGCAGGGTTTCAGACTGGATAAAAAAGCAAGACCCATCTATTTGCTGTCTACAAGAGACTCATTTTAGACAGAAGGACACCTACAGCCTGAAAATGAAAGGTTGGAGAACCATTTACCATTCAAATGGTTCTCAAAATAAAGCAGGGGTAGGAATCCTCATACCAGATAAATTAAAGTATATCCCAAAGACTGTAATAAGAGATGAAGAGGGACAATATATCATACTTAAAGCATCTATCCAACAAGAGGACTTAACAATCATGAATATTTATGCCCCGAATGTGGGAGCTGCTAAGTATATCAATCAATTAATAACCAAAGTAAAAACATAGATAATAATATACTAATAGTAGGAGACTTCAACACAGCACTTTCTGCAAATGACAGATCCTCCAAGCAGAACATCTCCAAAGAAAGAAGGGCTTTAAATGACACACTGGACCAGACGGATTTCACAGATATATACAGAACTTTGCATCTGAACGCTACTGAATACATTCTTCTCAAGCGCACATGGAACTTTCTCCAGAATAGACCACATACTAGGTTAAAAATCAGGTCTCAACAGATACCAAAAGATTGGGATTGTCCCCTGCATATTTTCAGACCACAATGCTTTGAAACTAGAACTCAATCACAAGAAGAAATTTGGAAGAAACTCAAACACACGTGGAGGTTAAAAAGCATCCTTCTAAAAGATGAAAGGGTCAACCAGGAAATTAGAGAAGATTTCCTTCTTAGAAATGCTTTTGGTCAGGGCACTGGGGTGGCTCAGTTGATCAAGTGTGTCTTCAGTTCATATCATGATCTCAGGGTCCTGGGATTGAGTCCTGCATTGGGCTTCCTGCTCAGTGGGGAGTCTGCTTCGCCCTCTACCTCTGCCTGCCACTCCTCCCGCTTGTGCACTCTCTCTCTCTCTGCCAAGTAAATAAGTAAGTAAACCTTTTAAAAAATGCTTTTGCTGTGTCCCAAAGATTTTGGACCTTTGTGTTTTCATTTTCATTTGTTTCCATATACTTTTGGGTTTCTTCTTTGATTTCTTTAACCCATTTATTGTTTAGAGGCATGTTATTTAATCTCCAAGTATTTGTGGTCTTCCCAAATTTTTTTCTTGTGGTCAATTCCTAAGATTATACCATTTTGGTCAAAAAAGATGCATGATGTCATAGATATTATTGAATTTTGGGGTCTTGTTTTGTGGTCTAATATATGACCTATTCTGGTCACATATTATGCAGTTGAAAAACATTTGTATTCTGCTGTTTTAGGATGGGATGTTTTCGATGTATCTGTTAAGTCCATCTGGTCCAGTATTTCATTCAAAGTCACTGTTTCGTTGTCGATTTTCTGTTTGATGATCTGTCCATTGATGTATGTGGGGTGTTAACATTCACTACCATTATTGTATTACTATTGATTCATTTCCTTATGTTTATTATTAACTATTTTATGTATTTGGGTACTCCCATGTTGTGTGCATTAATATATACAATTATAATATCTTCTTGTTGAATTGTCTCCTTTATGATTATATAGTGTCCTCGTTCATCTCTTGTTATAGTCTTTGTCTTAAAGTCTTTTATCCAAGTTTTACTATCCCGGGTTTTTTTTCACATCATGATACATATTTCTCTATTCTCTCACTTTCAATCTACATGTGTCTCTAGGTGAGAAATGAATCTCTTGTAGAGAGCATACAGATGAGTCTTGTTTTTTCTTGCATTCTGTCACCCTATGGCTTTTGATAAGTGCATTTAATCTATTTACATTCAAAGTAATTATTGATAGATATTTATTACCGTTTTGTTATTTGGTTTATGGTTGGTTTTGTAGGTCTCTGTCCTTTCTTCCCTTGTTATCTTCTCTGACTATAACCTGGCTCTCTTTAGTGACATATTTGGATTTCTTCCTCTTTTTTATATTTATTATTGATTTTGATTTATGGTTACCATTAAGTTTGCATATAACATAATATGAATACATATATATAGCAGTCTATTATTAAATTGTTGATTGCTTAATTTTGAGCCCATTCTTCCCCCCACCACCACCATTTGGGCATATGGTGTCATCCTTTACATATTTTTATTTTGGTAGTCCCTTGAATGATATTTTTACAGATATACTTATTTTTACTTTTTTCTTTTTGCTTCCTACCTTTCATTCTTGTACTATAGTCTTTCTTTCCTTTCCATTCAAATACTACCCTTTAACATTTCTTGTAGGGTTGGTTTAGTGGTCATGAACTCCTTTAACTTTTTTGTATGGAACACTCCATCTCTCCTTCTATTCTGCATGATAGCCTTGTTGGATAGAGTATTCTTAGTTGTAGATTCTTTTTCTTTCAGCACTTTAAATATATCATGCTACTTTCTTCTGGCTTGTAAGGTTTCTGATGAAAATTCAGCTGATAGCCTATGGATTTTACCTTGCATGTAACTGTTTTCTTTCCTCTTTCTGCTTTTAAAATTCTCCATCATGGGCTCGGGCGGAGGCTCCGCATGGAGGGGATTGCCCCCTGTAGCACGAATCCAACAGCGCAGGCCGGGGACACAGGGCCCCCGGGACACAGCCCAGGAACCCGCCTCCCCCCGGGACAGCAAGGACACTCCTGCCCCGAGCTGAGCTGAGCAGCGGCCCCGCCCCCCGGAGCCAACAGGCCCTGCAGGCGGAGCGCTTCAGAGTTCCTGTGGGGGCTGAATCCAGGTTTCCAGAGCTGCCTTCTGGGGCCTCACAGGGTAAACAACCCCCACTGAGCCCTGCACCAGGCAGGGGGCAGAGCAACTCCCCCAAGTGCTAACACCTGAAAATCAGCAAACACGGCCCTCCCCCAGAAGACAGCTAGATGGACAAGTTCCAGGAGAAGTCAAGGGACTTAAAGTATACAGAATCAGAAGATACTCCCCCGTGTTGTTTTTTTTCTTTTTGATTTCTGTTTGCTTCCCCCACCCTTTTTCCCTTTTCTTTTTCTTTCTCTTTTTTCTTTTTTTCTTCCTTTTTTCTTTTTTCTTTTTCTCTTTTCTTTCCTTCTTTCTCTCCTCTCTTTTTTTCCTTTTCCCAATACAACTTGTTTTTGGCCACTCTCCACTGAGAAAGATGACTAGAAGGAAAACCTCACCTCAAAAGAAAGAATCAGAAACAGTCCTCTCTCCCACACAGTTACAAAATCTGGATTACAATTCAATGTCAGAAAGCCAATTCAGAAGCACTATTATAAAGCTTCTGGTGGCTCTAGAAAAAAGCATAAAGGACTCAAGAGACTTCATGACTGCAAAATTTAGCTCTAATCAAGCAGAAATTAAAAATCAATTGAATGAGATGCAATCCAAACTAGAAGTCCTAACGACGAGAGGTAACAAGGTGGAAGAACGAGTGAGTGACATGGAAGACAAGTTGATGGCAAAGAGGGAAACTGGAGAAAAAAGAGACAAACAATTAAAAGACCATGAGTATAGATTAAGGGAAATAAATGACAGCCTGAGGAAGAAAAACCTACGTTTAATTGGGGTTCCCAAGGGTGCCGAAAGGGAGAGAGGGCCAGAATATGTATTTGAACAAATCATAGCTGAAAACTTTCCTAATCTGGGAAGGGAAAAAGGCATTCAGATCCAGGAAATAGAGAGATCCCCCTCCCTAAAAATCAATAAAAACCGTTCAACACCTCGACATTTAATAGTGAAGCTTGCAAATTCCAAAGATAAAGAGAAGATCCTTACAACAGAAAGAGACAAGAAATCCCTGACTTTTATGGGGAGGAGTATTAGGGTAACAGCAGACCTCTCCACAGAGACCTGGCAGGCCAGAAAGGGCTGGCAGGATATATTCAGGGTCCTAAATGAGAAGAACAAACAACCAAGAATACTTTATCCAGCAAGGCTCTCATTCAGAATGGAAGGAGAGATAAAGAACTTCCAAGACAGGCAGGAACTGAAAGAATATGTGACCTCCAAACCAGCTCTGCAAGAAATTGTAAGGGGGACTCTTAAAATTCCCCTTTAAGAAGAAGTCCAGTGGAACAATCCACAAAACAAGGACTGAATAGATATCATGATGACACTAAACTCATATCTTTCAATAGTAACTCTGAACGTGAACGGGCTTAATGACCCCATCAAAAGGCGCAGGGTGTCAGACTGGATAAAAAAAGCAGGACCCATCTATTTGCTGTCTACAGGAGACTTATTTTAGACAGAAGGACACCTACAGCCTGAAAATAAAAGGTTAGAGAACCGTTTACCATTCAAAAGGTCCCAAAAGAAAGCAGAGGTAGCCATCCTTATATCAGATAAACTAAAATTTACCCCGAAGACTGTAGTGAGAGATGAAGAGGGACAGTATATCATACTTAAAGGATCTATCCAACAAGAGGACTTAACAATCCTCAATATATATGCCCCGAATGTGGGAGCTGCCAAATATATCAATCAGTTAATAACCAAAGTTAAGACATACTTAGATAAAAATACACTTATACTTGGTGACTTCGATCTAGCTCTTTCTACCCTGGATAGGTCTTCTAAGCACAACATCTCCAAAGAAACAAGAGCTTTAAATGATACACTGGACCAGATGGATTTCACAGATATCTACAGAACTTTACATCCAAACTCAACTGAATACACATTCTTCTCAAGTGCACATGGAACTTTCTCCAGAATAGACCACATACTCGGTCACAAATCGGGTCTCAACCAATACCAAAAGATTGGGATCGTCCCCTGCATATTCTCAGACCATAATGCCTTGAAATTAGAATTAAATCACAACAAGAAGTTTGGAAGGACCTCAGACACGTGGAGGTTAAGGACCATCCTGCTAAAAGATGAAAGGGTCAACCAGGAAATTAAGGAAGAATTAAAAAGATTCATGGAAACTAATGAGAATGAAGATACAACCATTCAAAATCTTTGGGATCCAGCAAAAGCAGTCCTGAGAGGGAAATACATCGCAATCAAGCATCCATTCAAAACCTGGAAAGAACTCAAATACAAAAGCTGATCTTACACCTAAAGGAGCTAGAGAAAAAACAGCAAATAGATCCTACACCCAGCAGAAGAAGAGAGTTAATAAAGATTCAAGCAGAACTCAACGAAATCGAGACCAGAAGAACTGTGGAACAGATCAACAAAACCAGGAGTTGGTTCTTTGAAAGAATTAATGAAAGCTGTGCTCATCAAGACAGTGTGGCATTGGCACAAAAACAGACACATAGATCAATGGAACAGAATAGAGAATCTAGAAGTGGACCCTCAACTTTATGGTCAACTAATATTCGATAAAGGAAGAAAGACTATCCACTGGAAGAAAGACAGCCTCTTCAATAAATGGTGCTGGGAAAATTGGACATCCACATGGAGAAGAATGAAACTAGACCACTCTCTTGCACCATACACAAGATAAATTCAAAATGGATGAAAGATAAATGTGAGACAAGATTCCATCAAAATCCCAGAGGAGAACATAGGTAACACCCTTTTTGAACTCAGCCACAGTAACTTCTTACAAGATACATCCACAAAGGCAAAAGAAACAAAAGCAAAAATGAACTATTGGGACTTCATCAAGATAAGAAGCTTTTGCAAAGCAAAGGATACAGTCAACAAAGCTAAAAGACAACCTACAGAATGGGAGAAGATATTTGCAAATGACGTGTCAGATAAAGGGCTAGTTTCCAAAATCTATAAAGAACTTATTAAACTCAACACCAAAGAAACAAACAATCCAATCATGAAATGGGCAAAAGACATGAACAGAAATCTCACAGAGGAAGACATAGACATGGCCAACATGCACATGAGAAAATGCTCTGCATCACTTGCCATCAGGGAAATACAAATCAAAACCACAATGAGATACCACCTCACACCAGTGAGAATGGGGAAAATTAACAAGGCAGGAAACCACAAATGTTGGAGAGGATGCGGAGAAAAGGGAACCCTCTTACACTGTTGGTGGGAATGTGAACTGGTGCAGCCACTCTGGAAAACTGTGTGGAGGTTTCTCAAAGAGTTAAAAATAGACCTGCCCTACGACCCAGCAATTGCACTGTTGGGGATTTACCCCAAAGATACAGATGCAGTTAAACGCCGGGACACCTGCACCCCAATGTTTATAGCAGCAATGTCCACAATAGCCAAACTGTGGAAGGAGCCTCGGTGTCCATCGAAAGATGAATGGATAAAGAAGATGTGGTTTATGTATACAATGGAATATTACTCAGCCATTAGAAACGACTAATACCTACCATTTGCTTCAACGTGGATGGAACTGGAGGATATTATGCTGAGTGAAATGAGTCCATCGGAGAAGGACAAAGAGTGTATGTTCTCATTCATTTGGGGAATATAAATAATAGTGAAAGGGAATATAAGGGAAGGGAGAAGAAATGGGTAGGAAATATCAGAAAGGGAGACAGAACATAAAGACTCATAACTCTGGGAAATGAACTAGGGGTGGTGGAAGGGGAGGAGGGCCGGGGGTGGGGGTGAGTGGGTGACGGGCACTGAGGGGGACACTTGACGGGATGAGCACTGGGTGTTATTCTGTATGTTAGTAAATTGAACACCAATAAAAAATTATTTTACTAAAAAAAAGGAAGTATATAGCAATACAGGCAGACCTACCTCAAAAGGCAAGAAAAATCTCAAATAAGCAACCTAACCTTACACCTAAAAGAGCTAGAAAAAGAACAACAAATGAATCCTAAAGCCAGGAGAAAGGAAATAATAAAGCTTAGATATAGAAAGAAACAAAAAATCCCCCACAGAACAGATCTACGTTCTTTAAAAATGTAATAAAATTGATAAACCCCTAGCCAGACTTATCAAAAAGAAAATAGAAAGGACCTAAATGAAGACAATTACAAATGAGAGAGGATAAATAATAACCAACACCACAGAAATATAAACAATTGTAAAAGAATGTTATGAAAATTATATGCCAACAAATTGGACAAGCTGGAAGAAATTGATCAATTCCTAGAAACATATAAGTTGCCAAAACTGAAACTGGAAGAAATGGAGAACTTGAACAGGCCAATAACCAGCAGAGAAAATTAATCAGTAGTCCAAAGGCAGATTTCAAACTTGATATAAAAAAAAAAACAGTCCAACTCCATGTTTTTTAAGGAGAAACATTTTAGATACAAAGATAAAAATAGAGTGAAAGTAAAAAGGATGGAGAAGATATATTATGCAACCACAGGAACGCTGGAATGCCTATTATAAATATAAGATAGAACATACCTTCAAACAAAACAAAGTAAAAATTATTATGAGGGGACTTTTATAATTACAATGAGGTAAGCCAAAAACAAGTTATATTGGGAAAAGGAGAAAAAGAGAGAGAAGGAAAGAAAAGAGAAAAAGAAAAAAGAAAAAAGGAAAAAAGAGAAGAAAAAGAGAAAGAAAAAGAAAGAAAGGTGAAAAAAAAAAAGGGTGGGGGAAGCAATCAGAAATCAAAAAGAAAAAAAACAACACGGGGGAGTATCTTCTGATTCTGTATACTTTAAGTCCCTTGACTTCCCCTGGAACTTGTCCTTCTAGCTGGTCTTCTGGGGGAGGGGCCTGTTGTGCTGATTTTCAGGTGTTAGCACTTGGGGGAGCTGCTCTGCCCCCTATCTGGTGCAGGGCTCAGTGGGGGTTGTTTACCCCGTGAGGCTGCAGGAGGAACAACCCCAGTGGCTGCGGCAGCTCTGGAAACCTGGATTCAGCTCCCACAGTAACTCCGGAGCTCTCTGTCTGCAGGGCCTGGAGGCTCCGGGGCGGGGCCGCTGATCTACTCAGCTCTGGGCAGGAGCGTCCTTGCTGTCCTGAGCCCTCCCGGCCTCTGCCTGTCCCAGGGGTGGCCAGATCCTGAGCTGTGTCCCGGCGCCCTGTGCTCCCGGTCTGCGCTGTTGGATTCGCACTCGCGGCCGCGTAGCCGCCTCTCCGCGGAGCCGCTGCCGGAGCCCCTCCGAGTTGCTCCCGGCCGGGCAGCCCCCTCCGCACGGAGCCTCTTCCTCTGCCGGAGCCGCCGCCGCCGAGCTCCTCCCGCCGAGCTGCTCCCGCCAAGCTGCTCCCGCCCCGCAGCCTCCTCCGCGGAGCCGCCCCCCCCACCCCCGAGCTGCTGCGGGTCCCGCCGTGCGCGCTGCAGCCCTTAGGGAGCTCGGCGCACTCTCCCGGGCGCAGGTGTCTGTTACTGTCCCAGGGAACCCGAGGGCATCCCTGCCCTCCTGGGTCCTTCTCCAACTCCCTGCGAGCCCCTTTGCCCCCCGGGAAGATTGGTGAAGCTCCTGCTCCTCCGGGACGGGGCTCTCCTGTCCTGGGGACACTCGCCCCGGCCTCAGCCCGGCTCCTCGCGGGGCTCCTCCCCCTTGGAGGCCTTTTGTTTCTTTATTTCTTTTTACCCCCGTCTTCCAACCTTGATAGAAGCACGAACTCTTCTCACTGTAGCGTGTCAACTGTTCTCTCGTTAAATCTCAGGCTGAATTCGTAGATTTTCAGGATGATTTGAAGGTTATCTAGGTAATTTGGTGGGGACAGGTGATTTGGGGACCCTACTCTTCCGCCATCTTGCCCCTCCTCCTTTACTTCCCTTTTATGACCACTTTCCCTGCATCCCAAAGGTTTTAGACTGTCATGTTTTCATTTTCATTTGTGTCCATGCTTTTTAAAAATTTCTTCTTTGATTTACTGATTGATCCATTCATGTTTTAATAGCATGCTGTTAACTTCCATTTATTTGTTGTCTCCAATTTTTTTCTTGTGATTGACTTCAAGTTTTATAGTGTTGTGGTCTGAAAATATGCATGGATGATCTTAATCTTTTTGAGCTTGTTGAGGCCTGATGTGTGACCCAGCAAATGAGCTATTCTGGAGAGTGTCCAGATTACTAGATGTGAAGGCTACTGCTTTTGATAAATTCAGGGATTTTTCTACAATTTTATCCTCAGTTTTTTTCTTTTTTCTCTCCTTTTCTGCTGGTATTCCCGTTGCACATATGTTGGTGCATTAAAAGATATCCTACATTTCTTTGATACTCTCATCACTTTTGTTCATTCTTCTTTTATCTTTATTCTTCAGCTTGCTTAATATTTATTGATCTTTCTTCAAGTTCACTTTTCTGCCGGTTTTAATCTACTGTTGGGCCCTCTAGTGAATTTTTGTTTATTGTCAGTCTTACCTCCAAAAACTTCATTGGTTCTTTAAAAAATCTCTTTATTGACATTTACCATTTGATTTGACATTATCATACCTCCCTTTATGTCTTTAAACAAAATTCCTTTGGTTCTTTTGTACATATTTATGATAACTACTTTGAAATCTTCCATTTTTATGTTAAATATCTATTTTTCAAAAATTCTGTAGCTATTTTTATGTTTATTCTCTGAAGTGGTGTAGAAAGACTTCAGGGAGCAAATACCACATAGAAGAACCCAAGCAGTTTATACCAATACCAACTCACTGGCAAAGGATAGTGCAACTTTGCCCAGACAAAGACACCTGAGAATCAGTGCAGCAGACACCTCCCTCAGATGTCCAGCTGTAACATCAGGGGAATACAAAGTTTACAAAGCACACGGAACTGCAGAACTTGAGCACTCAGAGAGAATAACATAGAATTTGAGGACTTTTTAATGATGCTTTTATCTTTCCATTTAAAATTTTCCTCTTCTTTTTCTTTTCTTCCTTTCACTTACTTTCTTATTTTATCAACTCTTTGTCTTTTTTGATCTTTATTTTTATATTTACATTTTATAGCATTTTATAGTCTTAATTTTTGGCTTCCTTTCACTGTATTCCATTTTTGTGAATAGATATAGATATAGATATCTTTATAATTTTGGGATTTAGTGCCACCTAATTAACAGACCAAAATTCACCCAGGAACAAATGAATCACCCTGTTTTGTCCACCTGGGAAATTGTATTCTTTCTTTCCTTCCCTTTTTTTTCTTTTCTTTTTTGGTTCCTGACCTCTTCAGATTTGTCTAATGTGTATTTTGCTTGGGTCATGGTTGATATTTTTCATTTTGTCCTCTCACTCATCCATTCTTCTCTGGGCAAAATAACTAGAAGGAGGAATTCACAACAAAGGAAAGAACCAGAGGTAATACTCTGCCACAGATCTAATCAATATGGATATAAAATATCAGAGATAGAATTCAAGATAACAACTGTAAAGCTACTAGCTTGCTTGAAAAGAGCATAAAATGCACTAGAAAACCTCTTAGTGCAAAAATAAAATTTAATCAGGTTGATATTAAAAATGTTTTAACTGAGGTGCAGTCTAAATTGGATGCTCTAATTAGGGTAAATGAGGCAAAGGAGAGAATCAGTGACATAGAAAACAAGAGGATGGAAAGGAAGGAGTTGAAGAAAAGAGATAAAAACAACTAATGGACCATGAGAGGAGGCTTCAAAAATCAGTGATACCATAACACAAGACTATATTAGAATTATTGGGGTCCCAGATGAAGAAGAAAGAAGGAGAGAGGGAGACAGAAGGTATATTTGAGCAAATCGTAACTGAGAACTTCCCTAATCTGGGGAAAGAAATAGGCATGCAAGTCCAAGAAGTAGAGAGATGTCCCTCAAAATCAATAAAAATAGATCAAAACCCTGGCATATATTAGTGAAGCTTGCAAATTGCAGAGATAAAGAGAAAATCCTGAAAGCAGTTCGAGGCAAGAGCTCCTTAACCTACAATGATAGAAACACTAAACTGGCAGCAGACCTATCCACACAGACCTGGCAGGCCAAAAAGTGCAGGCATGATATACTCATATACTAAATAAGAAAAACATGTAACTAAGAATATTTTATACAGCAAGGCTGTAATTCAGAATGGAAGTAGAAATATAGAGCTTCCAGGACAGACAGAAACTAAAATTATTTGTGATCACTAAACCAGCCCTGCAAGAAATATTAAAGGGGATCCTATTAGACCTAAAGGCCCCTCCAGATTGAAAGTGAGGGGATGGAGAATAATTTATCATGCAAGTGGACCTCAAAAGAAAGCTGGGGTAGCAATCCTCATATTGGATAAATTAGATTTTAAACCAAAGACTACAGTAAGGGATGCAATGAGACACTATGTCATACTTAAAGGATCTCTCCAACAAGAATTCTAACAATTATAAATACTTATGCTCCTAATTTGGGAGCAGCCAGTTATATCTACCAATTAATAACCAAATTAAAGAAACACATTGAGAACAGTACAATGATAGTATGGAACTTCAACACTCACAGAAATCATCTAAGCAGAAGATCAACAAGGAAACAAGGGCTTTGAATGATACATGGATGATATGGACTTCACAGATATATACAAAGCATTCCATCCTAGAGCAACAGGATACATATTCTTCAAGAGTGTGCATGGAACATTCTACAGAGTAGATCACATACTGGGCCACAAATCAAGTCTCAACAGGTACCAAAAGATTGGAATTTCCTGCATATTTTCAGATCCCAGTGCTTGGAAACTGGAACTCAATCACTAGAGGAAATTTGGAAGAAACTCAAAGACTTGGAGGTTAAAGAGCACCCAACTGAAGAATGATTGGGTCAACCAGGAAATTAAAGAAGAATTTAAAAATTCACAAAAACAAAGGAAAATTAAAACAAAGCTGTTCAGCAAAGGCAGTCTAACAGGGAAGTAAATCGAAATACAAGGCTTTCTCAAAAAATTAGAAAGTCTCAAATACACAACCTAATCTTATACCTGAAGGAGCTAGAGAAAGAACAGCAAATAAAGCCTAAACCAAGCAGAAGAGAAATAATAAAGATCAGAGCAGAAATCAATGAAATAAAAACCAAAAGAACAGTAGAACAGATCAATGAAACTACAATCTGGTTCTTTGAAAAAAATAAGATCAATAAATCCCTGGCCAGACTTATCAGAAAGAAAAGAGAAAGGACCCAAATTAATCAAATTATGAATGAAAGAGGAGAGATCATGACCAACATCAAGAAATACAAGCAATTTTAAGAACATATAATGAGCAACTGTATGCGAACAAATTACGCAATCTGAAAGAAATGAGCACATTCCTGGAAACTTATAAACTGCTGAAACTGAAACAGGAAGAAATAGAATACATGAACAGACTGGTAACAAGCAAGGAAATTGAAAGAGTCATCAAAAAAACCTTCCAACAGACAAGAGTCCAGGGCCAGATGGCTTCCCAGGGGAATTCCACCAAACATTTAAAGAAGAATGAATACCTATTCTACTGAAGCTGTTTCAATATAGAAATGGAAGGAAAATTTCCAAATTCATTCTATGAGTGTCGCATTTCCTTGATCCTAAAATCAACACAGACCCCACCAAAAAGAATTACAGACCAATATCCCTGATAAGCATGGATTTAAAAATTCTCACGAAGATACTAGCCAATAGGATCCAACCCTACATTAAAATAATTATTCACCAGGACAACAGGATTTATTCCTAGCCTCAAGGGTGGTTCAATATCCACAAAAGAATCAACATGATACATCACATTAGTAAGAAAAAGGACAAGAGATCCCTAAGTGGCTCAGCGGTTTGGTGCCTGCCTTTGGCCCAGGATGTGATCCTGGAGGATTGAGTCCTGCATCAGGCTCCCTGCACGGAGCCTGCTTCTCCCTCTGCCTGTGTCTCTGCCTCTCTCTCTTTCTGTGTCTCTCATGAATAAATAAATAAAATCCTTTTTAGAAAAAGGAAGGACAAGAACCATGTGATCCTCTCTTGATGCATAAAAAGCATTTGACAAAATACAGCATCTTTTCTTGATTAAAACACTTCACAATGTAAGAATAGAGGGAATATACCTGAATATCATAGAAGCCATCTATGAAAAGCCCACAGTGAATATCATTCTAAATGGAAAAAAATGGAAAGCTTTTCCCCTAAGGTCAGGAACACAGCAGGGATGCCCACTCTCACCACTGTTGTTTAACATAGTACTCAAAGTCCTAGACTCAGCAATCAGACAAGAAAAAGAAATAAAAGGCATTCAAATTGATGAAAAAGTGAAACTCCCTCTTTTGCAGATGATGTGATACTATATGTGGAAAACCCAAAAGACTCCACCCCAAAACTGCTAGAATTTATACAAGAATTCAGCAATTTGGCAATGTGGCAGGATATAAAACCAATGCACAGAAATAAGTTGCATTTCTATATGATAATAATGAGACAGAAGAAAGAGAAATTAAGGAATCAATCCCTTTTACAATTGCAACAAAACCCGTAAGATAACTAAGAATAAGCCTAACCAAAGAGTTAAATGATCTCTACTCTAAACACTAGAAGACTTATGAAAGAAGTGAAGAGAAACACAAAGAAATTGAAAAACATTCCATTTTCATGGATTGGAAGAACAAATGTTATGAAAATGCCTATTTCACCCAGAGCAATTTACAGATTCAATGAAATCCCTGTCAAAATACCATCAACATTTTTCACAGAATTGGAACAAATAAACCAGAAAAGGCCCTGAATAGCCAGAGGAAGGTTGAAAAAGAAAACCAAAGCTAATGGCATCATGATGCCAGACATCAAGCTATATTACAAAGCTGTAATCATCAAGAGAGTATTGTATTGGCACACAAAGAGACATAGATCAATGGAACAGAATAGAGAACCCAAAGTGGACCTTTAACTCTATGGTCAACTCACCTTCAACAAAACAGGAAACAATATCCAATGGAAAAAAGTCTCCTCAATTACTGGTGCTGGGAAAATTGGACAGTCACATGAAGAAGAAGAATGAAACTGGACTATTTTCTTACACCATACACAAAGATAAATTCAAAATGGATGAAAGACCTAAATGTGAGACAAGTATTCATCAAAATTCTAAAGGATAACACAGGCAGCAACCTCTCTAACCTCAGCCACAGCAACTTCTTGCTAGACACATTTCCAAAGGCAAGGGAAACCAACGCAAAAATGAACTACTGGAATTTCATCAAGATAAAAAGCTTCTGCACAGCAAAGGAAACAATCAACAGAACTAGAAGGCAACTTTCAGAATGGGAGAAGATATTTGCAAATGACATATCAGATAAAGGCTATTATCCATGATCTATAAAGAAGTTATCACACTCAACACACCAAAACTCAACACCCAAAATAATCCAATCAAGAAACAAGCAGAAGACATGAACAGACATTTCTCCAAAGAAGAAATACACATGGCCAACAGACACATGAAAAAATGCTCCACACCCCTTGGCATCAGGGAAATAGAAATCAAAACCAGAATGAGATACCACCTCACACCAGTCAGAATGACTAAAATGAACAAGACAGGAAACAACAAGTGTTGGTGAGGATGTGGAGAAAGGGGAACTCTCTTACACTGTTGTGGGAATGCAGGCTGGTGCAACCGCTCTGGAAAACAGTTTGGAGGTTCCTCAAAGAGTTAAAACTAGAACTACCTTATGACTCAGCATTTGTATTACTAGGTCTTTACCCAAAGGACACAAAAAGGATACATGCACTCTGATGTTTATAGCAGCATTATCTACATTAGCAAAATTATAGAAAGAGTCCAAGTGTCTATCACCTGATGAATGGATATAGAAGATGTGGTATATAAATATATGTTTATTTATATTTATATATGTATGTATATACACAGATGATGTTGAAAAACAATATGGCAATTCCTAGTTTTATACATAGAGTTGCCATATGACAGCAATTTAGTCCTAGGCATATACCCAAGATAAATGAAAACATGTTCTTTTGTAAATTTGTACATGTATATCCCTACAATTAAATATTATTTGTCAATAAAAAGAATGAAGCACTGATACATTCTACAATGTGGATGAATCTTGAAAACATTATGCTAAGTGAAATAAGTCGATCATAAAAGACTATGTTTTCTGCATGATTCCATTAAATGAAGTATCCGGAACAGGCAAATCCATAGCAACCAAAAATAAATTGGTGCTTTCTATGAGATTAGGACATGCTGAAGTAGGGAGTAACAGTTTGTTTGATATGGATTTCTCTTTGGAATGATGTAAATATTCTAAAATTAGATAGTAGTGATAGCTGTATAACACTGTAAATATATTAAAGACCACAAATTGCACAATTTCAGTGAGTAAATTTTTTGGTATATGACATCTATCTCAATTACCTGTTACTTAATTAAATTGAAACTGTGAAGTTCTTGTGGCTGGAAACTGGGAGAGATTTAAGGAACTGAGGGTCTGCAATGAAATCAATTCTGCTAAGCAAGCAATGAACTTGGAAGAGCACTTCCAAGTCTCAGATAAGATCCTATCCAGGGCTAGATGCCTGGATCATTATTTTCCACCTGGTGAGATACTGAGCAAGGACCCAGCTAAGTTATTTCTAGACTCCTGACCCAGATAATCTGTGATATTAAATTTATATTTTTTAAGCTGCTGAGTTTGTTGTAATTGTTATGCAGTGGTGTAAAACTAATATAATATCTAACAGTCAATCCAGGTGGAGTCTAGTTCTGAATATTGAAATACTTTAATAGGATACAAAAAATAATAATCATAAATGAAAATATTATAAATTGACTCCATCAAAATTAAGTAATTCTATTTAGCAAAGGTCACCATTAAGAGAATTGTGCTTCCAGATAGGATGTATAGTATTGCAAAAGACCAATAATCCTGCTGTATCAATAAGAAATTGCCAGATAAATGAAATATTTTTCTTAAACCTATTGAAGTGTTGTTAACAAGACAAAGTCTAAATTAACTAAATTGCAGAGTGAATCATTATCTTCCTATATGAGTGGACACCAGGGCTACTTCTATTTTTGTGGAGAATTTGCAAAGTCTAGGGTAACAGGATGTGGAATGAGCACCCAATAGGAAAAGGAGCTTTGATCAGACACAGAGAAACTTTTAACAGTTGTATGTAAGCTGATATTGCATTAAAATCTGGAAGAGCCCCCAGTACAGAGCTAATGCCCTGAACTATTTCTTTCTGTCCAAGATTTTTTTCTAAGTAAGTGATAGTACAGGAATTGGAATCAGAGATAGAAGTTGAGAGACACTTGAAGTCTCAACATGGTTAGATACCAAAATGTTAGAGGGACTGATTCTACTCTCAAAATATTTGGAACCAGAGGTAAGCTGACACTGACTAAAGTTATGAACCAGGGCTAACCAAATTTAACTCCTGATCAGCCATTATTCTAGTTACTTGAAAGAGGAAAATATAAACCCTTTCTGGGTAAAATAATAATATACTTTATCCTCTATTGTTCTTTTTTATTTTTTTAATAATAAATTTATTTTTTATTGGTGTTCAATTTGCCAGCATACAGAATAACACCCAGTGCTCATCCCGTCAAGTGCCCACCTCAGTGCTCGCCACCCAGTCACCCCCACCGCCCTCCCTCCTCCCCTTCCACCACCCCTAGTTTGTTTCCCAGAGTTAGGAGTCTCTCATGTTCTGTCTCCCTTTCTGATATTTCCCACTTATTTTTTCTCCTTTCCCCTTTATTCCCTTTCACTATTATTTATATTCCCCAAATAAATGAGACCATATAATGTTTGTCCTTCTCTGATTGACTTATTTCACTCAGCATAATACCCTCTATTGTTCTATAATACATAATGTCATGCAAACAACCAAAAATTGTGATATTTATGAAGAAATACAAAAAGTGACTTATAATCAAGGGAAAAACAAGTAATTGAAGTAGGTCCATAGGTGATCCAGTTGTTAAAATTAGTAGACAAATTATTTAAAATACATGAACACTGGGAGTTATACACAGTTGATGAATTATTGAAAACTACATCTGAAACTAATGTACTGTATGTTGGCAAATTGAACTTAAATTTTTTTAAAAATTTAAAATTAAAAAATACATATTACAAATGTATTAGAGAGCATAGAGAAATATTGGATAAAATGGATGAAAAGGTAGGTAATTTCAACAAGTAATGGAAACTATAAAATAATTAAACAGAAATTGTTTATAACCAAAATATATGGTATTATAGACAAAATAATGTCCCCTCAAAGATGTCCACATTCCAGTATCTAGAATATTTTATCTTACATGAAAAAAAGGCACTTTTCAAATGAGATTAATGTAAAGATCTTGGGATTAGAAAATTATCCTCAATTATCTGCGTGGGCCTAATATAATCATGAGAGTTCTTAGAGGCAAAAGAGGGAAGTAAGAGAGTTAGAGTCACTGAGAAAGCTTTGAAGATGGTATGCTGCTGGCTTTGAAAATGGAGGAAGGGACCCCAAGCCCAGGAATGCAGTTGGTCTCTAGAAGCTGAGAAATGGGAGATAAATGGATGCTTTTGTAAAGTCTCCAGATGAAGCACAACCCTGTTGACTCTCTGGTTTTAGCTAATAAAATCCATTTCAGACTTCTGACTTCTAAAACTATGAGATAATAACTTTGCTTTATTTTACTAAGCTTGCAATAATTTATTATAGCAGCAATAGAAAACGACTTTCTTTCTTTCTTTTTTTTAAGTAAGCTCTACACCCAGCATGGGGCTTGAACTAAGAACCCCGAGACTGAATCACATGCTCTATTAACTAAGCCAGCTAGGCACACCAGCAATAGAAACATAATACAAATTTTGATACCAAGAAGTGGTATATTGTTGTAATAAATACCTGAAAGTTTGGATGTGGCTTTGGAATTGAGCAATGGGCAGTGGCAGAATGACTTCTAAATTGTGTCCTACAGTATGTGCAAAGTAAAACTTGTATATGATAAACTTCAATATTTAGCTGAGGAGATTTTCATCCAGTTTTAAAGGTGTAGTCTTCTTCTTTCTTACTTCTTATACTAAAATGTAATATTACAGAAATACACGGAAGAACTATTAAGCACCAAAGGAATAAATATTTGGTGATTTGAGATATGCTCAGCCTACCCAGGTTTTTGAAATAGAATAAATTAGAAGATTCACTGTCAGGAAAGTGGATCCCACTGAGAAAGCCAAGGGGGAGGAGGTAGCTAGATGACTTCTTGTTAGTGCCTCAGAAGGATCAAAGGGTAAGAGTATTTATACAGAAATCTTTGAAGAGATTAGATATGTGACTCATGGAACCCCTCAATCATCTCATTGGAAGGCAAGGATAAAGATGAGATCTTCCAGGAAGGATTTATGGAGAAATCTCCTGTCTAATGGAATGAATTCCCATGATATACATAGGGGACCAACAATATTATTGACAATATTTTATCAGCAGAAACGATGTCATCTTGCATTAGAGGCAACAGAGAGAAGATGAAATGAAGGAAGGTTTTAAGACTACCAAAATTCTATAGATTGTATTTTATTTTTTAATAATAAATTTATTTTTTATTGGAGTTCAATTTGTCAACATACAGAATAACACCCAGTGCTCATCCCATAAAGTGCCCCCCTCAGTGCCCGTCACCCATTCACTCCCCACCACCCCGCCCTCCTCCCCTTCTACCACCCCTAGTTTGTTTCCCAGAGTTAGGAGTCTTTACGTTCTGTCTCCCTTTCTGATATTTCCTACCCATTTGTTCTTCCTTCCCTTCTATTCCCTTTCACTATTATTTATATTCCCCAGATGAATGAGAACATATGTTTGTCCTTCTCTGATTGACTCATTTCACTCAGCATAATACCTTCCAGCTCCATCTACGTTGAAGCAAATGGTGGGTATTAGTCGTTTCTAATGGCTGAGTAATATTCCATTGTATACATAAACCACATCTTCTTTATCCATTCATCTTTCGATGGACACCGAGGCTCCTTCCACAGTTTGGCTACTGTGGACATTGCTGCTATAAACATTGGGGTGCAGGTGTCCCGGCGTTTAACTGCATCTGTATCTTTGGGGTAAATCCCCAACAGTGCAATTGCTGGGTCGTAGGGCAGGTCTATTTTTAACTCTTTGAGAAACCTCCACACACTTTTCCAGAGTGGCTGCACCAGTTCACATTCCCACCAACAGTGTAAGAGGGTTCCCTTTTCTCCGCATCCTCTCCAACATTTGTGGTTTCCTGCCTTGTTAATTTTCCCCATTCTCACTGGTGTGAGGTGGTATCTCATTGTGGTTTTGATTTGTATTTCCCTGATGGCAAGTGATGCAGAGCATTTTCTCATGTGCATGTTGGCCATGTCTATGTCTTCCTCTGTGAGATTTCTCTTCATGTCTTTTGCCCATTTCATGATTGAATTGTTTGTTTCTTTGGTGTTGAGTTTAAGAAGTTCTTCACAGATCCAGGAAACTAGCCCTTTGTCTGATAGGTCATTTGCAAATATCTTCTCCCATTCTGTAGGTTGTCTTTTAGATTTGTTGACTGTATCCTTTGCTGTGAAGAAGCTTTTTATCTTGATGAAGTCCCAATAGTTCATTTTTGCTTTTGTTTCTTTTGCTTTCATGGATGTATCTTGGGAGAAGTTACTGTAGCCGAGTTTGAAAAGGGTGTTGCCTGTGTTATCCTCTAGGATTTTGATGGAATTTGTCTCACATTTAGATCTTTCATCCATTTTGAGTTTATCTTTGTGTATGGTGAAAGAGAGTGGTCTAGTTTCATTCTTCCGCATGTGGATGTCCAATTTTCCCAGCACCATTTATTGAAGAGACTGTCTTTCTTCCAGTGGATAGTCTTTCCTCCTTTATCGAATATTAGTTGACCATAAAGTTGAGGGTCCACTTCTGGATTCTCTATTCTGTTCCATTGATCTATGTGTCTGTTTTTGTGCCAGGACCACACTGTCTTGATGACCACAGCTTTGTAGTACAACCTGAAATCTGGCATTGTGATGCCCCCAGATATGGTTTTCTTTTTTAAAATTCCCCTGGCTATTCGGGGTCTTTTCTGATTCGACACAAATCTTAAGATGATTTGTTCTAACTCTCTGAAGAAAGTCCATGGTATTTTAATAGGGATTGCATTAAATGTGTAAATTGCCCTGGGTAACATTGACATTTTCACAATATTAATTCTGCCAATCCATGAGCATGGAATATTTTTCCATCTCTTTGTGTCTTAATTTCTTTCAGAAGTGTTCTATAGTTTTTAGGGTATAGATCCTTTAGCTCTTTGGTTAGGTTTATTCCTAGGTATCTTATGCTTTTGGGTGCAGTTGTAAATGGGGTTGACTCCTTAATTTCTCTTTCTTCAGTCTCATTGTTAGTGTATAGAAATGCCACTGACTTCTGGGCATTGATTTTGCATCCTGCCACACTGCTGAATTGCTGTATGAGTTCTAGCAATCTTGGGGTGAAGGCTTTTGGGTTTTCTAGGTAGAGTATCATGTCATCGGTGAAGAGGGAGTGTTTAACTTCTTCTTTGCCAATTCGAATGCCTTTAATGTTTTTTTGTTGTCTGATTGCTGAGGCTAGGACTTCCAGTACTATGTTGAATAGCAATGGTAAGAGTGGACATCCCTGTCTTGTTCCTGATCTTAGGGGAAAGGCTCCCAGTGCTTCCCCATTGAGAATTATATTTGCTGTGATTTGCATTATAATTTGAGAATTATATTGCTTTTCATAGATGGCTTTTAAGATGATGAGGAATGTTCCCTCTATCCCTATACTCTGAAGAGTTTTGATCAGGAATGAATGCTATAGTTTGTCAAATGCTTTCTCTGCATCTATTGAGAGGACCATATGGTTCTTGGTTTTTTTCTTGCTGATATGATGAATCACACTGATTGTTTTACGAATGTTGAACCAGCCTTGTGTCCCGGAAATAATTCCTACTTGGTCATGGTGAGTAATTTTCCTAATGTAGTGTTGGATCCTATTGGGTAGTATCTTGTTGAGAATTTTTGCATCCATGTTCATCAGGGATATTGGACTATAATTCTCCTTTTTGGTGGGGTCTTTGTCTGGTTTTGGAATTAAGGTGTGCTGGCCTCATAGAACGAATTTGGAAGTACTCCATCTCTTTCTATCTTTCCAAACAGCTTTAGTAGAATAGGTATGGTTTCTTCTTTAAACGTTTGATAGAATTCCCCTAGGAAGCCATCTGGCCCTGGACTTTTGTGTCTTGGGAGGTTTTTGACGACTGCTTCAATTTCCTCCCTGCTCTTTGGCCTGTTCAGGTTTTCTATTTCTTCCTGTTCCAGTTTCGGTAGTTTGTGGCTTTCCAGGAATGTGTCCATTTCTTCTAGATTGCCTAATTTATTGGCATATAGCTGTTCATAATATGTTTTTAAAATCGTTTTTATTTACTTGGTGTTGTTAGTGATCTCTCCTTTCTCATTCATGATTTTATTAACTTGAGTCTTCTCTCTCTTCTTTTTTTTCCTCTCTCTTCTTTTTAATAGGTTGGCTAATGGTTTATCTATCTTATTAATTCTTTCAAAGAACCAACTCCTGGTTTTGTTGATCTGTTCCACAGTTCTTCTGGTCTCGATTTCATTGAGTTCTGCTAGAATCTTTATTAACTCTCTTCTTCTGCTGGGTGTAGGATCTATTTGCTGTTTTTTCTCTAGATCCTTTAGGTGTAAGATTAGCTTTTGTATTTGAGTTCTTTCCAGTTTTTGAATGGATGCTTGTATTGAGATGTATTTCCCTCTCAGGTCTGCTTTTGCTGCATCCCAAAGATTTTGAACGGTTGTATATTCATTCTCATTAGTTTCCATGAATCTTTTTAATTCTTCCTTAATTTCCTGGTTGACCCTTTCATCTTTTAGCAGGATGGTCCTTAACCTCCACGTGTTTGAGGTCCTTCCAAACTTCTTGTTGTGATTTAGTTCTAATTTCAAGGCATTATGGTCTGAGAATATACAGGGGATGATCCCAATCTTTTGGTATTGGTTTAGACCCGATTTGTGACCCAGTATGTGGTCTATTCTGGAGAAAGTTCCATGTGCACTTGAGAAGAATGTGTATTTAATTGAGTTTGGATGTAAAGTTCTGTAGATATCTGTGAAATCCATCTGGTCCAGTGTATCATTTAAAGCTCTTGTTTCTTTGGAGATGTGTTTAGAAGACCTATTGAGTGTAGAGAGAGCTAGATTGAAGTAACCAAGTATGTGTATTTTTATCTAAGTATGTCTTAACTTTGGTTATTAATTGATTGATATATTTGGCAGCTCCCACATTCAGGGCATATATATTGAGGATTGTTAAGTCCTCTTGTTGGATAGATTCTTTAAGTATGAGATAGTGTCCTTCTTCATCTCTCACTACAGTCTTCGAGGTAAATTTTAGTTTATCTGATATAAGGATGGCTGCCCCTGCTTTCTTTTGAGGACCATTTGAATGGTAAATGGTTCTCCAACCTTTTATTTTCAGGCTGTAGGTGTCCTTCTGTCTAAAATGAGTCTCTTGTAGACAGCAAATAGATGGATCCTGGTTTTTTATACAGTCTGAAACCCTGCACCTTTTGATGGGGTCATTAAGCCCGTTCGTGTTCAGAGTTACTATTGAAAGATATGAGTTTAGTGTCATCATGATATCTGTTCAGTCCTTGTTTTTGTGGATTGTTCTACTGGACTTCTTTTAAAGGGGAATTTTAATAGTTCCCCTTAAAATTTCTTGCAGAGCTGGTTTGGAGGTCACATATTCTTTCAGTTCCTGCCGGTCTTGGAAGCTCTTTATCTCTCCTTCCATTCTGAATGAGAGCCTTGCTGGATAAAGTATTCTTGACTGCATGTTTTTCTCATTTAGGACCCTGAATATATCCTTCCAGCCCTTTCTGGCCTGCCAGGTCTCTGTGGAGAGGTCTGCTGTTACCCTAATACTCCCCTCCATAAAAGTCAGGGATTTCTTGTCTCTTGCTGTTTTAAGGATCTTCTCTTTATCTTTGGAATTTGCAAGCTTCACTATTAAATGTCGAGGTGTTGAACGGTTTTTATTGATTTTAGGGGGGGATCTCTCTATTTCCTGGATCTGAATGCCTGTTTCCCTTCCCAGATTAGGAAAGTTTTCAGCTATGATTTGTTCAAATACATATTCTGGCCCGCAGTCCCTTTCGGCGCCCTCAGGAACCCCAATTAAACGTAGGTTTTTCTTCCTCAGGCTGTCATTTATTTCCCTTAATCTATCATCATGGTCTTTTTATTGTTTGTCTCTTTTTTCCTCAGTTTCTCTCTTTGCCATCAACTTGTCTTCTATGTCACTCATTCGTCTTTCACCTTGTTAACCCTCATCGTTAGGACTTCTAGTTTGGATTGCATCTCATTCAATTGATTTTTAATTTCTGCTTGATTAGATCTAAATTCTGCAGTCATGAAATCTCTTGAGTCCTTTATGCTTTTTTCAAGAGCCACCAGAAGCTTTATAATAGTGCTTCTGAATTGGCTTTCTGACATTGAATTGTAATCCAGATTTTGTAACTGTGTGGGAGAGAGGACTGTTTCTGATTCTTTCTTTTGAGGTGAGGTTTTCCTTCTAGTCATTTTTCTCAGTGGAGAGTGGCCAAAAACAAGTTGTATTGGGAAAAGGAGAAAAAGAGAGGAGAGAAAGAAGGAAAGGAAAGAGAAAAAGAAAAAAGAAAAAAGGAAGAAAAAACAAAAAAAAAAGAGAAGAGAAAAAGAAAGAAAAAGAAAGAAAGCAAAAAGAAAAGGTTGGGGTGCAAACAGAAATCAAAAAGAAAAACAACACGGGGGAGTGTGTTCTGATTCTGTATATTTTAAGTCCCTTGGAACTTGTCCTTCTAGCTGGTCTTCTGGGGGAGGGGCGTGTTGTGCAGATTTTCAGGTGTTAACACTTGGGGGAGCTGCTCTGCCCCCTGCCTGATGCAGGGCTCAGTGGGGGTTGTTTACCTCGTGAGGCCCCAGGAGGAACAACCGCAGTGGCAGCGGCCAGCCCTGGAGTTCGCTCCCGCAGTAACTACAGAGCTTTCAGCCTGCAGGGGCCTGGATGCTCCAGTGGTGGGGCGCTGCTCTCCTCGCTGTCCTGGGCCCTCCTGGCCTCTGCCTGTCCCGGGGGGAGATCGGATCCTGGGCTGTGTCCCCCCACGCTCAGGGCTCTGGGGCCTGTGCTGTTGGAATCGAGCTCCCGGAAGGGCAGCCCTATCTCCGTGTAGCCGCTGCCCGAACCCCTCTGAGCTGCTCCTGGGTCCAGCCAGGCACGCTGCAGCTCTTTAGGGAGCTCTCCCATGGGGTGTGGCACACTCTCAATGTGGCGCAGGTGTCTGTTAGTGTCCAAGGGAGCCTGAGGGCATCCCCGCCCTCCTGGGGTCCTGCTCTAACTCCCTGCGAGCCCCTTTCCACCCATGAAGATTGGTGAAGCTCCTGCTTCTCCGGGTTGGGCTTTTCTGTCCTGGGTCACTCGTCCCAGCCTCAGCCCGGCTCCTCGCGGGGCTCCTCCCCCTTGGATGCCTTTTTTTTCTTTATTTCTTTTTTCCCCCATCTTCCTATCTTGATCCAAGCGTGAACTCTTCTCACTGTAGCATTCCAGCTGTTCTCTCTTTAAATCTCAGGCCGAATGCATAGATTTTCAGGATGATTTGAAGGTTATCTAGGTAATTTGGTGCGGACAGGTGACTTGGGGACCCTACTCTTCCGCCATCTTGCCCCTCCTCCCAAAATTCTATAGATTTTAGACTGATAAAATTGCTGGTTGCAAACGGTTGCCACCCTTTATGAAAAAGAAAGAATGATCCCCACAGGGAAACCATGAGCTCAAAGAATGGAGCCATAAACCCAGAAAGCAAAACTGTAGAACCACAAAGGATTATTCCCAGATCTTAAAGCTTAGTGTTTAGCCAGCTGGAATTTGAAATTAATTGATTCCATCTTCCTCCCATTTTCCTCCAATTTTCTCCCATTAAACTGAATACTAGTGGCTGTTATCCTAAACTTATATCAGGATTCTGTTTTGGGAAAAGATAACTTGATACTTGACTTCCACAGGCTCGCAGATGGAGAGGAATTGTCTCTTAGGATGGATGAAATATAGAATTTCAGCCATACCTAGTTTAGATCAGTAAGATGGTGAGAATTGGGATATTTGAGCCATGAGACTTAGATGAACTTCTGCACTTCAGTTGATGTTATCCTGAGTTGATATTTTCGAAGATCATCTATGAATTTTTAGGTATTAGAGCAAGAACTGTGGTAGGCAGGATAATGTCCTCCAAAAATTTCCATGCCCTAATCTTCATAACCTTTGAAAATTTTACCTTGCACAGGAAAATTTACTTTGCAAATGTGATTAATGATCTTGAGTTGGTGAGATTATTCTGGATTGTCTAGGCAGGTCCAATGTAATCACAATGGTCCTTGTAAGTGATAGTGTCAGAGAGAGAAAGAGACATTTGAAGCTGGCTTAGAAGATGGAGAAAGGAACTTCAAGTAATAATCCAAACTGCCTTAGGAGCTGGAAAAGCTTCTCCTTTAGAGCTTCCAGAATGAATATGACCTTGCTAAGACCTTGATTTTAGGACAGTGAAATCCATATGACATAGAACACTGTATAGGTTTAAGGCATACATGTGTTAATTTGATACACTTATATATTGCAAAATGACTACCATGGTAGTGTTATCTAATACTTCCATCACTTCAGATAAATACCATTTCTTTTTTGTGGTGAGAACATTTAACATCTACTTTGTTAGCAATTTTCAAGTATTTAAAGCAATATTGTTAACTATAATCACCTTGCTGTACATTAGATTCCAAAAACTTATGCATCTTATAACAGGAAGTATGTAGTGTTTTTGGTCCAACATTCCCCATTTCCCCCACTACCCAGTTCTGGTAACTACTTTTCTACTCTGTATAAGTTTGATTTTTTTTAAAGATTCCACATATAAGTGAGATCATACAATATTTGTCTTTCTCTGTATGGCTTATTTTACTTAGCATAATTCCCTTCAGATCCATTTGTTGGAGAGGGATCTTAGGTTATTTCTGTGTCATGGCTTTTGTGAATAATGCTATTGAATATCAAGCTGTTACTATCTCTTTGAAATAGATCCTGATTTCATTTCCTTTGAATATGTACCAAGATGTGGGATTGCTTGATCATATAGTTGCCATTTTTAAATGACGAATCTTCAAACTGTTTTGCACAGTGCTATACCAATTTACATACTCACCAACAGTGTACAAAGAGTCCCTTTCACCACATACTCTCAATACTTATTATTTCTTGACTTTTTAAATAATAGCTATTCTAACAAATCAGAAGTGATAGCTCATAGGTTTTGTTTGTATTCCCTGATGATTAGTAATGTTGACTATCTTTTCATGTACCTCTTGGCCATTTGTATGTAGTCAAATAATGAAGTGTGCTGACTCTAGCTTTGTTCTTTCTTGGTATTGCTTTGTCTATGCAGGGTCTTCTGTGATTCTCTACAAATTTTAGGATAGTTTTTTTCTATTTCTGTGAAAAATACCACTAGAGTTTTGGTAGGAATTGCATTGAATCTGTGAATGGCTTTAGGTAGTATGGACCTTTAAATAATATTGGCTCTTTATCCTTGAACATGGAATATATTTCCATTAATTTGTGTTGTCTTTATTTTATCAATGTCTTATAGTTTTCTGTGCATAGATATTTCATTTCCTTGTATAAATTTATTCCTAATTATTTTATTGTTCTTGAGGCTGTTGTAAATGGTATTGCTTTCTTACTTTATTTTTCAGATACTCTGTTGTTAATGTATAGAAAATCAAATGATTCATCTAGGTTAACTTTGTATCCTACAACATTATTGAATTTGTTGATTTGTTCTGAAGGTTTTTTGGGGGTGCCTGGGTGGCTCAGTAAGTTGAGTGTCTGCCTTTGGCCCAAGTCATGATCTCAGGGCCCTGGAATTGGGCCCTGAGTTAGGCTCCCTTCTCAGTGGGGAGTCCTCTTGTTCTTCTCCCTCTGCCCCTCTACCCTACATGTGCTCTCTCTAAAATGCATGAATTTTTAATTTTTAATTTTTTTAAATAAAATTTTTGGTAGGCTTCAGGTTTTTCTACATATGGGATCATATTACCTACGAAGACTGTTATACTTCTTTATGATTTGTATACCATTTATTTCTTCCTTCCCTCTTCTTGATCCTCCTCCTTTCCCTTCTCCTTCTCCTGTTCCTCCTCCTCATTTTCTTCCTCCTCTTCCTCTTTGTGACTGCTGCTCTGGCTAGTACTTCAAGTGCTATGTTAAATAGGGATGATGAGAGTAGGCATTCTTGTCTTGTTCCTGATCTTAGAGAAAAAGCTTTCAACCTTACACTGTTGGATATAATGTTAGCTGTGGGGTTGACATATATAGCTATTGTAATGTCAAGGTATTTTCTTTCTATACTCAACTTTAATCATGAATTAGTGTTGCACTCTGCATCTACTAAAATAATCATATGATTTTTATCTTTTATTCTATTTATGTCATATCTCACACTAAATTGATTTGCATAAGTTGAGCCACTCTTGCATCCCAGGAATAAGTCCCACTTGATCACACTGTCTAAATCTTTTGATGTGCTGTTAAATTCAGTGTGCTACTTTTTTGGGGGTAGGCTCCACACCCAACATGGAGCCCAAGGCAGGGCTTGAACTCTGAGATCAAGACCTGAGCTGAGATCAAGAGTTGGACATTTAACCAAATGAGCCACCCAGGTGCCCCAGTTTGCTAATATTTTGTTGATAATTTTTGCATTGATGTTCATCAGAGATATTGGCCTATAGGTGTTTTTATGTATGTATGTATGTATGTATGTATGTATGTATGTATGCACGTATTGTAGTGTCTTTATGGCTTTGGTATCAGAGTAATACTGGCCTTGTAAAATAAGTTCAGAGTGTCCTCTCCTTTTCAAATTCCGAAAAGTTTGAAAATGATTGTCATTAATTCTTCTTTGAATACTTGGTAGACTTCACCTGGGAAACTATCTGGTCTTGGGTTTTTCTTTCTTGCAATATTTTTGATTACTGATTAGATCTTCTAACCATCTCGGTCAGTTCAGATTTTCTATTTCAGTCTTGGTAGATTTTATGTTTCTAGAAATTTATCCAATCCTTCTAGGTTGTCCAATCTCTAATATGTATTTGTTCATAATAGTCTCTTGTCATTCTTTTGTATTTCTGTGGTATTTATTATAATGCCTCCTCTTTCATTTGTAATTTTACTTATTTGAGTCCTCTTCTCTTTCTTGTTAAGACTAGTGAGAGGTTTGTTAGTTCTGTTTATCTTTTGAAAGAAACAACTTTGTTTCATTGATCTTTTATATTTTCTTTACTCTATTTCATTTATTTCTACTCACATCTTTGTTCTTTTCTTCCTTCTTCTTTTTAAAAAAATTTTTATTGGAGTTCAATTTGCCAACATATAGCATAATAACCAGTGCTCATCCCATCAAGTGCCCCCGTCAGTGCCCATCACCCAGTCACTCCAACCACCTGCCCACTTCCCCTTCAACTACCCCTTGTTATTTTTCCCAGAGTAAGGAGTCTCTCATGTTTTGGCACCCTCACTGATATTTTCACTCATTTTCTTTCCTTTCCCCTATAATCCCTTTCACTAATTTTTATATTCTCCAAATGAATGAGACCATATAATGTTTGTCCTTTCCTGACTGACTTACTTCACTCAGCATGATACCCTCCAGTTCCATCCACGTTGAAGCAAATGGTGGGTATTTGTCGTTTCTAATGGCTGAGTAATATTTCATTGTATATATATGCCACATCTTCTTTATCCTTTCATCTTTTGATGGACACCGAGGCTCCTTCCACAGTTTGGGTGTTGTGGACATTGCTGCTATAAACATTGGGGTGCAGGTGTCCTGCTATTTCACCGCATCTGTATCTTTGGGGTAAATCCCCAGCAGTGCAATTCCTGGGTCATAGAGCAGTTCTATTTTTAACCCTTTCAGGAACCTCCACACACTTTTCCAGAGTGGCTGCACCAGTTCACATTCCCACCAACAGTGTAAGAGGGTTCCATTTTCTCTACATCCTCTCCAACATGTGTTGTTTCCTGTCTTGTCAATTTTCCCCATTCTCACTGGTGTGAGGTGGTATCTCATTGTGGTTTTGATTTGTATTTCCCTGATGGCAAGTGATGCAGAGCATTTTCTTATGTGCTTGTTGGCCATGTCTATGTCTTCCTCGGTGAGATTTCTGTTCATGTCTTTTGCCCATTTCATGATTGGATTGTTTGTTTCTTTGGTGTTGAGTTTAATAAGTCCTTTATAGATCTTGTAAACTAGTCCTTTATCTGATACGTCATCTGCAAATATCTTCTCCCATTCTGTAGGTTGCCTTTTAGCTTTGTTGACTGTTTCTTTGCTGTGCAGAAGCTTTTTATCTTGATGAAGTTCCAATAATTCATTTTGCTTTTGTTTCCCTTGGCTTCATGGATGAATCTTCATGCCATCATGGATGAAGTTTCTGTGGCCAAGTTCAAAAAGGGTGTTGCCTGTGTTCTCCTCTAGGATTTGGATGGATTCTTGTCTCACATTTAGATCTTTCATCCATTTTGAGTTTATCTTTGTGTCTGGTGTAAGAGAGTGGTCTAGTTACATTCTCCTGCATGGGGATGTCCAATTTTCCCAGCATCATTTATCGAAGAGGCTGTCTTTTTTCCAGTGGATAGTCTTTCCTGCTTTGTCGAATATTAGTTGACCATAAAGTTGAGGGTCCACTTCTGGGTTCTCTATTCTGTTCCATTGATCTATGTGTCTGTTTTTGTGCCAGTACCACACTGTCTTGATGATCACAGCTTTGTAGCACAACCTGAAATCTAGCATTGTGATGCCCCCAGTTATGGTTTTCTTTTTAAATATTTCCCTGGCTATTCGGGGTCTTTTCTGATTCCACACAAATCTTAAGATGATTTGTTCCAACTCTCTGAAGAAAGTCCATGGTATTTTAATAGGGATTGCATTAAATGTGAAATATGCCCTGGGTAACAGTGACATTTTCACAATATTAATTCTTCCAATCCATGAGCATGGAATATTTTTCCATCTCTTTGTGTCTTCCTCAATTTTTTCTAGAAGAGTTCTGTAGTTTTTAGGGTATAGATCCTTTAGGTCTTTGGTTAGGTTTATTCGTAGGTATCTTATGCATTTGGGTGCAGTTGTAAATGGGGTTGAATCCTTAATTTCTCTTTCTTCAGTCTCACTGTTAGTGTATACAAATGCCACTGATTACTGGGCACTGATTTCTGGGCATTTCCTTCAAAGAACCAACTCCTGGTTTTGTTTATCTGTTCACAGTTCTTCTGGTCTCAATTTCGTTGAGTTCTTCTTGAATCTTTATTAAGTCCCTTCTTCTGCTGGGTGTAGGATCTATTTGCTGTTTTTTCTCTAGCTCCTTTAGGTGCAAGGCTAGCTTTTGTATTTGAGTTCTTTCCAGTTTTGGATGGATGCTTGTATTGTGATGTATTTCCCCCTCAGGACTGCTTTTGCTGCATCCCAAAGATTTTGAACGGCTGTATCTTCATTCTCATTAGTTTCCATGAATCTTTTTAATTCTTCCTTAATTTGCTGGTTGACCCTTTCATCTTTTAGCAGGATGGTCCTTAACCTCCACGTGTTTGAAATCCTTCCAAACTTCTTCTTGTGATTTAGTTCTAGTTTCAAAGCATTATGATCTGAAAATATGCAGGGTACGATCCCAATCTTTTGGTATCAGTTAAGACATGATTTGTGACCCAGTATGTGGTCTATTCTGGAGAAAGCTCCACTTGCACTTGAGAAGAATGTGTATTCAGTTGAGTTTGGATGTAAAGTTCTGTAGATATCTGTGAAATCCATCTGGTTCAGTATATCCTTTAAAGCTCTTGTTTCTTTGGAGATGTTGTGCTTAGAAGACATGTCTATTGTAGAAAGTGTTGTGTTCAAGTTACCAAGTATAAGTGTATTCTTATCTAAGTATTTCTTAACTTTGGTTATTAATTGATTGATATACTTGGCAGCTCCCACTTCGGGGCATACATATTCATGATTGTTAGGTCTTCTTGTTGGATAGACCCTTTAAGTATGATATAGTGTCCCTCTTCATCCCTTACTATAGTCTTTGGGATAAACTTTAATTTACCTGATATGAGGATGCAAACCCCTGCTTTCTTTTGAGGACCATTTGAATGGTAAATGGTTCTCCAACCTTTTATTTTCAGGCTAGGTGTTCTTAAGTCTAAAATGAGTCTCTTGTAGACAGCAAATAGATGGGTCTTGCTTTTTTATCCAGTCTGAAACCCTGCGCCTTTTGATGGGGTCATTAAGTCCATTCACGTTCAGAGTTACTATTGAAAGATCTGATTTAGTATCATCATGATACCTATTCAGTCCCTGTTTTTTGTGGATTGTTTCCTCAGACCTTCTCTTTCTTTTACAGAGCCCCCCTTAATATTTCTTGCAGAGGTGGTTTGGTGGTCACACACTCTTTCAGTTTCTGCCTATCTTGGAAGCTGTTTATCTCTCCTTCTATTCTTTTTTTTTTTTTAAATTTTGTATCCTGCAACTTTATTCAATTTATTAGTCTTTTTTAAAATTTTTATTTATTTATGATAGTCACACACACACAGAGAGAGAGAGAGATGCAGAGACATAGGCAGAGGGAGAAACAGGCTCCATGCACCGGGAGCCCGACATGGGATTCCATCCAGGGTATCCAGGATCGCGCCCTGGGCCAAAGGCAGGTGCTAAACTGCTGCGCCACCCAGGGATCCTTAGTCTTTTTTTTTAATAGTGTTCAATTTGCCAACAAATGCATAACACCCAGTGCTCATCCCATCAAGTGCCCCCTTCAGTGCCTGTCACCCAGTCATCCCCACCCCTGCCCACTTCACTTTCTACCACCCCTTGTTTGTTTCCCAGAGTTAGGAGTCTCTCATGTTCTGTCTCCCTTTCTTATTTCCCACTCATTTTTCTCCTTTCCTCTTTATTCCCTTTCACTATTTTTTATTTTCCCCAAATGAATGAAACCATATAATGTTTGTCCTTCTCTGATTGACTTATTTCTGGTATAATACCTTCCAGTTCCATTCACGTTGAAACAAATGGTGGGTATTTGTCATTTCTAATGGCTGAGTAATATTCCATTGTATACATAAACCACATCTTCTTTATCCATTCATCTTTCGATGGACACCGAGACTCCTTCCACAGTTTGGCTGTTGTGGACATGGCTGCTATAAACATTGGGGTGCAGGTGTCCCGGCATTTCACTGCATCTGTATCTTTGGGTAAATCCCCAGTAGTGCAATTGCTAGGTCTAGGGCAGATCTATTTTTAACCCTTTCAGGAACCTCCACACAGTTTTCCGGAGTAGCTGTACCAGTTCACATTCCCACCAACAGTGCAAGAGGGTTCCCCTTTCTCCACATCCTCTCCAACATGTGTTGTTTCCTGCCTTGTTGATTTTTCCCATTCTCACTGGTGTGAGGTGGTATCTCATTGTGGTTTTGATTTGTATTTCCCTGATGGCAAGTGATGCAGAGCATTTTCTCATGTGCTTGTTGGCCATGTCTATGTCTTCCTTGGTGAGATTTCTGTTCATGTCTTTTGCCCATTTCATGATTAGATTGTTTGTTTCTTTGCTGTTGAGTTTAATAAGTCCTTTATAGATCTTGGATACTAGCCCTTTATCTGATAGTTCATTTGCAAGTATCTTCGCCAATTCTGTAGGTTTTCTTTTAGTTTTGTTGACTGTTTCTTTTGCTGTGTAAAAGCTTCTTATCTTGATGAAGTCCCAATAGTTAATTTTTTCTTTTTGTTTCTCTTCCCTTCATGGATGTATCTTGCAAGAAGCTACTGTGGCTGAGTTCAAAAAGGGTGTTGCCTGTGTTCTCCTCTAGGATTTTGATGGAATCTTGTCTCACATTTAGATCTTTCATCCATTTTGAGTTTATCTTTGTGTATGGTGTAAGAGAGTGGTCTAGTTACATTCTTCTGCATGTAGATGTCCAATTTTCCCAGCACCATTTATTGAAGAAACAGCCCTCACTCAGCTTCACAGTGGCCTCACAGGATAAACAGGATAAACAACTTTCACTAAGCCATGCACCAGGCAGGAGGCTGAGCAGCTCCCCCAAGTGCTCACACCTGAGAATCAGCACAGTAGGCCCCTCCCCCAGTAGACCAGCTAGACAGACCGGGAAATGCAGGTTATTGACCAAGCAGCACTGGAAAATTCCAGGGGAAGTCGAGGGATTTGCAGTGTATAGAGTCAGAGAATACTCCCCCTTGTTTTTTGCTTCCCCCCGCCCCCCGCTTTTTTCTTTTCTTCTCTCTTTTTTCTTCTTCCTTTTTTTCTTTTTTTTCTTTTCTTCTTTCTCTTCTCTCTTTTTCTTCTTTTCCCAATACTACTTGTTTTTGGACACTGCACTGAGCAAAATGACTAGAAGAAAAAACTCACCTCAAAAGAAGGAATCAGAAACAGTCCTCTCTCCCACAGAGTTACAAAATTTGGATTACAATTCAATGTCAGAAAGCCAATTCAGAAGCACTATTATAAAGCTACTGGTGGCTCTTGAAAAAAGCATAAAGGACTCAAGAGACTTCATGACTGCAGAATTTAGATCTAATCAGGCGGAAATAAAAAAATCAATTAAATGAGATGCAATCAAAACTAGAGGTCTTAAGGACGAGGTTTAACGAGGTACAACGAGTGAGTGACATAGAAGACAAGTTGATGGCAAAGAGGGAAACTGAGGAAAAAAGAAAAACAATTAAAAGATCATGAGGATAGATTAAGAGAAATAAATGACAGCCTCAGGAAGAAAAATCTATGTTTAATTGGGGTTCCCGAGGGCTCTGAAAGGGACAGAGGTCCAGAATACGTATTTGAACAAATAATAGCTGAAAACTTTCCTAATCTGGGAAGGGAAACAGGCATTCAGATCCAGGAAATAGAGAGATCCCCCCTAAAATAAAAACCGCTCAACAACTCAATATTTAATAGTGAAACTTGCAAATTCCAAAGATAAAGAGATCCTTATAGCTGCAAGAGAGAAGAAATCTCTAACTTTTATGGGGAGAAATATTAGATTAACAGCAGACCTCTCCAGAGACCTGGCAGGCCAGAAAGGGCTGGCATGATATATTCAGGGTCCTAAATGAGAAGAACACGCAGCCAAGAATACTTTATCCAGCAAGGCCCTCATTCACAATAGAAGGAGAGATAAAGAGCTTCCAAGATAGGCAGAAACTCTCCTTCTATTCTATTAAGGAGGGCACTGGTTGTAATGAGCACTGGGTGTTATATACAAGTGATGCATCTCTGAATTCTACCCCTGAATTAACACTATGCTGTATGTTAACTAACTTGAATTTAAATAAAATTTTGAAAGAAAAAAATATATAGTTCAAATCTAAAATTTCCTTATTGATATTCTGTCTGGACTATCTATCCATTATTGAAAGTGAAGTATTGAACTCCCTTAATCTTGTATTATTATTTATTTCTCTCTTCAGATGTATTGTATTAATTGTTGCTTAATATATTTAGATCCTCTGATGCTGGGTGCATATATATTTACAATTGACATATTCTCTTGGTAAATTAACTCCTTTATTATTATATAATGAGCTACCTTTTCTCTTGTTATGGATTATAGTTTAAAATCAATTTGTCTGATAAAAGTTCAACTACTGCTGCTATTTTGGTTTGCATTTGCATGGAATTTTTTTTCTCATTCCTTTGTTTTGAGCCTATTGTGTTCTGAAAGTGAAATGACTCTCTTTTTCAGCATATTGTTGGGTCTTGCTTTTTAAATCCATTAAGCCACTCTTTGACTTTGATTGGAGAATCTAACCCATTTACATTTAATTTTTTTTTTTTTTTTTTATGATAGTCACACAGAGAGAGAGAGAGAGGCAGAGACACAGGCAGAGGGAGAAGCAGGCTCCATGCACTGGGAGCCCGACGTGGGATTCGATCCCGGGTCTCCAGGATCGCGCCCTGGGCCAAAGGCAGGCACCAAACCGCTGCGCCACCCAGGGATCCCTAACCCATTTACATTTAAAGTAATTATTGATAGCTAAGATCTTCCTAATGACAACTTATTGTTTTCTGGCTATTTTTAGTTCTTTTGTTCCATTTGTCCTGCCCTGTTTTCTTTGTATGTGAATTGATTATTTTCTATAATGGTATCCTTTGATTGCCTTCTCTTTATTTTGTGTGTATCTATAAGAGATTTTTCCTTTGTGGTTTCCTGAGACTTACATGAAACATTTATGGTTATAACAGCTTAAGTTGATAACAAGTTAACTTCAATCATATAGGAAAAACCCTACCGCTTTCTCCTTTACCCTACATTTTTTATGTCAGTTTGCTTATTTTTTATACTGTGAAACCTTTTTTTTAATAAATTAATTTTTTATTGGTGTTCAACTTACCAATGTACAGAATAACTCCCAGTGCTCATCGCGTCAAGTGTCCTCCTCACTGCCCGTCACCCACTCACCCCCACCCACCACCCCTTCCACCACCCCTAGTTCGTTTCCCAGAGTTAGGAGTCTTTATGTTCTGTCTCCTTTTCTGATATTTCCCACACATTTCTTCTCCCTTTCCTTATATTCCCTTTCACTATTATTTATATTCCCCAAATGAATGAGAACATATAATGTTTGTCCTTCTCCGATTGACTTACTTCACTCAGCATAATACCCTCCAGTTCCATCCACATTGAAGCAAATGGTGGGTAATATTCCATTGTATACATAAACCACATCTTCTTTATCCATTCATCTTTCGATGGACACCGAAGCTCCTTCCACAGTTTGGCTATTGTGCACATTGCTGCTATAAAATTCGGGGTGCAGGTGTCCTGGCGTTTCCTTGCATCTGAATCTTTGGGGTAAATCCCCAACAGTGCAATTGCTGGGTCGTAGGGCAGGTCTATTTTTAACTCTTTGAGGAACCTCCACACAGTTTTCCAGAGTGGCTGGACCAGTTCACATTCCCATCAACAGTGCAAGAGGGTTCCTTTTTCTCTGCATCCTCTCCAACATTTGTGGATTCCTGCCTTGTTAATTTTCCCCATTCTCACTGGTGTGAGGTGGTATCTCACTGTGGTTTTGATTTGTATTTCCCTGATGGCAAGTGATGCAGAGCATTTTCTCATGTGCATGTTGGCCATGTCTATGTCTTCCTCTGTGAGTTTTCTCTTCATGTCTTTTGCCCATTTCATGATTGGATTGTTTGTTTCTTTGGTGTTGAGTTTAATAAGTTCTTTATAGATCTTGGAAACTAGCCCTTTATCTGATACACCATTTGCAAATATCTTCTCCCATTCTGTTATCTTTTAGTTTTGTTGACCGTATCCTTTGTTGTGCAAAAGCTTCTTATCTTAATGAAGTCCCAATAGTTCATTTTTGCTTTTATTTCTTTTGCCTTCGTGGATGTATCTTGCAAGAAGTTACTGTGGCTGAGTTCAAAAAGGGTGTTGCCTGTGTTCTCCTCTAGGATTTTGATGGAATCTTGTCTCACATTTAGATCTTTCATCCATTTTTAGTTTATCTTTGTGTATGGTGCAAGAGAGTGGTCTAGTTTCATTCTTCTCCATGTGGATGTCCAGTTTTCCCAGCACCATTTATTGAAGTGGCTGTCTTTCTTCCAGGGGATAGTCTTTCCTCCTTTATCGAATATTAGTTGACCATAGTTCAGGGTCCACTTCTGGATTCTCTATTCTGTTCCATTGATCTATGTGTCTGTTTTTGTGCCAGTACCACACTGTCTTGATGACCACAGCTTTGTAGTACAACCTGAAATCTGGCATTGTGATGCCCCCAGATATGGTTTTCTTTTTTAGAATTCCCCTGGCTATTCGGGGTCTTTTCTATTCCACACAAATCTTAAAATAATTTGTTCCAACTCTCTGAAGAAAGTCCATGGTATTTTGATAGGGATTGCATTAAACGTGTAAATTGCCCTGGGTAACATTGACATTTTCACAATATTAATTCTTCCAATCCATGAGTATGGAATATTTTTCCATCTCTTTGTGTCTTCCTCAATTTCTTTCAGAAGTGTTCTATAGTTTTTAGGGTATAGATCCTTTACCTCTTTGTTTAGGTTTATTCCTAGATATCTTATGCTTTTCGGTGCAATTGTAAATGGGATTGACTTTCTTTATTTCTTTCTTCAGTCTCATTGTTAGTGTATAGAAATGCCATTGATTTCTGGGCATTGATTTTGTATCCTGCCATGCTACCAAATTGCTGTATGAGTTCTAGCAATCTTGGGGTGGAGGCTTTTGGGTTTTCTATGTAGAGTATCATGTCATCAGCGAAGAGGGAGAGTTTGACTTCTTCTTTGCCAATTTGAATGCCTTTAATGTCTTTTTGTTGTCTGATTGCTGGGGCTAGGACTTCCAATACTATGTTGAATAGCAGTGGTGAGAGTGGACATCCCTGTCTTGTTCCTGATCTTAGGGGATAGGCTCCCAGTGCTTCCCCACTGAGATTGATATTTGCTGTGGGCTTTTTGTAGATGGTTTTTGAGATGTCGAGGAAAGTTCCCTCTATCCCTATACTCTGAAGAGTTTTGATCAGGAATGGATGCTGTATTTTGTCAAATGCTTTCTCTGTATCTAATGAGTGGATCATATGGTTCTTGGTTTTTCTCTTGCTGATATGATGAATCACATTGTTTGTTTTACGAGTGTTGAACCAGCCTTGTGTCCCGGGGATAAATCCTACTTGGTCATGGTGAATAATTTTCTTAATGTGCTGTTGGATCCTATTGGCTAGTTGAGAATTTTTGCATCCATGTTCATCAGGATCAGGGATATTGGTCTGTAATTCTCCTTTTTGGTGGGGTCTTTGGTTTTGGAATTAAGGTGATGCTGACCTCATAGAACGAATTTGGAAGTACTCCATCTCTTTCTACCTTTCCAAACAGCTTTACTAGAAGACACAAGAGTCCAGGGCCAGATGGCTTCCCAGGGGAATTCTATCAAACGTTTAAAGAAGAAATCATACCTATTCTACTAAAGCTGTGTAGCCTTTAAAAATTATTGTAGCTATAGCTATTTTAATACTTTTGAACTTTAGTCTTTACACTAAAGTGATTAACATATCACCATAATATAGCATTGGAGTATTCCAAATTTGACCATATACTTAACCTTACCAGTATGTTTTACATTTTCATGTTTTTATGTTACTGATAGTGTCCTTTCAATTCAACTTAAAGAGCTTCTTTCACAATTTCCTATATTGCAGATCCCTTAACTTTTGTTTTTCTGGGTAGTCTTTATTTTCTTTTACTTCTGAATGACACTTTTGCTAAATAAAGTATTCTTGGTTGGCAGAGTTATTCAGCAATTAATAAATTCTATTTATTTAGCACTTTGAATAAATCACTCCGTTCTCCTCTAGCCTGCATGGTTTGTCCTGAGAACTCCACTAGTAGCTTTATGGCAGTTCCCTTGTTGTTGTTTTTTTTAAGATTTTCTTTATTTATTTGAGAAAGAGAGTAAACACACAGAGGAAGAGAGAGGGAGAAGCAGACTCCCTGCTGACCAGAGAACCCAATGTGGGGCTCAATCCCAGAACCCTAGTATAGTAACCTGAGCCAAAGGCAGATGCTTAACTGACTGAGCCACCCAGGGTCCCCATATGGAATTTCCCTTGTAAGTGACAATCTTATTTTCTCTTGCTGTCTTCAAATTATCTTTGTCTTTGATTTTTGGCAGTTGTATTATGTGTGTTGGAGAAGATCTCTCTCGTTGAATTTGGGGACCTATAAGCTTCATGAACTTGGATGTTCAAATCTCTCTCCCATTTTGGGAAATTCTCAGCCAGTACTTCTTATTAATTAATTAATTAATTAATTAGTTTATTTATTAAAGGAATGAAAGAGAAAGCAGGCACAAAGAGAAGCAGGCAGAGGGAAAGGGACAAGTAGACCCTGCTAAGCAGGAATCCTGATGCAGGGCTCGATCCCAGGATCTCGGGATCATGACCTGAGCCAAAGGCAGACACTTAACCAACTGAGCCATACAGACACCCCTACCATTACTTTTTAATGACAAAAAAATTTTTAGATGACATAAATTTTTTGCTCCTTTCTTCTTCTCTTCCCCTTCTGGGACTCCGGTATTTCAGTTTCCCTTAATGATGTCCATAAGTCATATAGATTTTTTTTTTCACTTCTTTTCACTTTTTTCACTTTTTGCTCCTCTGACTGGATAGTTTGAAATTATGTCTTCTAGTTCTCTGAATCTTTCTTCTGTTTGGTCCAGTCTGCTGTCAAAGTTCTCTACTGAATTCTTCAAGTTTTCTGATAAGTAATGAAAGGGGATGGGGTAACTGAGTTATGGGCAATAAGGAGGGCCAGTGATGTGATGTGCATTGTGTGTTATGCATAACTGATGAACTATTGAAAATTACACTTGAAACTAATGATTAATATATGTTGGCTACTTGAATTTAAATATCAAAATGCAAAAAGAGATTGAGAACACAAGATTAGATACCCACAAGAAATGGGAAATATTTTGAAACATACAAATTATCTAAACTGATTTTGAAGAAATAGAAAATCCGAACAGACCTATAATTAGTATGGAGATTGAATTCATAATAGAAAAGTTCTCTACAAAGAAAAATCCTAGATTTAATGGCTTCACCATTCAATTCTACACATTTGAAGAATCAACATTGGGGCACCAGGATAGCTCACTAGGTTGGGCATCTGTCTTCAAGTCATGTCCTAGAATTCTGGGATCAGGCCCCACATCGAGCTTTCTTCTCAGTGATGAGTCTGCTTCTCCCTGTCCCTCTCTTCCTCTCTGCACTCATTCTCTCTCTCTTGCTCAATCTCTCTCTCTAATAAATAAAATCATTTTAAAAACATAAAGAATCAACATCAATCTTCCTCTAACTCTTGCAAAAGATAGAAAACACTTCCTAACTCATTCTATGAAGCTAGAATTACACTGATGAAGTCAGATAAAGATATCACAAGAAAAGAAAATTATAGATCAATTTCCCTTACAAATGAAAAATGAACACAGATGTAAAAATCCTCAAAAATCTGATCAAATAGATCCTGAGAGCATAATGAAATAATTATTCACCATAAGCAAGTGGAGTTTGGTCCAAGAATACAAATGTGTTTCAACATAAGAAAACAAATCAATATAATAAATCACATTAATAGACTGAAAAGGAAAAACACACATGATCATTTAAATTGATACAGAAAAGATATTTAACAAAATCAAACATCACTTTATGACAAAAATTCTCAGTAAACTAGGAATATAGGGAAAATTCTTCAACATGATATATTATGAGAAACCCAAAACTAATAGCATCATAATATTGAAAGACTGAAAGCTTTCTCTCTAAGATCAAGAGTAAAACAACTATATCCACATTCAACATTACACTGGAAGTTCTAGTTAGAGCTAAATGATGGAAAATAAAAGGCATCCACATTGGAAAGGAAGAGATAAAACTGTATTTTTAGATGACATAATTCTATATATAGGAAATCCTTAAGAATCTACAAGAAAGCTTCATGGGCTAATAAATTCAGCAAAGTTACAGGATATAAGATCAACAAACAAAAACCAGTTTTATTTGCATACATCAGCAATGAACAGTCCCCCTCCCCCAAAATAAAGATCATAAATTGTTCAAAAAAAGGATCCTATCCAGAAAGTATATTGCAAGTTTTAAAACTTCATATTTTCCTGCTGCCTCAACATCCCCCACAAACAAGTTGTGAGCATGACACCACCCCCTCTACAAGTGACCAGGTGCACCAATAAGATAAAGGTTGGTCCTTGCCACAAGTTCCCCTTCTTGCCCTCCCCTGACTATGACCTAGTGTTGTTCATGTGCACCAGTGAAATCTCCTGGCACCCTTTGCTTGTGTACTCCACCCTGACCCTTAATAAAGTCTCTTTCCCACAGGTCCTTTCTCTCCTGATCCCACCTGCTTGCTGAATCTACTCCTTTGGTAGAACTTCTCCTTAAGGGAGACCTGGCTACCATAGCTCTCCTTTGGTGTTCCTACTGACCTCTCAGTATGCAGTGACTCTGTCTCCTTAGGTTCTATCACTATAATCAACTTGGTTTTTCTGAGTCTCTCCTGTGTCCCCTCTTGTGGCCACACCTGATGATCATCACCTAAAAAAACACAGAACAGTTGGCATCATGAACAGGATAGCCTTGTCACCAGTGGGGAGAGGAGACTTAAAAGCTGTCCCTTGGGGGCAGCCCCGGTGGCGCAGGGGTTTAGCGCCACCTATAGCCCAGAGTGTGATCCTGGAGACCTGGAGTCCCATGTCGGGCTCCCTGCATGGAGCCTGCTTCTCCCTCTGCCTATGTCTCTGCCTCTCTCTCTCTCTCTCTCTGAATAAATAAAGTAAATAAAATACTTTTAAAAAAGATGTCCCTTGACTGCTCTTAGACTACTTAATTAGATGTTCCAGTTGGGCTGTATCATCCAGGAAGACTTGATGTAGTGTTGTCATCTCTGTGTTCTGCTTTGTGCCACAACTTTGCATTGCCTTTTTTGGGTACTGCTAAAGCTACTCACCCCACATTGTGGATCCCCTCATAATACCCTGAGATTCCACTTCCACCCAGCCCTGACTTGGCAAGAGGCTGTGAAATTTCTCCTAATGCTCTCCAATTAGCAGACAGACTGGCATATGGGCTAAATATATTAGGAAGGCTCCACCAAGATTGAGGGTGAGAGTGGTAAGGGGACCTCTCTATCCCCAGCAATGCTGCGCACTGGGTATCAGATGCAGGCTATTATATGGCTTGTGGGCAGATGAAGGCAGCTCCAGTAAAATGGAGCTTCTTAATGTTCAAGTTCCTTCTTCATGTTCATTTTCCTCAAATTTCTCCCCAGTCCTAAGCAGTGAAGGAGCATCACCTTCAAAGTCCAGCATGGTGCCTGCTAAGGGTTGATGCTGCTTGTTACTTCTTCTGTTATATACCTTGATACCTTGGTAGTTTTTCATCCACCCATCCCATGGGGAATGTGAAGCCCCATCCCTGGAGGTCAGTGGCTCAGTATCTTATGGCCAAAATGGAACAAGAGTATATCATTTGGCACCTTCCAACATACCAGAAGAGGTTAACCAATTACTCAAGAAGTGTAAAATCTCTGCCGTCTGCCTAGACTCTAGTTGTGCTGCTGGATACTAGCATGCTAAGATGCTCCGCTCTGCTTCCAAGGTCTAAGACCTCTCCTTAAGGGAGACCTGGCTACCATAGCTCTCCTAGATTCAGACCCCAACACAATTGAGATTAGAACACCCTAGAGAGGGAGGGTGTTGCCTGAGAGGCGTATCACAGCAAGGAAGTGTTCATGGTCTTTCTGGTCATAACCCAGTGATTTAGAGGAACTAGAAACTAAGATATAATTTTGTGAGATTAGAAATTCAAACTATTCTCAAAGATTTTGTTCAGAGAGATGAAGAGAAGGAAGTAAATTCGTTACTGAGATAATATAAGCTTGGAGCTCCTGCCATGGGCTATAGAGATGAGGCAGCTCACCTTCATTAATAGTGATCCTAAAATGCATAACACATTTAGAGATTCTTTAGCCCTCAGAGCTCAATTATTACATGTAAGACATGGCATTTTATGCCAAAGTCACCCAAGGAAGATAAATAGCCTCCTAAGTGCCAGGGCAAGTATGATAAAGAAGAAAAAAAGCTTTAGAGGAGGTTATAGAAGCCTCAAATAAGTAACCCAGAATTTCTACCACCTTTTGGCAGTCCAAAGTCCTGCCATTACTGACTTGGATTTTCATAGCAGGAGGCAAGTTCATCCCTCCTATACAGTCATTGCTACTAAAGCAGATGCTCAATGGAAAACTTCCCCAGGAGACCCATCATGCTCCTCTACAAAACTGGTATGGTTCAATGGGTCTATCATTTTTCTGAACATTCAGAAAATAAAGATCTTGAACACATTTCTAATAGAAGAAGCTCAGAATCTAAGGAATGTTCTTGCATAAGGGAGTCATTTAAATTTATTGAGATTTCTCATACCATATAAAGACCATGAATGGAATTGATCCAGCTCTCTGTGAAGATTCTGCCAACCCTGAGTCACAAATTCTGACCTATTAAACCCTGACCCCTGATGCACAGGGACTCTTCTCCCCCTACCCATCCCACCAATCTATATCACTTCTCCTGCCATTTCTTTTCTGATTCATTGACTCCCTACTGCCTCCAAGCCATCTGACTCACCCTATTTATTGGTAGTTGAATAGGACATGCCTCATGAAGTAATTACTGCACAGGATGACCCATATTATAACTATATGATTATATTAATAGGATTTCATCCCTTGTGCACAGATCTGGTTGTTCAAAGAACTAGTGGTCTACCCAAGATCTGTACAGCCCATACCCAGACCACTGAAATTGGCAATCACTGTGACCTTTTCAATAGGGATTCCTGGGCAACTGCTCAGGGACAAATTGCCCACATAAGATTCTAAGAGTTCATTGGAACTCTAAATATAAATAATATTTCTACTTTTACCAGATGTGGAAACCCAAGTTACCATCATTTCTGACAACCCACCCAAATTTAAAAGAGGTATGTCTTTTTAAATATATTTTAAAAATTAAAATATAATTAACATACAGTGTTATATTGGTTTTAGGTGTACAATATAACAATTCAATAATTCTATACATTATGCAATGCTCATCACAATAAGCATACTCTTAATCCTCTTCACCTATTTCACCCATCCCCCCATCCATCTCTTCTCTGGCAACTGCCAGTTTGTTCTCTATATTTATACAGTCTGGTCTTTTTGTTTGCCTCTTTTTTCTTTGTTCATTTGTTTCTTCCACCTAGCATTATATCCTTTGGCTTCATCCATGTAGTTGCAGATGGCAAGACTTCATTCTTTTTTATGGCCTATTAATATTCCGTTGTGTGTATATACCATATCTTTATCCATTTATCTATGGATGGATGTTTGGGTTGCTTCCATATCTTAGCTATTGCAAATAATGCTGCAATAAACATAGAGGTGCATATATCTTTGCACATTAGTTTTTTTCATTTTCTTTTGGTAAATACCGAGTAATGGAATTACTAGTTCATGCAGTAATTCTATCTTTAATTCTTTGAGGAACTTCCATACTGTTTTCCACAGTGGCTGCACCAGCTTGCAATCCTACTGACAGTGCATGAAGTTTCATTTTCTTCCACACCCTTGCCAATACTTGTTGTTCCTTCTCTTTTTGACTTTAACTATTCTGATAGGTTTGAGGTGATATCTCATTGCAGTTTTAATTTGCATTTCCCTGATGATGGGTGATGTTGAGCTCATGTGTCTGTTTTTTTTTTAAGATTTTATTTATTTATTCATGAGAAACAAAGAGAGAGGCAGAGACATAGGCAGAGGGAGAAGCAGGCTCCATGCAGGGAGCCCAATGTAGTACTTGATCCCAGGACCCCAGGATCATGCCCTGAGCCAAAGGCAGACGCTCAACCACTGAGCCACCCAGTCGTCCCAAGCTCATGTGTCTGTTGACCATCTATAAGTCTTTAGAAAAATATCTGTTCATATCTTCTGCCCATTTTAATTGGATTATTTCTTTGTGTGTGTGTTGAATTGTATAAGTTTCATAATGTATTTTAGATATTAGCATCTTACCAGACATATCATTTTCAAATATCTTCTCCCATTTGGTAAGATGTCTTTTTTTGTTGTTAATAGTTTTATTTATTGTGCAAAAGTTTATTTCAATGTAGTCCCAACAGTTTATTTTTGCAACACTGGAACAAGCCAAAGTCCCTGACTCTCTAGTCAGAATCACAAAGCAGGTCCTTGTGGAGCTGCTTCTGCCAGGAAAGGTAGTGAACAGAACACAAAATCCTCAAGACAAGGTATTATTAGCCTTCTACCTGTCTTTCAAGATTTACTTTTAAAAATTATGATTACTGCCACTATTTCTCCTTTCAGTAGTCCTAGTTGGTCAGCCTTATGCTAACTGGTAGTACCTAACTATTGATTATCAAAAACTCAGTGCTCAAATATCCCTCTTTAAGGCCCCAACATCTTACATTATCAAGTTAATTGAAGATATCAAAAGATCATCTGGCAACTATTTCATTATAGACTCTCTGGCCTTTTATTCAGTGCCAATTACCAGTCACAGCCTTAGTTCATCTTTACCATGAAAGAACCCAATATGCATTTACTTTGTTGCCCACTGGTTATTTAAATCTAGCTATTACTCATGATTTATGCCTCCAGGACCTGGACACACTTTTGCTTCAGGATTTCCTGCTAGAACTACCTAGATGATATCGTGATATGGATCCCCCTTTGAGGAAGATTTAGATGCATTTACATATCAAAAACAGGGTCTGATAATAGCTCTACACAAAATCCAAGGCCTGGTGTCCTCAGTTAAATTCTTGGGCATAATCTGTTTTCTGATGGTTACCAAATCACTACCCCAGTTAAACACCAGCTTTCACAGCTCAGCCCACCCCAGGTACCTTGCTAGGCCTGTTAAGCCTCTTCATATCTGGCAACATCACATTCTATATCTTTCAATTTTATCTCAACTTATTTACCACGTCGCTTGAAAGCCTGCCAAGTTCCACTTGGGAGAGCCCCAGCAACAGGCATTATAATTAATTCAGCAGGCTTTACAATGAGCCAGGCCACTGGTTCCCCCTGAACTGATTTTAGACTTGAGCCACTGGCCACCATGAGCCTCTGGTCAGGGTCAAAAATAGAGCCCAATGGACTTTTGGGTCCAGAGACTTCCATCAGCCACTGCTTAATGTATGCTTGTAGAGCACCAAATATTAGTTGCCTACTGGGTCCTGCAAGAGACCAAGCCTCTTACTGCCCCCACCTAGATTTCTATCCTGCCATGGGTGAGAGATTCTTCTTAACAGCACCTTGGCACAGCCACGGGAGCCTCTTTACTTAAGTGGAAATGGAACCTCCAGTATTTGGTTAAACCTGATAAATAGGGCTTTCCCAGGTTGCAGGAAGATGTGGCTTCACCCATACTCAGCCCCTGACCTCAGACTAAGGGACAGCAATTTCCTCTGTGAAATGGGGAGTCCCTTTGGGCCAACCTTCTGATGCAGAAAAGAAGTCAGTATAGTTTATTGACGGCAGCATCACACTGTATGCAATGCAGCCCACTGAAGAGCCACAGCTCTTATGACTTCAAATAATTCTATGGCTAGGGAATGATGTCCTTTGATTTGCCCAGTTAGTAGAGTTGGAAATGGTGCATTCAGCTCTATGGGATGCCCTTTGTTAGGCAGGTTTCCCATTCTAGAACTTTATTGATTCATTGCCAAAAACAGAGTAATGATTTCTTAATTAACATAAGGCTGGCCAATCTATAGGATCTCACACTTGTAAAGAGCCCATTCCCATTTTTGTCGCATATGTTTCTGTAACTATATGATGTAACACTCCAGAGGCACATTTTAATAACACCCCAGACAAATTATCTAAGATTAGCACACTTTTCACTAGCCACTTCAGCTGCCTGATAGGACCTTCTTCGTTTTCATATCCACTGGCAGTTTGGGCACATAATAATTCTGGACACTGGGACATCCATGTTCTTGTTGAATGGAACCATAGACAGTGCATTCCTCTAGGACCCTCTCTGGCCAAGACAGCAACTGAAAACTGTGACTTAAGCTCTAAGACTATATATTGGCACGTTCCTTGGTGGGGATCTGTCCCATGGGGTTCCTGTCCATTCTCCTGAGAGCACATTGATTATATTGGTCCCTGCCTTCCCACCTCAAATGCCACTCAGCCTATCATGACTGACTCCTTTACAGGGTTGATGATGGCCTCCCCAGGTAGAATGCCACAAATGAGACCACCATTACTGGTTTCATGAAGACCATATTAATAGTCTTTGGTATCATTGATGCTGATAAAGGGACTTATTTCACTTCCCATGCTCTCCAGATGTGGCATTAGAACAGGGCACTCAGGGCAGCCCCGGTGGCCCAGCGGTTTAGCGCTGCCTTCGGCCCAGGGGCGGGATCCTGGAGACCTGGGATTGAGTCCCAAATCGGGCTCCCTGCATGGAGCCTGCTTCTCCCTCTGCCTGTGTCTCTGCCTCTCTCTCTGTCTGTCTCTCAAGAATAAATAAATAAAAATCTAAAAATATCCCAAAAACAAAACAAAACAAAAAACCCGATTAAAAAAAAAAATTCTGCCACGCTACCGAATTGCTGTATGAGTTCTAGCAATCTTGGGGTGGAGACTTTTGGGTTTTCTATGTAGAGTATCATGTCATCGGCGAAGAGGGAGAGTTTGACTTCTTCTTTGCCAATTTGAATGCCTTTAATGTCTTTTTGTCGTCTGATTGCTGAGGCTAGGACTTCCAGTACTATGTTGAATAGCAGTGGTGAGAGTGGACATCCCTGTCTTGTTCCTGATCTTAGGGGAAAGGCTCCCAGTGCTTCCCCATTGAGAATGATATTTGCTGTGGGCTTTTCATAGATGGCTTTTAAGATGTCGAGGAATGTTCCCTCTATCCCTACACTCTGAAGAGTTTTGATCAGGAATGGATGCTGTATTTTGTCAAATGCTTTCTCTGCATCTAATGAGAGGATCATATGGTTCTTGGTTTTTCTCTTGCTGATATGATGAATCACATTGATTGTTTTACGGTGTTGAACCAGCCTTGTGTCCCAGGGATAAATCCTACTTGGTCATGGTGAATAATTTTCTTAATGCACTTATGCTGAGTGAAGTAGGTCAGTCGGAGAAGGACAAACATTATATGTTCTCATTCATTTGGGGAATATAAATAATAGTGAAAGGGAAAAGAAGGGAAGGGGGAAGAAATGTGTGGGAAATATCAGAAAGGGAGACAGAACGTAAAGACTGCTAACTCTGGGAAACGAACTAGGGGTGGTAGAAGGGGAGGAGGGCGGGGGGTGGGAGTGAATGGGTGACGGGCACTGGGTGTTATTCTGTATGTTAGTAAATTGAACACCAATAAAAAAAAAATAAAAATAAAAAAATAAAAATAAAAAAAAAATTAAAAAAAAAACAGGGCATTCAATTTGGAACTTGTATTTGTTACTAAAATTCCTCTCTGGGAAATGAACCTCTAAGTGGATCTCTTTGCTCCTGAAATCCCCCATCCTCCTCAACTTTCCGCACAGGGAGTTCTATGCCCTTAAACTAATTTCATGCAAGTTGCCTTTGCTTGTTATCAAAGGAAATCTGGCTTATTTCACTGTCTGGGACAATTATGTCCTCATTACTCCTATCAAAGGTTCCTCCTCATGTACATGTGACTTTTTTATATTTCTTTTCTAACCCCTTTGGCTTCAAAGTCCAATTAGAGACAGATTTTTAAATATGACCCTTTAACCACTGAAAGCCCATTTGGATGCCCTAGATATTTAGCTTGGACACAGGAATACCTTCACAAGCTAATGGCTGCTTAACCAGCATTCCACTGACTTTTTATAGAAAGTGGAAATTATAGCCCAAGAGCTTATCCATGGAGTTGACTTCACCTCAGACAACTGCCTCTGCTCTGTATTTTGGACATCTCCCCTTTAAAAGCCCTCACACTTAATATCCATCCTCCTGATACCCACAGCTGGTCTCAGTGAGCTGTGACATTGAATTGCCCCTTATGCATGTGAACTCTAGAGTCCTACCTTCTGATTTCTAATTGTTTAGCCCTACATTGCTGAAACTTGCCTGTAAAACTGAGTTCAAATGCCATGATTGCAGAGCTGCCCTAGAATGCATTAAACCTCTAGAGGATGTAAAATATGGTAACTTAAATGCCACCCTGCAGGGAATATCTCCTAGTACACCTCTCTGCCATGCTTAACCACTCACCTCCAAGATTTGTCATTCCTATGTGCCCTCCTAAAGATTTCTCATGATTTCTGTTTCCTCCCAACACTGACCATGGCGGGAAAATCCACACATTCCAGCATCCCTGTGGCTGGCACTCAGGAGTGTACATTCAAGCATACCATTTCCATGAACACTTCAACTTCCTATGTCCTCTTACTTATATCACAACAACCATCAAATTACCCTGTTGACAGACCAAGATCTCTAACTCATATGAATAGGCCCCTGAAGTTTCAACCATGGCTCTATCCCTTGAAACTGTTGGGTCTGCTACTAAGTCCCGCTAGTCATGGGTCCCCACCTCAAAATCCTCCCTGTAAACACCATGCTAGACTAAGTTCTAGTGTGGCTTCAGAGGAAAACCTCTTTGCTTAAATATATCACCTGCTTTCATTCTTTTTTTTTTTTTAATTTCTATTTATTTATGATAGTCACACAGAGAGAGAGAGAGGCAGAGACATAGGCAGAGGGAGAAGCAGGCTCCATGCACCGGGAGCCCGATGTGGGATTCGATCCCGGGTCTCCAGGATCGCGCCCTGGGCCAAAGGCAGGCGCTAAACCGCTGCGCCACCCAGGGATCCCTACCTGCTTTCATTCTTAACTATATTCATCTGGTATAGCTACCATTATAGTCAAGCAACCCCACAGGCTTAGAGCTTATGCTTAGGAATGAACTGCACTTGGCCAATTCCCCATGTTGAGGACTTCACTCTCTTATTAACATCCTTATGGTACATTATGGTCTAAATAATGGTACATTCAAGTTCTACTGTGGCCCAAACTCACATGCATAACAATATATGTATTGTTTGCTTTGCCAGTTCCCTCACATGTTTTTCCTAATGCAACCATATCCCAGAGTGAAGTGGTTACAAAAGAGATGCCCATATTTCTTTTTTCCACTGAGACCTCCCTGTTTCCATCAAGGACACCAAGAAAAATGGGCGATACTTATCCTATCTTTTTTAAAAAAATATTTTAATTAATTAATTAATTAATTAATTAGAGTTCGATTTGACAACCCTCAGTGCCCATCACCCAATCACCCCATCCCCCTGCCCACCTACCCTTCCACTACCTCTTGTTCGTTTCCCAGAGTTAGGAGTCTCTCATATTCTGTCACCCTCTCTGATATTTCCCACTCATTTTCCTTCCTTTCCCCTTGAATCCCTTTCACTATTATTTATATTCCCTGTATGAGTGAAACCATATAATGATTGTCCTTCTCCAATTGACCTACTTCATTCAGCATAATACCCTCCAGTTCCATCCATGTTGAAGCAAATGGTGGGTATTCGTCGTTTCTAATGGCTGAGTAATATTCCATTATCCATAGACAACATCTTCTTTATCCATTCATCTTTCGATGGACACCGAGGCTCTTTCCACAGTTTGGCTATTGTGGACATTGCTGCTATAAACATCCGGGTGCAGGTGTCCCGGCATCTCACTGCATCTGTATCTTTGGGATAAATCCTCCGCAGTGCAATTGCTGGGTTGTAGGGCAGTTCTATTTTTAACTCTTTGAGGAACCTCCACACAGTTTTCCAGAGTGGCTGGACCAGTTCACATTCCCACCAACAGTGCAAGAGGGTTCCCCTTTCTCCACATCCTCTCCAACATGTGTTGTTTCCTGCCTTATTAATTTTCCCCATTCTCACTGGTGTGAGGTGGTATCTCATGGTGGTTTTGATTTGTATTTCCCTGATGGCAAGTGATGTGGAGAATTTTCTCACGTGCTTGTTGGCCATGGTCTTCTTTGGTGAAATTTCTGTTCATATCTTTTGCCCATTTCATGATTGGATTGTTTGTTTCTTGGGTGGTGAGTTTAATAAGTTCTTTATAGATCTTGGATAATAGCCCTTTATCTGATCTGTCATTTGCAACTATCTTCTCCCATTCTGTAGGTTGCTTCTAGTTTTGTTGACTGTTTCTTTTGTTGTGCAGAAGACTGTTATTTATTCACGAGAGACACACACACACAGAGGCAGAGACACAAGCAGAAGGAGAAGTAGGCTCCAAGCAGGGAGCCCAACGTGGGACTCGATCCCCAGACTCCAGGATCATGTCCTGGGCTGAAGACTGCACTAAACCACTGAGCCATTTGGGCATCCCTATTTATTCCTATCTTACTAGGACTTAAAATAGCTATAGGAAGTGTGAGAATTGGCACCAGACCAGCAGCCTTTGTCAAACAAAATCAAATCATAACTGTCAACCACCTTTCAGTGGACTTTTGATATATGCAAAGGGTGCCAAAAATATTGTCCTTTATATAACTAGTCCAAGAGTCTCTAGCCCAAATGGTAATATGAATAACATAATGGTTCTTGTCTATTTAATAGCCATCAAAGGAGTGGTTTGTGCCATTCAGAATACCTCCTTCTTTGTGGGCATGAATAACTCTGGACAGGTAAAGGCCAAGCTATAAGGATAAAAGTCTTTCATAACATAACCAAAATCTTCCAACAAATTTCCTTAATCCAAAGGTGCCTGGCCTTGTCCCACCCCACAAAGTAGGGTGCCTGGTGGTGAACTGAATGTAAAACATTCATAATACGTCTACTAGGACTCTTTCGAGTTATCACCTTTGTGAAAATTTGCCTTCAGAATATAAGTCAATTATCCCATTCACCTTTAACATCACCAAAGCCCAAGTGGCAAGAATTAGCTACCCTAATTAGTATCGTTAATGATATTGAGACACCACAGGGTCAATTGCATTGTAAAATTTAAAACTTCATATTTTCCTACCACCTCAATATTCCAACAAACAGGCTATAAGAACCCTGTCCAGGAGGTATGCAGGAAAAGGTCACGTAAAGACAAAGGCTAACACTGAAGTTATGCAGCCACAAGCCAAGGAATTCCTTGAGCCACTAAAAGCTGGAAGAGACAGATTTTTTTCCCTACAGCTTTTGGAAAGAGTGTGCCTCTACTGACACCTTGATCTAGGACCCAAAACTGTGAAAGAAAAATTTTTTCTTGTGTTAAGTCCCCAAGTTTATGGCAATCTCTTATAGCATCCACAGTATATAGATACAGTTACTCAGAGAGTTGAGCTAATATTTCCACTGTGATTGTAGAGTCGTGCTTTTCTCCTTATACTTGTTAGTTTATGCTGTATGTAATTTGAACTTATAAAGTTTACGTATGTGTGGGGAATCGTATGAGGATAACTGTAGGCAGAACTCATTGAAACTACACTATGCATAAACCTGCCTTGAAGTGACATGCTTTTTCATTAAGATATGAGTTTGGTAAAGTATGACATTATCATATACTTCTACACATGTGTCTAGAAACATTTATATCCTAATGAAAGAAAATGTTAGTTGAAGGATACAAAAAACTAAATTTTATATAAATGTAGAATCATAGATTAACCTTTATGACTTCACTCTCTCTAATAATTCTTTCTGCCTTAGAGATTTATTTTTTCACTTATTATAACATCTTGCATTTCTTAATTTTTTCATGACTTATGCTTTTCCATTTTTTAAAAGGTTTTATTTATTTATTCAGAGAGAGAGAGAGAGAGAAGCAGGCTCCATGTAAGGAGCCCAACATGGGACTTGATCCCAAAACTCCAGGATCATGCCCTGGGCGGAAGGCAGGCGCCAAACCGCTGAGCCACCCAAAGATCCCCTGTTTTTCCATTTTTACTTTTTTCTTTCTATATCCCTGTACTTCAGGTAAATTTCTTTGAAGCATGACATATTTGGATTTCTCCTCTCCATAAACTTTTTCTTTTAATAACAAGAGTGAGTTTACTTACAATTAATGCACTATATATATCTATATCCTGGTTTTTATCTTCCATATTACTACTTTTTAAAAATTTGGGCCACCAGCTTATTGTTCTTTTCATTCTTTTTTTTTTTTTGCATTCCAGAATGAGAGGAGAGAAGGAGTAGGAAAAATTATTTCAAGGAATAATGACCAAGTTGTACCATATCTAGGTCATGAGACAAGTCACAAAACATTCCCATGAAATAAATCATAAAGATCTAGATGGCAGAAGAGTAGGGTCCTCAACTCACTGGGTCCCACCAACTTACCTATATAACTTTCAAACCATCCTGAAAACCTACGAATTTGACGTGAGATTTAAAGAGAGAACAACCGGAATGCTACAGAGAGAAAGGTTTTCCCTTCTAACAAGGTAGGAAGGCAGAAAAAAATAAAATAAAAAAGAATCAAGTGGGAGAGGGGCCTTGTGAGGAGCTGGGCTAAGGGGGGTGGCGAGAACCTCAGGGACAGGAAAGCTCAGCCCCGGAGACGCGGGGACTTTAAAAATCTGCACCTGTTTCTTCCAAGATGGAAAGGCACTCTGCAGGGAAATGGAGCGGAATCTCAGGAGGGGCAGTGGAGCCTCCAGTCTCCCAGAGTCACTAATAGAGGCGGTCCGTCCGGGGGAAAGTGCACCCAAACCGTGGCCGATCTCAGTAAAGGGCGAGAGCGCGCCCCGCGGGGCTTCTGGGAGAAGCCAGTCGGTCAGGCTGGGACTCCAGGCAGAGGGGTCTGCGACGTACTACCTTCGGAAGCTGGGGCCACGGGAGCGCGATTCCAGCAGCACAGGCCCGGGATCCCAGGGCGCCAAGGGTCACAGCCCAGGATTCTGCACTCCCCCCGGGTCAGGCAGAGGAGGGGAGGGCACAGGACAGAGAGGACGCTCCTGCTGCCGGGCGCCCCCAAGCTGTGCAGATCAGGGCCCCCTGCCACCCCGGGAGCATCTAGGCCACTGTGGACTGGGAGCTGTGGTAGTCACTGCGGGGAGCTGACTCCAGGGATGGATACCTGGCCACCTTCAGTGTTGTTGTTCCTCCTGGTGTCACCGAGTGCCTGGAGAGGCGGAGCCCCAGGGGACAGAGGCTTCACAGGGTAAACAGCTCCCACTGAGCCTGGCAACCAATGGGGTGGCAGGGCAGCTCCCCCAGCTGTACACTCATGAAAATCAGCAGAGCAGGCTGCGCCCCCAGAAGACCAGGTGGAAGGACAGGGGAAGAGCAAGTTCTTGACCAAGCACCAGGATTTATAGTATATAGAACTAGAGGGTACCCCCTCCCCATTTCCCCCCTTTTCCAGTACAATTCATTTTTATATCAGACTAAAAATTTTCAATATTTTCTCTCTTATCTCACCTTAACTACAATATTTACCACATCTTCATTTTTAAGTTTCTTTCTTTTTGACTTTCATATTTCTAAAAATACATGTCTTACATATATTTTCCAATTCTAGATTCCCTTCAACATACTTAATTTAATTTTGGGATATATACAAGACATGTTTTTTTTGTGTGTGTGTATTGTGTTCTTTGTTTTCTCTGCCTCATTTTGTTCTACCATGACAGAAGTTAATACCTTCTAAAACATGCCAGTATGCACCCAGAACTAAGTGTAATACTGAGCTGGTTCATTCTGTGAGATTAAACTTTCTATTCATTCCTATTCTGCCCCACTCTTTTATCTCCTTTATGTTTTGGTGGTCAATGGTGGGGCTCTCTACAAGTACTTCTTTGGCTTTTTTCTCTGATTTTTTTTCATTTTACCTTCTTCTTTGGGATTCTTGGCCTTTACCTTTTACTGCTTTGTTTAAAAATTAGTTTTTCACTTTGGTGGTCCTTTTGTTTTATTTTATTCTGATCTTTCTTTTCATTTCCTGGACTGTGACCTCATCAGAATTTTCTAGGGTGAAATTTACTTAGGTTGTGGTTGATATTCTTGACTCAGCCCACTCATACAGCCACTCTACACTGAGCAAAATGACTAGAAGGAAGAATTGACTACAAAAGAATCAGAAACATTACTCTCTGACACAGAGTTACAGAATTTTGATTACAATTTTATATCAGAAGGCCAATTCGGAAGCACATTTCTTTTTTATAGAATTTTTTTTTAATTTTTATTATTTATGATAGTCACACAGAGAGAGAGAGAGAGAGAGGCAGAGACACAGGCAGAGGGAGAAGCAGGCTCCATGCACCGGGAGGCCGACGTGGGATTCGATCCCGGGTCTCCAGGATCACGCCCCGGGCCAAAGGCAGGCGCTAAACCGCTGCACCACCCAGGGATCCCCTGGAAGCACATTTCTAAAGCTACTTGTGACTGGAGAAAAGCATAAAGGAATCAAGGGACTTCATGACTGAGAATTTAGACCCATCAGGCCAAAATTAATCAATTAAATGAGATGCAACCCAAAGGGAGGTCCTAACCACGAGGGTTAATGAGGTAGAAGAAAGAGTGAGTGACATAGAAGACAAGTTGATGGCAAGGAAGGAAGCTGAGGTAAAAGAGAAAAACACTAAAGGACCATGAGGATAGGTTAAGGGAAATATATGATAGCGTCAGATGGAATAATCTATGTATAATTGGGATTTCAGAAAGTGCTGAGAGGGCCGAGGACAAGAAAGCATATGTGAACAAATCATAGCTGAGAACTTCCCTAATTTGGGGAGGGAAACAGGCATTCAGATCCAGGAGACACAGAGGTCCCCACCCCAATCAATAAAAACCATTCAACACCCTGACATTTAATAGTGTAACTTGCAAATTCCAAAGATAAAGAGAAAATCCTTAAAGCAGCAAGAGGCAAGAGATCCCTAACTTATATGGAGAGAAATATTAGATTAACAGAAGACCTCTCCAAAGAGACCTGGCAGGCCAGAAAAGGCTGGCAGGATACATTCAGAGAAAAATGAGAAGAACATGCAGCCAAGAATATTTTATCCAGCAAGGCTCTCATTCAGAATAGAAGGAGAGATAAAGATCTTCCAAGATAGGCAGAAACTAAAAGAATATGTGACCACCAAACCAGCTCTGCAAGAAATATTAAGGGGAACTCTGTGAAATAAAGAGGACGCCCAAAAAAATAACCCACATAAACAAGGACTGAATAGGTATTATGATAACATTAAATTAATATCTTTCAATAGTAACTCTGAACGTGAATGGATTTAATGATCCCATCAAAAGGCGCAGGGTTTCAGGATGGATAAAAAAGCAAGACCCATCTATAGGCTGTCTACAGGAGACTCATTTTAGACTTAAGGACAGCTCCAGCCTGAAAATGAAAGGTTGGAGAACCATTTACCATTCAAATGGTCTTCAAAATAAAGTAAGGGTAGCAATACTCATATCCCAAAGACTGTAGTAAGAGATGAAGAGGGACACTATATCATACTTAAAGGGTCTATCCAACAAGAAGACCTAACAATCATGCATATTTATGCCCCTAATGTAGGAACTGCCAAGTAAATCAATCAATTAATTACCAAAGTTAAGACATACTTAGAAACTCACACACCAATAGTAGGAGACTTCAACACAGCACTTTCTGCAAATGACAGATCTTCTAAGCGCAACATCACCAAAGAAGAAAGGGCTTTAAGAGATACACTGGACCAGATGGATTTTACAGATATATACAGAACTTTGCATCTGAACGCAACTGAATACACATTCTTCTCAAGTGTACATGGAACTTTCTCCAGAATAGACCAATTCTGGGTCGAAAATCAGGTCTCAACAGATACCAAAACATTGGGATTGTCCCCTGAATATTTTCAGACCACAATGCTTTAAACTAGAACTCAATCACAAGAAGAAATTTGGAAGAAATTCAAACACGTGGAGGTTAAAGAGCATCCTGCTAAAAGATGAAGGGTCAACCAGGAAATTAGAAAATAATTAATAGATTCATGGAAACTAATGAGAATGAAGATACAACCATTCAAAATCTTTGGGATACAGCAAAAGCAGCCCCGAGAGGGAAACACATCACACTACAAGAATCCCTCAAAATATTGGAGAAAACTGAAATACACAAGCTATCCTTGCACCTAAAGGTACTGGAGAAAGAACAGCAAATAAAACCTACACCAAGAAAAAGAAGAGAGATAATACAGATTCGAGCAGAACTCAATGAAATAGAGACCAGAAGAACTGTAGAACAGATTAAAAAATGAGAAGTTGGTTCTTTGAAAGAATTAATAAGATAGTTAAACCATTAGCCAGCCTTATTAAAAAGAAAAAAAAAGATTCCAATTAATAAAATCATGAATGAAAGAGGAGAGATCACAACCAATACCAAGGAAATACAAATGATTTAAAAAACGTATTAGGAGCAGCTATACACCAATAAATTAGGCAATCTAGAAGAAATGGATGCATTTCTGGAAAACCACAAACTACCAAAACTGGAACAGGAAGAAATAGAAACCTGAACAGGCCAATATACAGGGCGGAAACTGAAGCAGTCATCCAAAACCTCCCAAGACACAAAAGTCCAGGGCCAGATGGCTTCCCAGGGGAACTCTATCAAAGGTTTAAAGAAGAAAAAACTACCTATTCTCCTAAAGCTATTCCGAAAGATAGAAAGGGATGGAATACTTCCAAACTCGTTCTATGAGGCCAGCATCACCTTAATTCCAAAACCAAAGACCCCGCCAGAAAGGAGAATTATAGACCAATCTCCCTGATGAACACAGATGCAAAAATTCTCAACAAGATACTAGCCAATAGGATCCAACAGTACATTAAGAGGATTATTCACCATGACCAAGTGGGATTTATCCCCGGGATGCAAGGCTGGCTCAACACTCATAAAACAATCAATGTGATAGATCACATGAACAAGAGAAAAAACAAGAACCATATGATCCTCTCATTAGATGCAGAGAAAGCATTTGACAAAACACAGCATCCATTCCTGATCAAAACTCTTCAGAGAGTAGGGACAGAGGGAACATTCCTCAGTATCTTAAAAGCCATCTACGAAAAGCCCACAGCAAATATCATTCTCAATAGGGAAACACTGGGATCCTTTTCCCTAAGATCAGGAACACGACAGGGATGTCCACTCACACCACTGCTATTCAACATAGTACTAGAAGTCCTATCCTCAGCAATCAGGCAGCAAAAAGAAGTAAAAAGCATTCAAATTGACAAAGAAGAAGTCAAAATCTCCCTCTTCACAGATGACTGATACTGTACATAGAAAACCTTGAAGACTCCACCGCAAGATTGCTAGAACTCATACAGCAATTGGGTAATGTGGCAGGATACCAAATCGATGCCCAGAAATCAGTGGCACTAACAATGAAACTGAAGAAAGAGAAATTAAGGAGTCAACCCCATTTACATTTGCACCCAAAAGCATGAGATACTTAGGAATAAACCTAACCAAAGAGCGAAAGGATCTATACCCTAAAAACTACAGAACACTTCTGAAAGCAACTGAGGAAGACACAAAGAGATGGAAAAATATTCCATGCTCATGGATTGGCAGAATTAATATTGTGAAAACGTCAATGCTACCCAGGGCAATTTACACATTTAATGCAATCCCTATCAAAATACCATGGACTTTCTTCAAGGAGTTGGAACAAATTATCTTAATATTTGTGTGGAATCAGAAAAGACCCTGAGTAGCCAGGGGAATATTGAAAAAGAAAACCAGAGCCAGGGGCGTCACAATGCCGAATTTCAGGTTGTACTACAAAGCTGTGATCATCAAGACAGTGTGGTACTGGCACAAAACCAGACACATAGATCCATGGAACAGAATAGAGAATCCAGAAATGGGCCCTCAACTCTATGGTCAACTAATATTCGACAAAGCAGGAAAGACTATCCACTGAAAAAGAGACACTCTCTTCAAGAAATGGTGCTGGGAAAATTGGACAGCCACGTGTAGAAGAATGAAACTAGACCATTCTCTTACACCATACACAAAGATAAACTCAAAATGGATGAAAGATCTAAATGTGAGGCAAGATTCCATCAAAATCCTAGAGGAGAACATGGGCAACACCCTTTTTGAACTTGGCCACAGCAACTTCTTGCAAGATACATCTGGAAGCTCTGGGAAATGAACAAGGAGTGGTGGAAAGGGAGGTGGGCAGGGGTGGGGGTGGGGGTGACTTGGTGACAGGCACTGAAGGGGGCACTTGATGGGATGGGCACGGGGTGTTATGCTATATGTTGGCAAATTGAACTCCAATTTAAAAAAATATATGTAATAAATAAAAATTTTAAAAAATGAATTATTGGGACTTCATCAAGATAAAAAGCTTCTGCACAGCAAAAGAAACAGTCAACAAAACTAAAAGACAACCTACAGAATGGGAGAAGATATTTGCAAATGACATCCCAGATAACGGGCTAGTATCCATTCCTGATCAAAACTCTTCAGAGTGTAGGGAAAGAGAGAACATTCCTCAGCATCTTAAAAGCCATCTACGAAAAGCCCACAGCGAGTATCATTCTCAATGGGGAAACACTGGGAGCCTTTCCCCTAAGTTCAGGAACACGACAGGGATGTCCATTCTCACCACTGCTATTCAACATAGTACTAGAAGTCCTAGCCTCAGCAATCAAGCAACAAAAAGAAATTTGTCTATTTTGGGGTTTTCATCTATAAAGAACTTATTAAACTCAGCACCCAGGAAACAAACAATCCAATCATGAAATGGGCAGAAGACATGAACAGAAATTTCACCAAAGAAGACATAGACTCCTAACTCTGGGAAATGAACTAGGGGTGGTGGAAGGGGAGGTGGGCCAGGGGTGGGGGTGACTGGGTGATGGGCACTGAGGTGGACACTTGACGGGATGAGCACTGGGTGTTATTCTATATGTTGGCAAATTGAACACCAATAAAAAATAAATGTAAATCAAAAAAAAGAAGACATAGACATGACCAACAAGCAGATGAGAACATGCTTCGCATCACTTGCCATCAGGGAAATACAAATCAAAACCACAATGAGATACCACCTCACACCAGTGAGAATGGGGAAAATGAACAATATGGGAAACAACAAATGTTGGAGAGGATGTGGAGAAAGGGGAAACTTCTTACACTGTTGGTGGAAATGTGAACTGGTACAGCCACTCTGGAAAACTGTGGAGGTTCCTCAAAGAGTTAAAAATAGAGCTACCCTATGACCCAACAATTGCTCTGCTGGGGATCTATCCTAAAGATACAGATGCATTGAATTGACTGGACACCTGCACCCCAATGTTTATAGCAGCAATGTCCACAATAGCCAAACTGTGGAAAGAGCCTTGGTGTCCATCAAAAGATGAATGGAAAGAGAAGATGGTCTATGTATAAAATGGAATTTCACTCAGCCATTAGAAATGATGAATACCCACCATTTGCTTCAACATGGATGGAAATGGAGGGTATTCTGCTGAGTGAAGTAAGTCAATTGGAGAAGGACAATCATTATATGGTTTCACTCATACGGAGAGTATAAAAAACAGGGAAATGGATTATAGGGGAAAGGAGAAAAAAGAGTGGGAAATATCAGAGAGGGTACAGAACATGAGAGACTCCTAACTCTGTGAAACGAACAAGAGGTAATGGAAGGGGAAGTGGGTCAGGGGCTGGGGTGACTGGGGTGACTGGCACTGAGGGGGGCACTTGATGGGATGAGCACTGGGTGATATATTTTGGCAAATTGAACTCCAATAAAAATATACAAAAAATAAAAGAAAAAATAAATAAATCATAAAGATCTTATACCATTCTAAAGGTTGCCTGTTAGTTTTATTGATAGTTTCCTTGCTGTACAGAAGCTTCTTATTTTGATGAAACCCAAACGTTTATTTTCCCTTTTGTTTCCCTTGCCTCAAAAGACATGTCTAGTAAAAAGTTGACATAGCCAAGGTCAAGGAGGTTGTCGCCTGTGTTTTACTCTAGAATTTTAATTATTTCCTGTCTCACAGTTAGGTCTTTCTTCCATTTTGAATTCATTTTTGAGTATAGTGTAAGAAAGTTGTCCAGTTTCATGCTTATGCATGTTGCTACCCAGTTTCCCCAACACTATTTCTTGAAAAAAAAAAAAAACCTGCCTTTTTTCCATTGGATGTTCTTCCCTGCTTTGTTAAAGACTAGTTGACCATATAGCTTTGGGTCTATTTTTGGGTTTTCTGTTGTGTTCCATTGATCTATGTGTCTTTGTTTTTTGGTGCCAGTACCATACTGTCCTGACCACTACAGCTTTGTAATATAGCTTGAAGTAGAGAATTTTGATTCCTCCAGAATTGCTTTTAAGATCACCTATCTATTTGGGGCCTTTTGTGGTTCTATACAAATTGTAGAATCATTTTTCCTGGCTCTGTGAAATATGATATTGGTATTTTGATAGGGATTGCATTAAATGTGTAGATTGCTTTGGGTAGTATAAACATTTTAACAATGTTTGTTCTTCCAATCCATGAGCATAGAATGTTTTTCTATTTCTTTGTGTCATCTTCAGTTTCTCTCATCAATTATTTGTAGTTTTTAGAGTACAGATCTTTTACCTCTCTGCTGAGGTTAATTCCTAGATTTGTCTTTGGTACAAATGTAAATGGGGTGATTCCTTGATTTATCTTGCTACTGCTCCATTATCAGAGTATAAAGATTCAACAGATTTCTGTACATTGATTTTGTATCCTGTGGCCTTACTGAATTTGTGTATTACTTCTAGAAATTTTTTTGGTGGTCTCTTTTGGGTTTTATATATAGAGTACCATTTTGGAAAGGCAGAAGATATTTGCAAATGACATATCTGCTAAAGGGTTAGTATCCAAGATATACGGAGAACTTTTAAAACTCAGTGTCTAAACCCCCAAATAATCCAGTTTAAAAATGGGCAGAAGACATTAATAGACATTTTCTCCAAAGCATACATGCAGATGGCCAACAGAGACATGAAAAGATGCTGAACACCACCATCATCAGAAAATACAAACCAAAACTACAATGAGATATCACTTCAAACCTGTCAGAATAGCTAAAATCAGCACAAGATATCACCTCACACCTGTTAGAATGGCTAAAATCAACAAAAGAAACAATAGAAACCAAAACTACAATGAGATATCACCACATATCTATCAAAATAGCTAAAATCAACACAAGAAATTGGCAAGGATGTGGACACAGGGAAACCTCTTGCACTATTGGTGGGAATGAAACTGGTACAACCACTCTCTGTAACACAGAATGGAGATTCCTCAAAAAGTTAAAAATAGAACTACCTTCTGATCCAGCAATTACACTACTAGGTATATACCCAAAGGATACAAAAATACTTATTCAAGGAGACAAATGCACCCCCAATGTTTATAGCAGGATTATCAATAGTAGCCAAATTATGAAAGAGTCCATTTGTCCATCAACTGATGAATGGATAAAGAAGATGTGGTACATATGTACAATTGAATACTCCTCAGCCATCAAAAAATGAAGTCTTGCCATTTGCAATGATATAGATGGAGCTAGAGGGTATAAATAAGCAAAATAAGTCAATCAGAAAAAGACAATTGCTATATAATTTCATTCATGTGTGGAATTTAAGAAACAAAACAGGATCATAGAGGAAGAGAGGTAAAGTAAAACAAAAGGAAATCAGAGAGGGAGACAAGCAAAAAGAGACTCTTTTTTTTTAAATTTTTATTTATTTATGATAGTCACACACAGAGAGAGAGAGGCAGAGACATAGGCAGAGGGAGAAGCAGGCTCCATGCACCAGGAGCCCAACGTGGGATTCGATCCCGGGTCTCCAGGATCGAGCCCTGGGCCAAAGGCAGGCGCTAAACCGCTGCGCCACCCAGGGATCCCGAGACTCTTAATCATAAGAAACAAACTGAGGGTTGCTGGAGGCAAGGGGCATGGGGGGGATGGAGTAACTGAGTTATGGACGTTAAGAAAGGCACCTGATGTAATGAGCACTGGGTATTAAATAAGACTGATGGATCACTGACTTCTACCTCTGAAACTAATATATATTATATATTAATTAATGGAATTTAAATTTAAAAAATTAAAAAACATAGAGCTACCCTATGATCCAGCAATAACGAATTCCTTACTGCAAGGGTAAAAGAAAAAATCCTAGTTGACGCCAAAATGAAAAATGCTATAACCAAGATACAAAACTGACTGGATGCAATGGCCATGAGGCTAGACAAAGTAGAGAAACAAATCAGTAGTATAAGATAGAATTATGGAAATAATGAACCTGAAAAGGAGAGGGAAATAAAAATATTGGATTACAAATTTACAGACTTAGGGAACTCGCAACTTCTTAAAGCATAATATCATTGTCCCAGAAGAAGAATAAGAGAGGGAAAAGGATGCAGAAGATTTATTTGAACAAATTATAGCTGAACACTTGCCTAATCTGGGGAAGGAAACAGACATCCAGATCCAAGAGGCACAAAGAACTTCCATCAAATTCAACAAAGCTGGCAAACACCAAGATGAATCATAATCAAATTCACAAAATACACAAAGAAATAATTCTGATCACAGGAAAGGAAGAAAATCTCTTAAACTACAGGGGAAGACAAATCAGCTTTGCAACAGATGTGTCCACAAAACCTTGGCAGGACAGAAGGGAATACTTTATCCACTAATGTTGTCATTCTGAATAGAAGGAGAGATAAAGAGTGTCCCAGACAAACAAAAACTAAAGGAGTTCATGACTACTAAACCAGCCCTGCAAGAAATGTTAAAGAGGACTGCCTGGGTGAGAAAAAGACCAAAAGCAACAAAGAGTGGACAGGAAGAGAGAATATCACCGGAAACACCAACTTCACAGGTAACACAAAGGCATTAAATTCATATCTATCAATAATATTTCTGAATCAAATATTTTTGATTAAATGCTCTAACCAAAAGACATAGGGTACCAGAGTGTATAAAAAAAAAATCCAAGGTACATCTATATGTCACCTATAAGAGATTCAGTTTAGACCTAAAGATATCTACAGATTGAAGTGAGGGCATGGAGAACCATCTGTCATGCTAATGGATGTCAAAAGAAAGTCAGAGTAGCCATACTTGCATCAGACAAGCTAGATTTAGATTTTAAAAAATATTTTATTTATTCATTCATGAGAGACACAAGGAGAGAGAGGCAGAGACATAGGCAGAGGGAGAAGCAGGCTCCATGCAGGGACCCCGATGTGGGGCTTGATCTCAGGACTCCAGGATCACACCCTGAGCCAAAGGCAGGTGCTTAATCACTGAGCCACTCAGGTATTTTTTTTTCTGAGAAACAAAGTTCTGTCTTTAATGCATCGTGCTTTGGGTCACCCTGTTTTAACAGCATTATCATATCTCACATGCAAAAACACGATTCTAAAAGAGCAGGTGAACACAACGAACAGAAGGACTTTTACACTAATCTTTGCGTTCTTACTTTTATTTTTGAAAAGATTCCCGAAAAGAGGTAAAGGATGTGTGTGAGGTAGGATCAGCCAAAGCCTCTGCTGTTGTTGATGGCTACCTGAAGGGCTTCTTCCACTCTTTCCATTGTAGAATATTTAGGAAGGTAGAGGACACTAATATAGGTCTGTGCTCTTATGGGATCTTTTTCATTCACATTTTCAGGACAGCAGAATGTTATTTTCATGTTCTTTAAGCCTTTAACTTGAATTCTGTCAGTTCCTGTAAGAAACACAAGGACTTTTTCCTTTCCTCCAAAGTCAATTTGTGTAAAGCCTTCCAAAACATCAGCAAATTACGTGACTGTGGGAGGCATTACCTCCGTTATTAAGCTGATGTTTGCAGGACCCTTCTTTTTATTCTTTCTGAAGTGTGGCATTGGCAGACAGCTTCTCATAATATTTCTATGGCTCTTCTCCTTTGGTTATTTTTCAAAACAAGGTCCAACACAAAAACAGATGATGCTGCCTCGTTTACAATGACATTCTTTGGTCAAGGATACAGTCAAGGCTTCGGTCGGGAGAAGAACAAACCAAATATGAGAATTTGTACTCAGGTGAAAGGACCAGAGGCTGGCTACGTGGCTACCCCCATAGCCATGGTCCAGGCAGCCATGACACTTCTAAAGGATACCTCTGATCTTCCTAACACGGGCGGGGTCTTCACACCTGGAGCAGCCTTCTGCTCAATCAACAAAGTTGATTGACAGACTCAACCAACGTGGCATTGAATTTAGTGTCATTAGCAGCTCTGAAGTCTAAACATTTGAAGAATTAACTGAAGGCATAGAATGAATGAATTAACGGCTTTTTTTAATATAAAATTTGAAATTCTTCTATATCCTGTCTGACTGTATGTAAAAAAGATTGTCAAATCTAAAATATATACACATTAAAAGCAGGAAATTGTGCTCACTTACCCTAAATTTCAAAAAAAAAAAAAAAAAGAGCAAGGTTCTCTGTGTGGCACCTTCTTCAGTACCACATGACTGGACTTAGGGGTCATTGTTCCCCAAAGGCATTGGGGGTGCTGGCCTGGCAAAAGCCATAGATGCTCGGCGCCGTCCACCCTGTGACTGTCACATGTGCGTGCACAGGCACCTGCTTCTAGGGCCAGTCTAGGGCCAGTCTTTTTTTTTTTTTTTTTTTTTTTTTTTTGCCAGAGAGGATTTTTTTTATTACGTGAGGAATGCAAGAAATTTATTCTGCCATGGGACACAGCCTTCAGCTTTTCAAGGGACCTGTGGGGAGCCCTTTCTCCCACTTCAAAAGTGAGATGGGGGGTTGTCGGACTTGCCTTGGTCTCTCAGAGGCTAGGGCTGGAATGGGAGCCCCTACAATTCTGTTTGCCCCCAACCCCTAGGCTGAGTTAGGGCACCAGCTATACCACCTCCCTAACAAGGGGGCTAGGGTGGTGGATTGGGGTACCAGGTGGGAAGGACACATTCCAAGAGGATTAAAACCCCTAAGGCACTCTTGTCAGAATTGATAGCAGACAGTAAGAGAGGTGCAGGCCCAGGCTCCCCCTGTTCCTTTATGCTCACAGGGACTGGGCTGACTTCCATCTTTGAGCCATCTTTTTTTTTTTTTAAGTAAGAAAATGCCAAGGCTTTATTATTATTCTTTTTTTATAAAGACAGCCCTGTTGTTGGCTACGTGGAAAGGACATACACAGTTCCTGTGAGTAAACAAGACATCCCTGCTTCAGACTGCATACCATAATGCCAAAGAACAGATGCCAAGGGGGAAGGGGTAATGCTCTCATCTTCATAGCAATAAAATGCAATATAAAACAAAAATTAAACAGACTTAATTAATGCTAGACATTCCCACAAGGTAAAGACCAGATGACTTTCCATCAGTCAGTAGTAGTTGAATATGATAAAGATTCTATTAGACTGAGACACCCTCACTCCTCTCTCCGACTCTCCCCATCTAAGGTATTACAGTCTGGAATCAACAAAGCTGGTAGTCAGGAGCTTTTGCTTCAGAGTCCCCTTGAGATGAGAAGGGGGGAATGTCTTGGAAGACCAGATAACCAGACTTTGGTGAGGCACCTACGTGCAGCAGTGTTGCATATGGAAGTTGACAACATACTCAGCAGTAGTCCTCTGCACTGAAATAGCGAAAGGCTCAAAAGGGTGAAAGGTGAAGGCAACAAAGCGTTTGTTTGTTTTTTTTTTATTTTGTTTTGTTTTGTTTTTTTTCCTAATACCATTCCTGGCACATACAACATACCAGACAAGGATTCACTGCCTGCACTCCCAAAGAGAATGGGGCTTTCTGTTTGGTGGGAAGGGAAAGGAGGACTCGCCCCAACCTATCACAAACAGAGGGACTCCCCCTTGGTATGCACACAACCTGGTGGCTCACACAACAGTCTTTAGGACTTACTGAAAGATATGGAGGGGGGGTAACTTTACTACAATTAGTATGTATGGTGCAGAATTTCATGCAAATGAGGTGTGCCAGCAGTGTGGTAATTTAATCATATTTAAACAACAACAAAAAAAAGAATGCACAAACTTGCTGCTGCTTAGATCACTGCAGCTTCTAGGACCCAGTTTCTTTTACTGATTTAAAAACAAAACAAAACAAAAAATAAAAAAGTTGTGCCTGAAATGAATCTTGTTTTTTTATAAGTAGCCGCCTGGTTCCTGTGTCCTGTGAAATACAGGCCTCTGTTCGACTTTATATCACGGGAACGGACTGGTCTGATTTCTTGGCCCTCATCTTGAATTGGCCACATCCAGGGCCCCTGGCCAGTGGACTGAAGACTTTGTCTAAGATGACAAGGGCAGCTTAGGGGATGTGCGGGAGGGCGCTTTTATCTTCCCCGTTGTCATTTGAGGTTTTGATCTTCTCTGGGTAAAGAGGCCGTTTATCTTTGTAAACACAAAACATTTTTGCTTTCTCCAGTTTTCTGTTAATGGAGAAAGAATGGAAGCGAATAAAGTTTTACTGATTTTTGAGACTCTAAAAAAAAAAAGATGTGGTTTATATATAGAATGGGATATTACTCAGCCATTAGAAATGACAAATACCCACCATTTGCTTCAACGTGGATGGAACTGGAGGGTATTATGCTGAGTGAAGTATGTCAATCAGAGAAGGACAAACATTATTTGGTCTCATTCATTTGGAGAATATAAATAATAGTGAAAGGGAATAGAAGGGAAGGGAGAAGAAATGGGTAGGAAATATCAGAAAGGGAGACAGAACATGAAGACTCCTAACTCTGGGAAACGAACTAGGGGTGGTGGAATGTGAGGAGGGCGGGGGTGGGGGTGAATGGGTGACGGGCACTGAGGGGGGCACTTGACGGGATGAGCACTGGGTGTTATTCCTTATGTTGGCAAATTGAACACCAAAAAAAAAATAAATTTATTATTAAAAAAATAAAATAGTGAAAAAATAAAAATAACATGAGGGGGTGCCTGTGTTACTCAGTGGTTAAGCTTCTTCCTTTGGCTCAGAGAGTGATCCCAGGCCCTTGGGATCGAGCCTGCATCCAGCTCCCTGCAGGGAGCCTACTTCTCCCTCTGTCTGTGTCTCTCCCTCTCCCTCTCTCTGTGTCTCTCATAAATAAATAAATAAAATATTTTAAAAATAAATAAAAATAATATGAATTTAAGGGTAAGAGGGGGGAATTGTAAGCAAAATCAGCAATTATTTTTAAATGAGCATATGTATTTTTACTAACTTGTAGTTAAATATAGATTATTACAACCAAGTCAACATGATAAGCCTGAATCTATATAAAGAGCTAACTCAGGCATTGTCTTATTTATCTGTATCCTGGATAAGACAACTTTTTCCTGTTTTGTCAGTTCCTACTGTCTTAGTTTAGAATGAATTAGACCTAAAGAATAAACTTATCTTTGTATACCCGCAGAATTATGTTGTTGCTGTTGAAACTTGGCCTTTCATTTCACTAGCCTTAGAAGAGTCCAGATGCTTGGCAGATGTTCAAGAAGTAATTGAATTTGTTCATTTAAAATCCTCATTAGCCTTTCTAGGAAGGTTCTTTGAATAAATAATGGAATTTTAAAGCAAAAGCTGTCTGTTTGTTTTAAAGCTAGGAAACAATTTGAAAATTTTATGGAAAAACTAAAGTTTCCATCATGAGAAATGTCAGCAAAATAACAGTTACATGCATTTATAGTCAATGGTACATTTTAGGAGACCAGTGGTATCTGATAAATGCTAGAGTAGGTGGGGAAGGAAATTGTAAGGAATTATAATAAATATGTCTCTATGTTATTTTTCTTCTGGGTCATGGTAAAACAATAAATTATCACCTCTAGGTGAGAAGAAGAAGACGACAACAACCACCTCTTCTTCTCAAATTTTTCCTAAAAATTGAAATAGGAGGAAAATTTCCTTTTTTTTTTTAAAGATTTTATTTATTTATTCATGATAGCCACACAGAGAGAGACAGAGAGGCAGAGACACAGGCAGAGGGAGAAGCAGGCTCCATGCAGGGAGCCCGACGTGGGATTCGATCCCGGGTCTCCAGGATCGCGCCCCGGGCCAAAGGCACGCGCCAAACCGCTGTGCCACCCAGGGATCCCTAGGAGGAAAATTTCCTAACTCATTTTATAAGGCCAGCATTACATTGATTCCAAAACCAAATAGAGACTCCACTAGAAAGAAAGAACAATATCCTTGACCAACATGAATGCAAAAATTCTCAATAAACAACTAGCAAATTGAATACAATAGTAAATTAAAAGAATTATTCACCATGATCAGTGGAATTTATTCCTGGGCTGCACGAGTCATTCAATATTCACAAATTAACCAATATGATTCACTACATTAATAAAAGAAAGGATAAGAACCATATGATCCTCTCAATGGATGCAGAAAGAGCATTTGACAAAATACAGCATCCTTTCTAGATAAAAACTCTCAAGAAAGTAGGGATAAAAGGAACATACATCAACATAATACAGGCCATATACAAAAGACCCACAGCTAACATCATCCTCAATGGAGAAAACCTGAGAGCTTTCCCTGTGGTCAGGAATGTGACTGGAATGTCCACCCTTACCACTGTTGTTTAACACAATACTGGAAGTCCTAGAGTCAGCAATCAGACAACAAAAATAAATAAAAGACACCCAAATTGGGAAAGAAGAAGTCAAACTTTCACTCTTCACAGATGACATGAGACTTTATGTAGAAAACCTAAAAGTTGTCATAAGAAAGATTGCTAGAACTGATACACGAATTCAGCAAAGTCACAGGATATAAAATCAATGTACAGAAGTCCGTTTCTTCTCTGTACACTAATAATGAATCAGCAGAAAGAGAAATCAAGGAATCAATCTCATGTACAATTGCACTAAAAAATGTAAGATACTTAAGAATATAAAACTAATCAAAAGGCTAAAAGATCTGTATGCTGAAAACTATATAGAACAGTTATGAAAGAAATTGAAGAGGACACAAAGAAAAAGTATTCCATGCTCATGGATTGGAAGAACAAATACTGTTAAAATGACTATACTATCCAAAGCAATCTACATGTTTAATACAATCCCTATCAAAATACAAACAGCATTTTTCATAGAGCTAGAACAAACAATCTTATAATTTATATGGAACCAGAAGACCCTGAATAGCTAATGCAATCCTGAAAGAGAAAAGCAAAGCTGGAGGCATCACAATTCTCTACTTCAAGCTATATTACAAAATTGTAGTGGTCAAGACAGTATGGTAGTGGCACCAAAAAAAAGAGACACATAGATCAATGGAACAGAGAACAGAAAACCCCAAAATGGACCCAAAGCTATATGGTCAACAAAACAGGGAAAAATATCCAATGGAAAAAAGACAGTTTCTTCAAGAAATAATGCTGGGAAAACTGGGTAGCAATATGCATAAGCATGAACCTGGACCACTGTCTTACACCATACTCAAAAATAAATTCAAAATGGAAGAAAGACCTAAATGTGAGACAGGAAACCATTAAAATCCTGGAGGAGGGGACGCCTGGGTAACTCAGTGGTTGAGTGCCTGCCTTTGGCTCTGGGCATAATGCCCGGGACTGAGGAATGAGTCCTGCATCAGGCTCCCGGCTTCTCCCTCTGCCTATGTCTCTGCCTCTCTCTGTGTGTCTCTCATGAATAAGTACATAAAATCTTTTTTTTTTAATCCCCAGAGGAGAACAGAGGCAACAACTTCTTTGACCTTGGTTTTACAACTTTTTACTTGACATGCCTCCTGAGGCAAGAGAAACAAAAGCAAAAATGAACTTGGGACTTCATCAAGATAAAACGCTTCTCTGAGCAGCAAGGGAAACACTCAACAAAACTAAAAGGCTACTTTCAGAATGGGAGAAGATATTTGTAAATGACATATATGATATAGGATTAGTATCCAAAATCTATAAAGAACTTATCAAACTCAGCACACCAAAAATAAATAATCCAGTTAAGAAATGGGAAAAATACATAAACAGACGTTTTCCCAAAGAGGACACACAGATAACTAACAGATGCATTAAAAGATGTCCTACATCACTTATCATTTGGGAAATATAACTCAAAACAGTGATGAGATACCACATCAGCCTTGTCAGAATGGCTAGAAGGAAAAACACAGGAAATAACGGGTGTTGGCAAGGACATGAAGAAAGAACTCTCTTTCACTATTGGTGGGAATGCAATCTGATGCAGCCAGTCTGGAAAACAGTATGGAGGTTCCTCAAAAAGTTAAAATTAGAACTACTCTAAGACTCAGCAATTGCACTACTAGGTACTTACTCAAAGGATACAAAAATAGAGATTTGAAGGGGAAAGTGCACCCTGATGTTTATAGCAGCATTGACAACAATAACCAAATTATGGAAAGAGCAAAAATGTCCATCAACTGACAAATGGACATAAAATATGTAGTATATATGAAAAATGGAATATTACTCAGCCCTCCAAAAGAATGAAATCTTGTAATTTCCAATGTCATAGGTGAAGCTAGAATGTATTATGCTAAGTGAAATAAGTCAGAGAAAGATACATACCATATGATGTCACTCATATGTGAATTTTTAAAAAGATTTTATTTATTTATTCATGAGAGACAGAGAGAGAGAGAGAGAGAGGCAGAGACACAGGCAGAAGGAGAAGCAGGCTCCATGCAGGGAGCCTGACGTGGGACTCGATCCCGTGTCTCCAGGATCAGGCCCTGGGCTGAAGGTGGCGCTAAACTGCAGAGCCACCCAGGCTGCCCTCATATGTGGAATTTAAGATATAAAACAGATGAACATAGGGAAGGGGGTAAAAAAGAGAGGGAGGCAAGCCATAAGAGACTCTTCAATATAGAGAAAAAACTGATGGTTGTTGGAGGGAGGTGGTTGCGGTTTGGAGTTAATGGGTGATGAGTATTAAGGAGGGCACTTATTATGATGAGCTCTGGATGTTATATGTTAAGTAATGGACCATTTAATTCTATACTTGAAACCACTTTAACATATCTTTTAACTAGAATTTAAATAAAAACTTGAAAAAAGAAAAATAATATCTAGTTTGTCTCATATAATTGTTGCTACTCTGGCTTTCTTCTGATGTCCATTGTCATGATAAATGTTTCTCCAACCCCTCACTTTCGCTCTGCAGGTGTCTTTAGGTCTAAAATTAGTCTCTTGGAGGCAGCATATAAATCGATCTTGCTTTTTATCCATTCTGACACCCTCTGTCTTTGGTTGGTGCATTTAGTGCATTTACATTCAGAGGAATTATTGATAGATATGTATTTGGTGCCATTTTATTACTTGTTTTGTCATTGTTTCTGGGATTTTCACTGTTCCTTTACTGTCTTTGTCATTTTTGGTCTTTCCTTTCCACTTAAGTAGTTCCCTTTAATATTTTTTGCAAGGCTGGTTTAGTGGTCACCACCTCTTTTAGTTTTTGTTTGTCTGGGAAATTCTTTATCTTGCCTTCTGTTCTGAGTTATAGACTTGCTGGATAGAGTATTCTTGACTGCATATTTTTTCCCATTCAGTACTTAGAATATATCATGCCACTCATTTCTGGTTTGCTAGGCTTCTGTTGAGAAATCTCCAGGCAGACTTATGGGTTTTCCTTTGTAAGTTAAGGGCTTTTTTTCTCTTATTGCTTTTAAGATTTTTTTCTTTATCAGTATATTTTTCAAATTTAATTATAATATGTCTTGGTGTTACCCTCAGTTTGATGATTTTAATGAGAGTTCTCTGTATCTCCTGGATCTGGATATCTGTTTCCTTCCCTATATTAGGGAATTTTTTACCTATTATTTCCTCAAATAAATTTCATGCCCCCTTTACTCCTCTTCCCCCTCCCCCTCTCCCTCCCAGCCCCCTCCCCGTCTCCTCTCCCTCCCTCTCCCCATCCTCCTCCTCCTCCTCCTCCTCCTCCTCCTCCTCCTCCTCCTCCTCCTCCTTCTTCTTCTTCTTCTTCTTCTTCTTCTTCTTCTTCTTCTTCTTCTTCTTCTTCTTCTTCTTCTTCTTCTTCTTTTCCTATAATATGAATGTTATTACCTTTGATGGAGTCACTGAGTTCCCTATATCTATTCTCACGTTCTATAATTTATCCTTCTTTTTGCTCGGCTTCATTATTTTCCATTATTTTATCTTTTGTATCACTTATTCATGCTTCTGCTTCTGCCATCCTTGTGTTCATTATATCATCTGTTGTGAATCTTAACTATTGCAATTTTCATTTCGAATTTAGTGGGTTTTTTTTTTAAAAAATTTTTATCTCCTTGATAGGTGCCTCTCAGAAATATTCCATTCTATTCTCAAGCCCAGTGAGTATCCTATGATTGTTGCTTTAAAATCTCCATCAGTCATGTTACTTATATCTATTTCGCTTAAATATTTGGCCATAACCTTATCTTATTCTTTTGTTCAGCATGAATTCCTCCATCCTGGCATTTTATGTAAGTCTCTACCTTCTGTGTATTAGAAATTCCTGTTATATTTCCTGCTCCAGAGAGTATTGGCTTCATGGAGAAGAAGTCATAAAGTGTCTAGGACCTGGTGTTTCAGAGAGCGTCTCTAGTGTGTCCTGTGTGTGCTCTGCTGTTATGTTTTGGCTGCACTATCCTTCAGATCAGTCATCTGCAGAGTCTCTCCTTGCCTGCAATGAGCAGTGTCTGGACCTTTGCCAGACTGTGGTGAGTTTCACCCAGGTATGCTCTGATCTGCTTGTTAAATGAGACCTGATACTACTTCCACTAGAACTGAAGCCCTGAAGAAATGTGTGGTTAGGAGACATGGTATGGGAAGAAGTTTCTGCTAGTCTTCTGGGGAAGGGGCCTGCCATGCTGCAACTTAGAAAAACTTGATGAAGAAGGTCAGTTCCACCAGAGTGCATGGGTGTGGGACTTGATGTAAGCAAGCTAAGTAGCTAATATTTTTGCTGAGCTGCTTACTGCAGGTTTCTCTGCTCTTATGCTTGGGAGTGGGGGAGAAAAATGGGGCCAATCAGTTTCTTTGTCCCTGGAGAGGTGTCTCAATGCGTGCTGCTTCTCTGGGAAGAACTCCAAGAAGAGCAAATAATTTTCTCCTTGTGTCTCCTAGGGATTTTTTTCAGATCACTGTTTTCTACACTGTTTGCTTCTGGGTTTTCTGCTGGCATTCCCTCAAGGAGCAGGGAAGTGCCCTCGGAGCTCTACCCCCGCCAAGCCTGTTAAACATTAAACCTTCAGTATTTAAGCCCCGGTGGTCACCAGTACTCACAAAACTAAGACCCTCTTGTTTCCCCAGCCAATGGCTTTGGGGAAGTGTTTCCTTTGAGTATTCCACTGTGTTCTCTTTCTGCCTTTCTCTGTAATCATGGCCCCTTTCCTTCCACAGCACCCACAACCCATCTCTCCCCCAAACCATGTCTCCCACTTCCTACCTTCCTTGATGTGGATTCTTCTTTCCCTTAGTTGTGGAATTTGTTATGTCAGTCTTTAGGTGGATTTCTGGGGTTTCTAGAATGATTTGATAGTTATCTAGTGTTTAAGTGGTGAGACAGCCTAGGGCCCTCCTACTACATTGTCATCACAGCTCCCTCCTATCCCATATACTTAAAATTTATATAATTTATTGTATGTAAGTAATACTTTTAATAAATTATTACTTTTATGAATAACATTATTATTTTTTTAAAGATTTTATTTATTTATTCATGAGAGACACACACAGAGAGAGAGAAAGAGGCAGAGACACAGGCAGAGGGAGAAGCAGGCTCCATGCAGGGAGCCCGAGGTGGGACTCGGTCCCCCGCTTCCAGGATAGGCCCTGGGCTGAAGGCAGCGCTAAACTGCTGAGCCACCGGGGTGCCCTAAAATTATTTTAAAAATGAAATTCTTGGGGCGCCTGGATGGCTCAGTGGTTGAGCATCTGCCTTTACTCAGGGCATGATCCTGGGATCCTGGGATGGAGTCCTACATTGGAATCCCCGCAGGGATCCTGCTTCTCCCTCTCTCTGCCTGTGTCTCTGCCTCTCCGTCTTTGTCTCTTATGAATAAGCAAATAAAATCTTTAAAAATAAATAAATTAATTAAATAAAAATGAAATTCTTTAAAAAGAAATGCAACTTAAAAGGACTCAAGAATCAACACAAATTTCCAAGAAGCATGATCTCACATTCAGAAATATTACTCAGAAACAAAGGATGGCAGAATAAGTTCCTCAAAGATTGAGCTACAAAAGAATATGTTCACTCTATTTGCAAAGTAAATTTAAAGTTGGAAAATATACATATGTATCAAGAAGCCATAAATAAACAGAATTGAAAAGGAACTGGGTATCTTAGGAAGGAAAATTATAAATAATGAAATTAATGAATCAGTCATCTGTCCTGAGAAAACTTCTAGTTCTGAACCAAATAGTGTAGGTTGTATTTTGCGAAGCTTATTCCATATAAATATAAATATATGTGTACATGTGTGTATAGTAAACAACCTATATGAAATAAATATTTAAAGACATTGTAGAGCAGACAATGAAGTCAGCATTGAGGAACTATGCTCCTTGTGAGGAAAAGGCATATAAGGAATGATTCATATTTATTCTGACCTATGTTCTAAGGGCTTTTTCCAACATGGGGACTAGAGTCAAAATATAAAGCACAGGCTTTTCAAAAAAGGATTTATTTATTTGAGAGAGCATGAGTTGGGTATGTGGCAGAGGGAGGGAATCTTTAAACAGACACCTTGCTGAGCACAGAGACCAATGTAGGACTTTATCTCATGACCCATGAGCTGAAACCAAGAGTCAGACACTTAACTGACTGAGCCATCTAGGTGCCCTAAAGCATACTCATTTTAGAATGAAGTGGTAGAGATCAAAATTCAGGGGTTCTATGCAGCTGGGATTTAAGAAAATTTTGATAGGGGAAGAAACCATAGTGGAAAAAAGTCGAGATACAAATACACATAAAATCATTGGCTAAATCCCTAGCTGCACATACAAATGATAAATTCATCAAATAACAGCAGCAGGGAGATTAATAAACTGAGCACAAGTTTCAGCATCCACGATTTACTGATTAAATAAAGACTGGAGTAAGTTTCAGCATCCACGATTTACTGATTAAATAAAGACTGGAGTTGAAAGCTTGCTATGTGAAAGGGTTTTGATAAACGTTGGGGATTTCAGCTGAGATTCCATAATGGCCACACCCTAGAATTATGAACCATATCATAGAAGTAATAACTTTTATTTATTTGTTTGTTTGTTTAATTTATTTACTTTTACTTTTACTTATTTTTATTGGAGTTCGATTTGCCAACATATAGCATTTCAAACCAGTGCTCATCCCACCAAGTACCGCCCTCAGTGCCCATCACCCAGTCACCCCAACCACCTGCCCACCACCCCTTCCACCACCCCTTGTTCGTTTCCCAGAGTTATGAGTCTCTCATGTTTTATCACCCTCACTGATATTTCCCACTCATTTTCTCTCCTTTCCCCTTTATTCCCTTTCACTATTATTTATATTCCCCAAATGAATGAGACCAAATAATGTTTGTCCTTCTCTGATTGACATACTTTACTCAGCATAATACCCTCCAGTTCCATCCACGTTGAAGCAAATGATGGGTATTTGTCATTTCTAATGGCTGAGTAATATCCCATTATATATAAAGACCACATCTTCTTTATCCATTCATCTTTCGAAGGACACCAAGGCTCCTTCCACAGTTTGGCTATTGTGGACATCGCTGCTATAAACATTGGGGTGCAGGTGTCCCGGTGTTTCGTGGCATCTGTATGTATCATTGGGGTAAATCCCCAGCAGTGCAATTTCTGGGTCGTAGGGCATTTCTATACACTAACAATGAGACTGAAGAAAGAGAAAATAAGGAGTCAATCCCATTGACAATTGCACCCAAAAGCATAAGATACCTAGGAATAAACCTAATCAAAGAGGTAAAGGATCTATGCCCTAAAAACTATAGAACACTTCTGAAAGAAATTGAGGAAGACACAAAGAGATGGGAAAATATTCCATACTCATGGATTGGAAGAATTAATATTGTGAAAATGCCAATGTTACCCAGGGCAATTTACACGTTTAATGCAATCCCTATCAAAATACCATGGACTTTCTTCCGAGGGTTGGAACAAATCATCTTAAGATTTGTGTGGAATAGAAAAGACCCCGAATGGCCAGGGGAATTTTAAAAAAGAAAACCATATCTGGGGGCATCACAATGCCAGATTTCAGGTTGTACTACAAAGCTGTGGTCATCAAGACAGTGTGGTACTGGCACAAAAACAGAGACATTGATCAATGGAACAGAATAGAGAATCCAGAAGTGGACCCTCAACTTTATGATCAACTAATATTTGATAAAGGAGGAAAGACTATCCACTGGAAGAAAGACAGTCTCTTCAATAAATGGTGCTGGAAAAATTGGACATCCACATGCAGCAGAATGAAACTAGACCACTCTCTTGTACCATACACAAAGATAAACTCAAAATGGATGAAAGATCTAAATTAGTGAGACAAGAATCCATCAAAATCCTAGAGGAAAACACAGGCAACACCCTTTTTGAACTCGGCCACAGCAACTTCTCCCAGGATACAATCCACGAAGGCAAAACAAAAGCAAAAATGAACTATTGGGACTTCATCAAGATATTTTTAGACCTGGATTTTCCTGCATAGTCACCATCTGCTGCCTTCCCTCCTCCCCCCCATCTATTTGTTCTCATGGAAGAGAGAGTATTAGTAGAAGCAGCTCTAAGCCTAAAGTGCTTTGTCCTTACTAGGGCAGAAAGAAACCTTACCTAAACTGTTCAGAGGTTGAGGTGAGGAGGAAGACAAGCAGGCAATGAATGACCAACGCATCTGAGTCAGGGGGATTGTAGCAACCTTGTCCTTTCCCTGGACCCAAGGATCTTAACATCCAAGTCTGAAACTTGAATGAGATCTGAGTTTTAATGCTACCTTTCAATGACTCACAGGTCTCATTTTTTTCTTAGCATCTTAAAACATTTAGCTTCCCTGCTTAATGAGTATCTGCTGAAGAGAGGAAATTTAGCTTTAAGACCAATTAGCTTTGCTGACTACTGTGTAACTGTGAGCCATGATCCTTTAAGTAAACGGAGGGGAGAAATTTTAAAGACTTTTTTTAAAAAATTGTTAAAATAACATTGTTTAGGGCATCCCAGGTGGCTCAGCGGTTTAGCACAGCCTTCAGCCCAAGGCCTGATCCTGGAGACTTGGGATCGAGTCCCACCTACGGTTCCCTGAATGGAGCCTGCTTCTCCCTCTGCCTGGGTCTCTGCCTCCCCCTCCCCACCTCTCATGAATAGATAAATAAAATCTTTAAAAAAATAAAATCATAATAAAATAACATTGTTTAGAAGTCAACCTAATGCCTCTCTTTACCTTCCACTGTTTCAGAATAAAGAGAAAAACATGAGATTTGTAGTATCCACTACTAAACAGAACCATACAATATGAAACTAAGTTCTCACCTTAAAACATTCTGTCAGATGAGATGTCCAAACTATTTTTCCAACTTTTTTTTGACCTGCAGAAGGAGAGGGCTTAGCCTCCTTATAGCTTCAAGTTTGTTTTACGAAGCTTCAAAGAGAAAAACAGATAATTTCATTTGCAGATAAAATAAAAAATGAATTTAAGTAGCAAAATAAGTAGCTGCTTTTAAATGTACAGTGGTGTGTACATTCTAAAAGTAAAACCTAAACCTGTTAGTAAAAGTTTTCAAACAATGCTTTTTATTGAATTCTATAGTAGTAGTTGAAATAAAAATCTGTAACTTCTACAAAAAGATCTATTTATATCACTTAATTTCTTCTTCTCTGATCCTACATTTCACTTTGCAAACTGTAGACCTTCATTTGGTTTCCCAGATGGGGGATCCAGCCCTTTCAGAAATAGTTTCACTTAATTCTTCTTTAAATGTTTGGTGGAATTCCCTGGAAAATCATTCCATAGATTCTTGTTTGTGGGGAGATTTTTATTACTGGTTCCATTTCTTTGCTGGTCATGGGTCTGTTCACATTTTCTATTTCTTCCTGTTTCAGTTTTGGTAGTACATATGTTTCTAGGAATCTATTTCTTCCAGGTTGCCCAATTTGTTGGCATATAATTGCTCATAATATTCTATTCTTATTGTTTGTATTTCTTTAGTGTTGGTTGTGATCTCTCCTCTTTCATTCATGATTTCATTTATTAGGGTCCATTCTCTTTTCTTTTTGATAAATCAGAATAGGGATTTATCAATCTTTAAAATTCTTTCAACGAATCAGCTCCTAGTTTCATTGATCTGTTTTTTATTTCTAGATCATTCATTTCTGCTCTAATCTTTATTATTTCTCTTCTGCTGACTTTAGGCTTTTATTGCTGTTCCTTTTCTAGCTACTTTAGGTGTAAGGCTAGGTTGTGTATTTGAGACTTTTCTTGCTTCTTGAGGTAGGACTGTATTGCAATGCACTTTCCTCTTAGGACTGCTTTTGCTGCATCTGAAAGGCTTTGGACTGTTATGTTTTCATTATCACTACCACTTGCTTCCATGTATTTTTTGTTTTTCCTGGTTAATGCATTCATTCTTTAGTAGGATGTGCTTTACCTACAGAACAGAATAGAGAATCCAGAAGTGGACCCTCTTTGAGGTCTTTCAAAATTTTTTCTTGTGGTTGACTTCAACTTTCATTGTGTTGTAGTATGAAAATATGTATGGTATGATCTCAATCTTTTTGTATTGGTTGAGGCATGATCACCCAGTATGTGATCTATTCCAGGAAATATTCCATGTGTACTCAAAAAAGAATGTACATTCTGCTGCTTTAATGTACAATGTTTTGAATATATTAGTTTATTCAATCTGTTCTAGTGTGACATTCAAAGCCATTGTTTCCTTGTTGATCTTCTGCTTAGATGATCTGTCCATGGCTTTAAGCGATGTGTTAAAATCCCCTACTATTATTATATTATTTTCAATGAGGTTTCCTTATGTGTTGTTAATTTATTATTTTATATTAATTATACTTATATTAATATTAATTAATTTATATATTATATATAATATTTCTGTTATATATTTGGGTGCTTCCAAGTTCGGGGCATAAATATTTATAATTGTTAGATATTCTTGATTGATAGACCCCTTAATTATGATATAATGACCTTCTCCATCTCTTGTTACAGTTTTTGGTTTAAAATATAAATCTAGGGACACCTGGGTGGCTCAGTGATTAAGCACCTGCCTTTGGCTCAGGGTGTGATCCTGGAGTCCTGAGATCAAGCCCCACATCGGGGTCCCTGCATGGAGCCTGCTTCTCCCTCTGCCTATGTCTCTGCCTCTCTCTCCTTGTGTCTCTCATGAATGAATAAATAAAATATTTTTTAAAATCTAAATCTAGCTTGTCTGATGCAAGTATGGCTACTCTGACTTTCTTTTGACATCCATTAGCATGACAGATGGTTCTCCATGCCCTCACTTCAATCTGTAGATATCTTTAGGTCTAAACTGAATCTCTTATAGGTGACATATAGATGTACCTTGGATTTTTTTTTTATACACTCTGGTACCCTATGTCTTTTGGTTAGAGCATTTAATCAAAAATATTTGATTCAGAAATATTATTGATAGATATGAATTTAATGCCTTTGTGTTACCTGTGAAGTTGGTGTTTCCGGTGATATTCTCTCTTCCTGTCCACTCTTTGTTGCTTTTGGTCTTTTTCTCACCCAGGCAGTCCTCTTTAACATTTCTTGCAGGGCTGGTTTAGTAGTCATGAACTCCTTTAGTTTTTGTTTGTCTGGGACACTCTTTATCTCTCCTTCTATTCAGAATGACAACATTAGTGGATAAAGTATTCCCTTCTGTCCTGCCAAGGTTTTGTGGACACATCTGTTGCAAAGCTGATTTGTCTTCCCCTGTAGTTTAAGAGATTTTCTTCCTTTCCTGTGATCAGAATTATTTCTTTGTGTATTTTGTGAATTTGATTATGATTCATCTTGGTGTTTGCCAGCTTTGTTGAATTTGATGGAAGTTCTTTGTGCCTCTTGGATCTGGATGTCTGTTTCCTTCCCCAGATTAGGCAAGTGTTCAGCTATAATTTGTTCAAATAAATCTTCTGCATCCTTTTCCCTCTCTTATTCTTCTTCTGGGACAATGATATTATGCTTTAAGAAGTTGCGAGTTCCCTAAGTCTGTAAATTTGTAATCCAATATTTTTATTTCCCTCTCCTTTTCAGGTTCATTATTTCCATAATTCTATCTTATACTACTGATTTGTTTCTCTACTTTGTCTAGCCTCATGGCCATTGCATCCAGTCAGTTTTGTATCTTGGTTATAGCATTTTTCATTTTGGCGTCAACTAGGATTTTTTCTTTTACCCTTGCAGTAAGGAATTCGTTATTGCTGGATCATAGGGTAGCTCTATGTTTTTTAATTTTTTAAATTTAAATTCCATTAATTAATATATAATATATATTAGTTTCAGAGGTAGAAGTCAGTGATCCATCAGTCTTATTTAATACCCAGTGCTCATTACATCAGGTGCCTTTCTTAACGTCCATAACTCAGTTACTCCATCCCCCCCATGCCCCTTGCCTCCAGCAACCCTCAGTTTGTTTCTTATGATTAAGAGTCTCGGGATCCCTGGGTGGCGCAGCGGTTTAGCGCCTGCCTTTGGCCCAGGGCTCGATCCTGGAGACCCGGGATCGAATCCCACGTTGGGCTCCTGGTGCATGGAGCCTGCTTCTCCCTCTGCCTATGTCTCTGCCTCTCTCTCTCTGTGTGTGACTATCATAAATAAATAAAAATTTAAAAAAAAAGAGTCTCTTTTTGCTTGTCTCCCTCTCTGATTTCCTTTTGTTTTACTTTACCTCTCTTCCTCTATGATCCTGTTTTGTTTCTTAAATTCCACACATGAATGAAATTATATAGCAATTGTCTTTTTCTGATTGACTTATTTTGCTTATTTATACCCTCTAGCTCCATCTATATCATTGCAAATGGCAAGACTTCATTTTTTGATGGCTGAGGAGTATTCAATTGTACATATGTACCACATCTTCTTTATCCATTCATCAGTTGATGGACAAATGGACTCTTTCATAATTTGGCTACTATTGATAATCCTGCTATAAACATTGGGGGTGCATTTGTCTCCTTGAATAAGTATTTTTGTATCCTTTGGGTATATACCTAGTAGTGTAATTGCTGGATCAGAAGGTAGTTCTATTTTTAACTTTTTGAGGAATCTCCATTCTGTGTTACAGAGAGTGGTTGTACCAGTTTCATTCCCACCAATAGTGCAAGAGGTTTCCCTGTGTCCACATCCTTGCCAATTTCTTGTGTTGATTTTAGCTATTTTGATAGATATGTGGTGATATCTCATTGTAGTTTTGGTTTCTATTGTTTCTTTTGTTGATTTTAGCCATTCTAACAGGTGTGAGGTGATATCTTGTGCTGATTTTAGCTATTCTGACAGGTTTGAAGTGATATCTCATTGTAGTTTTGGTTTGTATTTTCTGATGATGGTGGTGTTCAGCATCTTTTCATGTCTCTGTTGGCCATCTGCATGTATGCTTTGGAGAAAATGTCTATTAATGTCTTCTGCCCATTTTTAAACTGGATTATTTGGGGGTTTAGACACTGAGTTTTAAAAGTTCTCCGTATATCTTGGATACTAACCCTTTAGCAGATATGTCATTTGCAAATATCTTCTGCCTTTCCAAAATGGTACTCTATATATAAAACCCAAAAGAGACCACCAAAAAAATTTCTAGAAGTAATACACAAATTCAGTAAGGCCACAGGATACAAAATCAATGTACAGAAATCTGTTGAATCTTTATACTCTGATAATGGAGCAGTAGCAAGATAAATCAAGGAATCACCCCATTTACATTTGTACCAAAGACAAATCTAGGAATTAACCTCAGCAGAGAGGTAAAAGATCTGTACTCTAAAAACTACAAATAATTGATGAGAGAAACTGAAGATGACACAAAGAAATAGAAAAACATTCTATGCTCATGGATTGGAAGAACAAACATTGTTAAAATGTTTATACTACCCAAAGCAATCTACACATTTAATGCAATCCCTATCAAAATACCAATATCATATTTCACAGAGCCAGGAAAAATGATTCTACAATTTGTATAGAACCACAAAAGGCCCCAAATAGATAGGTGATCTTAAAAGCAATTCTGGAGGAATCAAAATTCTCTACTTCAAGCTATATTACAAAGCTGTAGTGGTCAGGACAGTATGGTACTGGCACCAAAAAACAAAGACACATAGATCAATGGAACACAACAGAAAACCCAAAAATAGACCCAAAGCTATATGGTCAACTAGTCTTTAACAAAGCAGGGAAGAACATCCAATGGAAAAAAGGCAGGTTTTTTTTTTTTTTTTCAAGAAATAGTGTTGGGGAAACTGGGTAGCAACATGCATAAGCATGAAACTGGACAACTTTCTTACACTATACTCAAAAATGAATTCAAAATGGAAGAAAGACCTAACTGTGAGACAGGAAATAATTAAAATTCTAGAGTAAAACACAGGCGACAACCTCCTTGACCTTGGCTATGTCAACTTTTTACTAGACATGTCTTTTGAGGCAAGGGAAACAAAAGGGAAAATAAACGTTTGGGTTTCATCAAAATAAGAAGCTTCTGTACAGCAAGGAAACTATCAATAAAACTAACAGGCAACCTTTAGAATGGTATAAGATCTTTATGATTTATTTATTTTTTCTTTTATTTTTTGTATATTTTTATTGGAGTTCAATTTGCCAAAATATATCACCCAGTGCTCATCCCATCAAGTGCCCCCCTCAGTGCCAGTCACCCCAGTCACCCCAGCCCCTGACCCACTTCCCCTTCCATTACCTCTTGTTCGTTTCACAGAGTTAGGAGTCTCTCATGTTCTGTACCCTCTCTGATATTTCCCACTCTTTTTTCTCCTTTCCCCTATAATCCATTTCCCTGTTTTTTATACTCTCCGTATGAGTGAAACCATATAATGATTGTCCTTCTCCAATTGACTTACTTCACTCAGCAGAATACCCTCCATTTCCATCCATGTTGAAGCAAATGGTGGGTATTCATCATTTCTAATGGCTGAGTGAAATTCCATTTTATACATAGACCATCTTCTCTTTCCATTCATCTTTTGATGGACACCAAGGCTCTTTCCACAGTTTGGCTATTGTGGACATTGCTGCTATAAACATTGGGGTGCAGGTGTCCAGTCAATTCAATGCATCTGTATCTTTAGGATAGATCCCCAGCAGAGCAATTGTTGGGTCATAGGGTAGCTCTATTTTTAACTCTTTGAGGAACCTCCACAGTTTTCCAGAGTGGCTGTACCAGTTCACATTTCCACCAACAGTGTAAGAAGTTTCCCCTTTCTCCACATCCTCTCCAACATTTGTTGTTTCCCATATTGTTCATTTTCCCCATTCTCACTGGTGTGAGGTGGTATCTCATTGTGGTTTTGATTTGTATTTCCCTGATGGCAAGTGATGCGAAGCATGTTCTCATCTGCTTGTTGGTCATGTCTATGTCTTCTTTTTTTTGATTTACATTTATTTTTTATTGGTGTTCAATTTGCCAACATATAGAATAACACCCAGTGCTCATCCCGTCAAGTGTCCACCTCAGTGCCCATCACCCAGTCACCCCCACCCCTGGCCCACCTCCCCTTCCACCACCCCTAGTTCATTTCCCAGAGTTAGGAGTCTATGTCTTCTTTGGTGAAATTTCTGTTCATGTCTTCTGCCCATTTCATGATTGGATTGTTTGTTTCCTGGGTGCTGAGTTTAATAAGTTCTTTATAGATGAAAACCCCAAAATAGACAAATTTCTTTTTGTTGCTTGATTGCTGAGGCTAGGACTTCTAGTACTATGTTGAATAGCAGTGGTGAGAATGGACATCCCTGTCGTGTTCCTGAACTTAGGGGAAAGGCTCCCAGTGTTTCCCCATTGAGAATGATACTCGCTGTGGGCTTTTCGTAGATGGCTTTTAAGATGCTGAGGAATGTTCTCTCTTTCCCTACACTCTGAAGAGTTTTGATCAGGAATGGATACTAGCCCGTTATCTGGGATGTCATTTGCAAATATCTTCTCCCATTCTGTAGGTTGTCTTTTAGTTTTGTTGACTGTTTCTTTTGCTGTGCAGAAGCTTTTTATCTTGATGAAGTCCCAATAATTCATTTTTTAAAATTTTTATTTATTACATATATTTTTTTAAATTGGAGTTCAATTTGCCAACATATAGCATAACACCCCGTGCCCATCCCATCAAGTGCCCCCTTCAGTGCCTGTCACCAAGTCACCCCCACCCCCACCCCTGCCCACCTCCCTTTCCACCACTCCTTGTTCATTTCCCAGAGCTTCCAGATGTATCTTGCAAGAAGTTGCTGTGGCCAAGTTCAAAAAGGGTGTTGCCCATGTTCTCCTCTAGGATTTTGATGGAATCTTGCCTCACATTTAGATCTTTCATCCATTTTGAGTTTATCTTTGTGTATGGTGTAAGAGAATGGTCTAGTTTCATTCTTCTACACGTGGCTGTCCAATTTTCCCAGCACCATTTCTTGAAGAGAGTGTCTCTTTTTCAGTGGATAGTCTTTCCTGCTTTGTCGAATATTAGTTGACCATAGAGTTGAGGGCCCATTTCTGGATTCTCTATTCTGTTCCATGGATCTATGTGTCTGGTTTTGTGCCAGTACCACACTGTCTTGATGATCACAGCTTTGTAGTACAACCTGAAATTCGGCATTGTGACGCCCCTGGCTCTGGTTTTCTTTTTCAATATTCCCCTGGCTACTCAGGGTCTTTTCTGATTCCACACAAATATTAAGATAATTTGTTCCAACTCCTTGAAGAAAGTCCATGGTATTTTGATAGGGATTGCATTAAATGTGTAAATTGCCCTGGGTAGCATTGACGTTTTCACAATATTAATTCTGCCAATCCATGAGCATGGAATATTTTTCCATCTCTTTGTGTCTTCCTCAGTTGCTTTCAGAAGTGTTCTGTAGTTTTTAGGGTATAGATCCTTTCGCTCTTTGGTTAGGTTTATTCCTAAGTATCTCATGCTTTTGGGTGCAAATGTAAATGGGGTTGACTCCTTAATTTCTCTTTCTTCAGTTTCATTGTTAGTGCCACTGATTTCTGGGCATCGATTTGGTATCCTGCCACATTACCCAATTGCTGTATGAGTTCTAGCAATCTTGCGGTGGAGTCTTCAAGGTTTTCTATGTACAGTATCAGTCATCTGTGAAGAGGGAGATTTTGACTTCTTCTTTGTCAATTTGAATGCTTTTTACTTCTTTTTGCTGCCTGATTGCTGAGGATAGGACTTCTAGTACTATGTTGAATAGCAGTGGTGTGAGTGGACATCCCTGTCGTGTTCCTGATCTTAGGGAAAAGGATCCCAGTGTTTCCCTATTGAGAATGATATTTGCTGTGGGCTTTTCGTAGATGGCTTTTAAGATACTGAGGAATGTTCCCTCTGTCCCTACTCTCTGAAGAGTTTTGATCAGGAATGGATGCTGTGTTTTGTCAAATGCTTTCTCTGCATCTAATGAGAGGATCATATGGTTCTTGTTTTTTCTCTTGTTCATGTGATCTATCACATTGATTGTTTTATGAGTGTTGAGCCAGCCTTGCATCCCGGGGATAAATCCCACTTGGTCATGGTGAATAATCCTCTTAATGTACTGTTGGATCCTATTGGCTAGTATCTTGTTGAGAATTTTTGCATCTGTGTTCATCAGGGAGATTGGTCTATAATTCTCCTTTCTGGCGGGGTCTTTGGTTTTGGAATTAAGGTGATGCTGGCCTCATAGAACGAGTTTGGAAGTATTCCATCCCTTTCTATCTTTCGGAATAGCTTTAGGAGAATAGGTAGTTTTTTCTTCTTTAAACCTTTGATAGAGTTCCCCTGGGAAGCCATCTGGCCCTGGACTTTTGTGTCTTGGGAGGTTTTGGATGACTGCTTCAGTTTCCGCCCTGTATATTGGCCTGTTCAGGTTTTCTATTTCTTCCTGTTCCAGTTTTGGTAGTTTGTGGTTTTCCAGAAATGCATCCATTTCTTCTAGATTGCCTAATTTATTGGTGTATAGCTGCTCCTAATACGTTTTTTAAATCATTTGTATTTCCTTGGTATTGGTTGTGATCTCTCCTCTTTCATTCATGATTTTATTAATTGGAATCTTTTTTTTTCTTTTTAATAAGGCTGGCTAATGGTTTAACTATCTTATTAATTCTTTCAAAGAACCAACTTCTCATTTTTTAATCTGTTCTACAGTTCTTCTGGTCTCTATTTCATTGAGTTCTGCTCGAATCTGTATTATCTCTCTTCTTTTTCTTGGTGTAGGTTTTATTTGCTGTTCTTTCTCCAGTACCTTTAGGTGCAAGGATAGCTTGTGTATTTCAGTTTTCTCCAATATTTTGAGGGATTCTTGTAGTGTGATGTGTTTCCCTCTCGGGGCTGCTTTTGCTGTATCCCAAAGATTTTGAATGGTTGTATCTTCATTCTCATTAGTTTCCATGAATCTATTAATTATTTTCTAATTTCCTGGTTGACCCTTCATCTTTTAGCAGGATGCTCTTTAACCTCCACGTGTTTGAATTTCTTCCAAATTTCTTCTTGTGATTGAGTTCTAGTTTAAAGCATTGTGGTCTGAAAATATTCAGGGGACAATCCCAATGTTTTGGTATCTGTTGAGACCTGATTTTCGACCCAGAATGTGGTCTATTCTGGAGAAAGTTCCATGTACACTTGAGAAGAATGTGTATTCAGTTGCGTTCAGAGGCAAAGTTCTGTATATATCTGTAAAATCCATCTGGTCCAGTGTATCTCTTAAAGCCCTTTCTTCTTTGGTGATGTTGCGCTTAGAAGATCTGTCATTTGCAGAAAGTGCTGTGTTGAAGTCTCCTACTATTGGTGTGTGAGTTTCTAAGTATGTCTTAACTTTGGTAATTAATTGATTGATTTACTTGGCAGTTCCTACATTAGGGGCATAAATATGCATGATTGTTAGGTCTTCTTGTTGGATAGAGCCTCTAAGTATGAATGTTCTTCTCATTTAGTCCCTGAATGTATCCTGCCAGCCTTTTCTGGCCTTGCCAGGTCTCTGTGGAGAGGTCTGCTGTTAATCTAATATTTTTCCCCATATAAGTTAGGGATCTCTTGCCTCTTGCTGCTTTAAGGATTTTCTCTTTATCTTCGGAGTTTGCAAGTTTCACTAGTAAATCTCGAGGTGTTGGTTTGATTGGGGTGGGGACCTCTGTGTCTCCTGGATCTGAATGCCTGTTTCCCTCCTCAAATTAGGGAAGTTCTCAGCTATGATTTTTTTAAATATGCTTTCTGGTTCTCTATACCTCTCGGCATCCTCTGGAACCCCAATTAAACATAGATTTTTCCTTCTGAGTCTGTTGTTTATTTCCCTTAACCTTTCCTTATGGTCTTTTAAATGTTGTTATTGTTTGTTGTTGTTGTTGTTGTTGTTGTTGTTTTGCTTTTTCCCTCAGCTTCCTTCATTGCCATAAACTTGCCTTTTATGTCACTCACTCTTTCTTCTGCCTCATTAACCCTCATGGTTAGGACCTCCAATTTGGATTGCATCTCATTTAATTGACTTTTAATTTTGGCCTGATGAGATCTGAAATCTGCAGTCATGAAGTCTCTGGAATCCTTTATGCTTTTTTTCAGAGCCACCGGTAGTTTTATAATCATGCTTCTTAATTGGCTTTCTAACATAAAATTGTAATACAAATTCTATAACTCTGTGGCAGTGAGTACTGTTTTTGACTCTTTATTTTGTGGTGATTTTTCCTTTCTAGTCATTTTGGTCAGTGTAGCGTGGCTAAAAAGGAGTAGTACTGGAAAAAGGAAGAAAAAGAAAAAAAGAAAAGAAAAAAAAAGGAGGGGTATCCTTTGGTTCTATATACTGTAAATTCCTTGCCTGCCCCTGGAGCTTTCCAGCACTGTTCGGTCAAGAACTTTCTCTTCCCCTGTCCTTCAAGCTGGTCCTTGGGAGAGGCCTGTTGTGCTGATTCTCAGGTGTGTGCACCTGGGGGAGCTGCCCCGCCCCCTGCCAGGTGCAGGGCTCAGTGGGAGCTGTTTATCCTATGTTGTCCCTGTTCCCTGGTGGCATCGCTCCATCCCAGGGACAGAGTGACGCAAGGAGGAAGGACAACACTGGCAGCGGCCAGCTCTCCAGACTGGAGTCAGCTCCTACAGTAACTACTGCAGTCTCCCAGTCCACACTGGCCTGGATGCTCCTGGTGGTGGTGGGCTGTGCTGATCTGCACAGCTTGGTGGCACCTAGTGGCAGGAGAGTCCTAGCTCTCCTGTGCCCTACCTGCCTCCTGTTGTCCTGGAGGGAACGCTGGATCCTTGGCTGTGTCGCCTTGGCGCCCTGGGATCTGGGGTCTGTGCTGCTGGAATCCCGCTCCCAGGGCCACAGATCCCGAAGGCAGAAGGGCGCAGCCCCCTCTGTCCCGAGCCATTGACTGAGCTTCTTCTGAGGCCCCAGTAGCTGCGCGCTCCAGGCCTTTACTGAGATCGGCCCACAGGCTGTGGCATGCTCTCTCCTGAGCGCATATCCTCTGTTAGTGACCCCGGAAGCCTGGAGGTTGCACTGCCCATCCTGTGACCCTCCTTGGTTTCCCTGCTAAGAGCCTTTCCATCAGGAAAGAATCTGGTGAGGATTTTTAACGTTCCTGCTTCTCCGGAACTGGTCTTTCCTGTCCCAGATGCTTTCGCTGCCCAGCCTTAGCCTGGCTCCTCGCAGGGGCCCCTCCCCAAATTGGTATTTTTTATTTATTTTTTCCACCTTCCTACCTTGTTAGAAACGCAAACTCTTCTTTCTGTAGCATTCCAGCTGTTCTCCCTTTAAATATCAGGTCAAATTCGTAGGTTTTCAGTATGATTTGAAAGTTATCTAGGTAAGTTGGTGGGGACAGGTGACTTGGGGACCCTACTCCTCCACCATCTTGCCCCACCCCCCGGGCTTCCAATTCTTTTACAAGGTCCTCCTTATTATTACTTGCAGAGCTGGTTTGGTGGTGACATATTCTTTCAGTTTCTGCCTATCTTGGAAGCTCTTTATCTCTCCTTCTATTCTGAATGAGAGCCTTGCTGGATAGAGTATTCTTGGCAGCATGTTCTTCTCATTTAGGACCCTGAACATACCCTGCCAGCCCTTTCTGGCTGCCAGGTCTCTGTGAAGAGGTCTGCTGTTAATCTAATATTTCTCCCCATATAAGTTAGGGATCTCTTGTCTCTTGCTGCTCTAAGGATTTTCTCTTTATCTTTGGAGTTTGCAAGTTTCACTATTAAATGTCAAGGTGTTAAACAGTTTTTATTGATTTTGCAGGGGGTGGGGGACCTCTGTGTTTCCTGAATTTGAATGCCTGTTTCCCTCCCCAAATTAGGGAAGTTCTAAGCTATGATTTGTTGAAATATGCTTACTGGCCTTCTGGCCCTCTCAGTGCCCTCTGGAACCACAATTATACGTAGATTCTTCCATCTGATGCTATCATTTATTTTCCTTAATCTTTCCTCATGTCCTTTAATTGTTTTCCTCATTTTTCCTCAGCTTCCTTCCTTGCCATCAACTTGTCTTCTATGTCACTCACTCTTTCTTCTACCTCATAAGGACTTCCAATTTGGATTGCATCTCATTTAATTGATTAATTTTGGCCTGATGAGATCTAAATTCTGCAGTCATGAAGGCTCTTAAATCCTTTATGCTTTTTTCCAGAGCCACCAATAGCTTTATAATTGTGCTTCTGAATTGGCTTTCTGGCATCGAATTGTAATCCAAATTCTGGAACCCTGTGGCAGAGAGTACTGTTTCTGCTTCTTTCTTTTGTGGTGAGTTCTCCTTTCTAGTCATTTTGATCAGTGCAGAGAGGCTGTATGAGTGGGCTGAGTCAAGAATATCAACCAGGACCTAAGTAAATTTCACTGTAGAAAATTCCAACAAGGTCAGACACCAGAAAATGAAAACAAAGATCAGAACAAAATAAAACAAAAGGACCATTAAAGTGAAAAACAAATTTAAAACAAGTAGTAAAAAATAAAAGGCCAAGAATCCCAAACAAAAAGAAAAAAAGAAGAGAAAAAAGCAAAAGTAAAGAAGAAAAGAAGAAAAAAGCATAGAAGGAAAAAGGGAGGAGACTGGGAGATAGTGATGGTGAAGAAGTTTCAGTGGAGGGAGAATGTAGTTTACCTGAGTGGTCCTAGAGTTTGATCCTCTTGGTTCTTAGTGTATTGTTCTGTATGTTAGAAGATGCTCAGTCCCAAATTTACATAAACCAGAAATACTTGTAGTAAGCCCTAATATTGACCATCAAAACATTAATGAGATAAAAGAGGCGGGCAGAATGGGAATGAAGAGAAAGTATATTCTCACAGAATGAACCAGCACTGTATTCCACTTGGTTCTGGGTGCATGCTAGTCATGTTATAGAAGATATTAACCTAGAGGCGGGGCAAGATGGTGGAAGAGTAGGGTCCCCAAGTCACCTGTCCCCACCAACTTACCCTAGATAACTTTCAAACCATCCTGAAAACCTATGAATTTGACCTGAGATTTAAAGAGAGAATAGCCAGAACACTACAGAGAGAAAGGTTCTCACTTCTAACATGGTAGGAAGGTGGAAAAAATAAAATAAAATAAAAAAAGAATCAAGTGGAGGAGGGGCCCCATGAGGAGCCCAGTTAAGGCCTGCAGTGTGAACCTCAAGGACAGGAAAGCCTAGCCCAGGAGAAGCGAGAACTTTAGAAAATACACACCAGATTCTTCCCAGGTCAAAGGGGCTCAGGAGGGGAAATCGAGCAGGGTCACAGGAGGGGCAGTGAAGACTCCAGTCTTCTGGGGTCACTAATAGAAGAAGTGAGCCCCAGGGTAAACTGTACCACACACCATGGCCCGATCTTGGTAAAGGGCTGGAGCTGCGCCCAGTGGGGCCTTGGGAGAAGCTCAGGCGTGGTCTCTGGTCTCTGGACAGAGAGGTCTGAGCCCTGCTGCCTTCAGGAGCTGTGGCCCGGGAGTGTGATTTCAGCAGCACAGA